>NW_004955527.1:5689-19935 GCF_000276665.1 Chinchilla lanigera | reverse complement strand
GGGAGGCTGAGGCAGGAGGATCCTTGCGAGTTCGAGGCCAGCCTGGGCTACAAAATGAGCTCAAGGCCGGCCTGAACTGCATAGCGAGAACCTGTCTCAAAAATACAAAAAAAAAAAAAAAAACCTAAGTGGCAAAATGAAAAGCAGAAACAAGAGCCTTAAGGAAGAGGATGAGCCTGAACGCATAGCACTTTCAAGCTGATGAGAGTTTGGGGCGGCCATTCTGAGCCAAGGGCCACGTTTCGACAAAAGGAGGAGAAATAGGACTGAGTACAGGATTTACAAAGACCCAGCCCTTGTGCATCTGCCCAAGTGACGACAGCCGGTTCAAAAAGAATGGAAAATTCACTGACACCCGACAGACCCGAAACCTGACAGTCGCAGAAACGGGACCTGACGTGGGAGGAGGGATCAGACCAGAACCCCAAAGTCCAGCGTCAACGGTCATCCTATAAATACCAGCGGAGAAGATCTCCCCAGCACTTGGCTTAGTACTCCTCCGCGGAAGTCTTAAAATTCTTAATTTTTGAACACGGGTCCCCCGTTTTCATTTTGCACGGGGTGCTCTAAGTTATGCAGCCGATCCTGCTCCATGGTAACCTCCCTCCTTTCACCAGGTAGGAAACGGTTCTGGAAAACAGCCACCTCTTTCCCGAACCGGCCCCACACGTACGCACCAGTCAAACTTCCCTACTTGGTCTTCATAAACCGCGACCGCAGGGACAAGCAACACAACCCAGAACCAAAGCCCGGATCCCAGCACCGCCGCCATGACAGAAGACCCGAGACTCCCTGCTGCCGCCCCGGCATGCACCGGGCCGTAGGCTCCGCCTCCCGGAACCATAGAGTTGCGACGGAGCGCGAGGCCTTCGGTGGGCGTCGGGGGATTCAGAAGCGGCCGAGACTCCTGGGAAGTTTTCGTGCCGACACGCGAGAAAGCGCAGGCGGCTTCCTGGAGGAGACAGCCGGGTCACAGCTCAGACTGGGTCAGGCGCGCGCGAGGACAGCTCCCGAGAGCCGTCCCAGAGGCCCCCGCGCCCCGGAGGTCCTAACGAGCCACACCGCCTTCCGCCGCACGTGGTTTCAGCGCGATGCCCAAATCCAAGCGCGACAAGAAAGGTGGGCGAAGGGGGCGTCGGGGCCCGGTGGGAGTCTCTGTGGGCTGGCCGCCTGGCCTTCGGTAGAAGCTTCAGATAGACAGGGTCGCGGAGTGGAACGTGCGGGCTTCCGTAAAGAGCTCCGCGGCCCCTGCGAGTTGGGGTGGGACGTTCCGGAGCCGGGTCTGGCCGGTGGAACGAGGTTTTTGCGTGGCCTCTTGTGCTTTTGTCCGGTCTGTGGGGCGGAGAGATAGTTTCCAGCCGCCCAAACCGTGCCCGACCGACGTCGCTTTAGCACACGTTCTCCATCTCAGCCCCAGCCCACCTTCGCTCCCTTTGTATCCCTGCTTCCCTTTCCTTTCCTTTCCTTCAGCACCTTTGTTCCCGCGTCCGGCTGTTAAACCTGCATTCCCTCTTGGCATACTTGTTCTCCGGGGTGCTAGTTCCTCGGTTCTCGTTTGCAGGGCATCTCCTAGACTACCTTTGCTATGGTGCCGGGTGTCTCACCCTGCAATCTCTAGCACATTCAGCAAATATTTAGGGACCTGGCACTTGGGAGGCAGCGAAAGATACAGAAGTTAAAACAAGGAAAAGCATAGCTGCATCTAGCTTGATTGTAGTCGGGACGTACTACGTACCCCACCCGCCAGTTGAGTGAATTCATGACAGACAGTGATGAGTCTCAGAGTAAAAAATGAGGTAAAAAGAAAATAAGGTGATGTTATGTAAAAGTAGTCAGAAAAGGTCTCCCTGATGACGTGACGAAAGGAAGTGAGCAACCTGTGGAGTTACCTGGGAGAAGTTCGTTCAAAGTAGAGGGAACACGCGGTGCAAAGGGCCTGAGGTGGGCGTGGCTTACATGTTCTGGGACAAGGAGCCAGTACGGCTGGAGAATGATCAAAATAGTGGAAGGAGGGAGGGCAAGGCTTTCAGGCGTGTGTGAGGAATGGCCTTTCGCTCCCTGTGAAATGGGTAGACATGCTAGCCGTTGAGCCGAGGAGCAGTGTACTTTAACTTTATTTTTAACTGGTAATGTTTGAGAAGAGCCTAAGGAAGATAAGATGGGGGCAAAAATGGAAAGACAAGGCCGGCAGTAATTCAGGAATAAGTCATACTGGCTTTGACCAGAGTCGCAGCAGTGGAGCTAAGGAAAGAGGCCAACTGTTTGCCCTCGTTTGTTGCACCTGCCACTGGCCAGTGTGATTGCCTTCACTATGTGTGCCTTGTAAAGGAGGACTTTGGGGAGCCCGGCCACTCCCTGGGGGAACCTAATGCTTTATATTTGGTGCTCTGCTAAGAGCTTGTGGATTAATTTGATTCTAGCCAGATCTGGCAAATACCAAACTCTGGGGGCAAGTTGGGCCCCAGTAGAGTTACTTGTCCCACTGCAAAGGGGCAATGCTGCGTCCATGGGTCCAAACTGCAGTACTGAAAAGCACAGATACAATAGAAAAGAGATGGTACCCGGGTTCCATTGCACAGCATGGGCCAGCCATCAGCAGCTTCTGTGCACCTTGGCCAAGAGCAGGAAGAAAACTGTGTAGGCCAGCAGGTTAGGCCTCCCCTGAGAGCACTTTAACAGTAAGGGCCAGCTCTGCCTCCACACCGCAGTAGGTTTAGGGGTTAGCCTGAGGCGCTAAGGAAATTGGGTTTGTATAAGTGGCCCAGGGTATAGCCAGAGATCTCCTGACCCAGGAATACTGGAGAGTAAGCACATCATGGACCCTGAGAATGGCCCTGTGTGCCTGAAGTGTGACAGCCACAGCCTTGTTGCTTCCCCTCAGATGCCGTGGTCCAGCTGAGCCACCAAAGGGGCGGAGGAGACAAGTCTCCAGAGTGCCCAGATTCATCTCTCACATCTCTTTCTCCTTTCTATTAGTGTCCTTAACGAAAACCGCCAAGAAAGGCCTAGAACTGAAACAGAACCTGATAGAAGAAGTAAGTATGTGCTCCTTTTATTGGGAGAGTTGATATGTTTGGTTTGTAAAGGCAGGAATTGGACTTTGCTAGGGAAACAGACTGTTCAAGTTTCTCTTAAAAAGTAGAAGCTGCTAGTCCAGCCCTTCCTCCGACAAGCATGACACCACCAAACCAATAAAAACTAATGGAGGAAGGATCTCCAGGTGTGTGTGAAATCTTAGCGTGTGCCCTGCACTGAAAGTTTCATGTCATTTTGCACACCCGCCTCCTCGGATCTCTGTGACATAGATCATAGCTACTAAGTGATGTTATTGCTGTTTTGCAATTGGGGTGACTGAATCTTAGCAAGGTGCGTAGCCTTTCCAGTGTCAAAGGCTAAGGAGCCTTAACAGGCATGGGTGACTGCACCGACCCACCTGCATTGCTGCTGACCCAGCCACCCTGGGCTTCAGGCTAGCTGAGAGCAGAGTCACCTGCTGCACAGATTCCATCCCTTAAGGATGGAATTGTACATCGTGAGGGCTTCAGCCAGCAACAGCACCAGAGCAGTTCAGAGGAGCCAGCTCCCCTTATCAGCAAATAAGGGGGTGCCAGTGTTTCCATTTAGCAGGAACCTGTCCATCGAAAGCAGATGTTTCTAGGTCTACAGTGAGTGTAACAAGTAACAAGAAGTGATCAATCGCACTGTTTGTTGGGGATAAGTTAGACACCTGGGACAGACCCATGGCTCAGCTCCCCCTGTACTTAGTAGCTTTAGTGTCAGTAACGGCAGGGAAGAGACAACCAGATTAAAGGCGGAGTTGCCCACCCACAGTGCCCCTTAAACTACAGAGCCTCATGAATTGTCCCACAGCTTCGGAAATGTGTGGACGCGTACAAGCACCTCTTCATCTTCTCTGTGGCCAACATGAGGAACAGCAAACTGAAGGACATCCGGAATGCCTGGAAGCACAGCCGGTAAGCGGGCAGAGGGTGGTCCTGCTGAGTGAGGAGGGACCAGGTTGCTCTCAGCCAGAGCTAAGAACAGTGTCTGAGCCTTCGGGTTCCTGGGTCCCACCGATGGCACACTAACAAAGCGCCACCTCTACTGATGAGCACTTCTTAAACATTAAAATTGGCCTTGTGCTGAACTCCAGGGCTAGAGGAACAATGAGGAGGCAGCACTGGGTAATTCCTTCAGAGGATGTTTGAGAAGAAGTTGCCCTTGACCCTGGACTTTGAGCATCATGCAGTTTTAGAATGTCATTGTGGCCTCTGCCAGACTGTACCTAAGATCAAGCTGTGGGGACCATGTGGCAGGTGGCTCTGGAGTCAGTCTGCTGCTGCAGCAGTTCTGGGAGAGCCCCTGCCCGGTGCAGTCTGGGAGAGACTGTTACATGATGCAGACGGTGTGGCACTTACCCATGTCAGGTTCCGAGGGTGGAGAAATAATGGAAAGGACCCTGAGCTGGGACAGCTGGGCTGCATGTAGAAGTGGGAGCCTCTGGGCACACCGTCTACCACACTTGGGTCTGGCTCATTAGGCTCTGCAGTTGCTTGCAGTTGCCTGGGGTGGGAGAAGGGAAGCGCTTCTGTTCACATCCTCCTTTCTCTTGGTAGGATGTTCTTTGGCAAAAACAAGGTGATGATGGTGGCCTTGGGTCGAAGCCCAGCTGATGAGTACAAAGACAACCTGCACCAGGTACGTCACCGACCCTCACTGCAAGGGGCTGAGGCCAAGCTGTCTTTCCTCTTGCTCCCACATGGCCACCCTGTGGGTCGGGAGGGCCACGCCTGGCGTACAGCTCTGGGTTCCCCTTAATCTCCAGACCCGGGGAATTGTACCCTTATGTGTCACCCCCTCCACCCCTCTCCTTTCTCTGACAACTGAAGATGTCTTTAAACACTACCAGATGTCCCCTGGTGGGCAAAACCATCCCCAGGAGAAAAACAGTGCTCACTTTTGATTTACAGGTCAGTAAGAAGCTGAGGGGTGAAGTTGGCCTCCTTTTCACCAATCGCACGAAGGAAGAGGTCAATGAGTAAGTCTCCCTGAGGAATGGAGGGGAAGAGACAGTGCGAGGGTTCCAGGACCAGTGAAGGGACTGTCCAGTGTGACAGCATGAACTTGGAACTGGCTCCTGGAAGCCTCTTACTTAGAGCAGTGGGCCATGACCAGAGGTGTCTCTGTCCTCTTGGGCATGGTGCTCCACCTGGCCACCGACCTGGGGAGGCCTAGAGCCACTGGACACTTGGTGGGGGGCTCAGTTTCAGTTGGCTGATGGCTCAGGAACCTCCCGTATCACCACTTGCTTCCCTAAGGTGGTTCACAAAATACACGGAAATGGACTTTGCCCGAGCTGGTAACAGAGCAACTTTCACCGTGAGCCTGGATCCAGGGCCCCTGGAGCAGTTCCCCCACTCCATGGAGCCACAGCTGAGGCAGCTGGGGCTGCCCACTGCCCTCAGGAGAGGTACGAGCAGACCCCAGAGCTGAAAGGTGACGGGCTGGAGCCCAAGACCACAGGCTTCCAGGCCCAGCCTTCCTGGTTGAGCAAGTTGCCTCTACCAGGACCTTACGTACTCATCGGAGAATGGGGCTGAGCGCCCAGCTCATAGTTTAGGTGAAAGTGGAGAGCGTCACAGCCAGAAGACAGCACTAAAGGGCCACTAAGGAGGTGGCCATTGCCACTGTGGACAGTTGTGGGAAGGGCAGGCAGCTACCGTGTGCTTCCCAACTCGGGACAACGGCAGCAAGTACTGTGCAGGCCTCTGCCAAAAGTGACTTGGGGCCACCGTCCTGCAGGTGTGGTGACCCTGCTGTCTGACTACGAGGTGTGCAAGGAGGGTGACGTGCTGACCCCAGAGCAGGCCCGCGTCCTGGTGAGTCCAGCCCTGCAGGCCTCTGGTGGGAGGAACCGCTGCCTTTCTCTGGCCTGTACTACTTTTTTTTTTTTTTTTTGGTACCAGGAATCGAACTCACAACCTTGCGCTTACCAGGCAGGCGCTGTGTCGCTGAGCTACCTGGCCCCTGGCCTGCACTTTTGATAACATTCATTCTTGCTTTTGTGTCCCTCTGCCTCTTACAGAAGCTTTTTGGATATGAGATGGCCGAATTCAAGGTGACCATCAAATATATGTGGGATGCCCAGTCAGGAAGGTTCCAGCAGATGGGAGATGATGACTTGCCAGAGAGCGCACCCGAGTCTTCAGAAGAGTCAGAGTCAGAGGATGAGGACGACTGACTGTGGGACTCAGGACCAAAGACCTTCCAGCATGTTCTGTCTCCTCTGGACCACACAGGGCTGCAGCCGCCCTTCTGCAGGGAGCAGCTATTTATTTTGCTGTGGATGAGGACAAGGAAGGGTGATGGGGACTAACTGTATTTCCATAAAGAATAAACCTTCAACTGCAGGTGTCCCCCTGTAGACAGCAAGAGACTCAGAAAAAAGGCCTTTAAATTTTAAAAAAAAAAAAAAGAAAGAAAAAGAAAAAATGCCTTCAGGTTTGTGCTTCTATTTGGATTCCCACCATTCATCTAAGCCAGTGCAGCGCTGCAACTTTGGGGACAGCTGAGAACAACCCCCAGAGCCGGGTTTTCCCGCCCTCTCCAGCCTTGTTGCCCTTTACAGTATTTGCAGCAGGGCTTTGCTGAGGAAAACAGGCACCTCTGTGGCCCTTCACTGCCTCTGCATGCACACCTACACTCCGTCTCCCTCTCCCAGACCGTGGCTAAGACTGATGGGTACCGAGAGCCCAGGGCACTTCAGCTAATAGTAAAGCCTCCGCTGGAGATGGGAGTGGGTGTTGAAAGTGGCACACAGCATCCTGTTCTTAAGTCCAGCGGTGGACTTTCACCCAAATTGTTTTATTTGCAAGTGTTTATGAAAAGAAAATGTTCGTGGTGTGTGATACTGAAATACATATTTTTTTTATGCCCACTAATCCTGGCTTATAACTCCATTGTCTAATTTCTGCCTGTAGCGGACCATAAAGAAATTCTCTGAGAGCTGGTAGCAGAACTGAGTGGTAGAGCACTTAACCTAGCATGCCTGAGGCCCTGGGTTCCTCCCTAGTGTAGCAAAAAGAAAAACACAAATTCTCACCTACCTTGTTGGTGACTGAGATCCTTGTTCCAGACGGATCCTGCCCCGTGCCTGGAGGAAGGAAAGCTTCACAGAGACCAAGCCCTTTCCAGGGCCCCCACTCAGTCTGCAGTCACACTCATGGAATGAGGTCTCAAAGTAGAAAGTCAAGCGCAGGGTTCAGAGAGCCCCCAGGATGTGTGAACACATGGTTCCCAGAGGGCGGCACGCACGCCCCATACCTCACCCGTACAGCACCTCATCTGTGTCCTTTGTCATCCTTTATAATAAAAACAACCTCAGTGCAAGTGTTTTGAGTTCTGTGAGTTGCTTAAGCAAATTAACAACTGAAGAAGGGCTTGTGAGAAGCCCAGTTTGTACTGGGACAGTCAGAAACAGGTAAAACAAACTTAAAGTTGGCATCTGAAGTAGGCGGTGTTGGGGACTGAGGCTCCCACTGTGAGCGCCAGTGCTGTACACAGGTGTAAGAAATGAATTGGATCTGGGGACGCCAGCAAGTGCTCACTGCTGATGGTGCGGAGAGCAGAGGAAACCCTGGCAGTTTTGCTGATACAGTGCTCATCGCAGAGAAGACGGGCCTGCTCCATCCCCACGGTTAAGAGGTAAGGTTGGATTCAGGGCTTGGAGACGGTGTGGAGTGTGCTGCTATTGCCTCTGCCCTCTGGAGACTAGTCCAGACCCCTAGTTATCAGCACCCAGCCGTGAGAAAAACACCAGGAAGCAGGCCCAGGGCCACCTTATTCCACAGGAGCTGCTGGGACACTGCCTGTGCCAGCTCTCACAGGAAGCAGGCAAGTGGGAGTACTGTAAAAAAGCTGAGAAGTGGGATGAGCAGGGAGAGAACGGATTGAATCGGTTTAAACCTAAACCAGCCAGAGATGGGCTGGGGATATAGCTCAGCGGCACAAGCACTTGCCTGGCCAACGCGATGTCCCAAGTTCAATTCCTGGTACAAAAAAATAAAACCAGCCAGGGAGAGAACAAGAGG
Organism: Chinchilla lanigera; assembly: GCF_000276665.1. Lineage (NCBI taxonomy): Eukaryota > Metazoa > Chordata > Mammalia > Rodentia > Chinchillidae > Chinchilla > Chinchilla lanigera. Next base: position 11,845 of record NW_004955527.1, on the reverse strand, counting down.
TGACAGAACAAGAAGGTGGCTCTGCCTGGTGAGCCACACCCAGGCCTAGCGGAAGTAGTTGGGACACTCATGGGCAATCAGGTGCCAGCCTTGATCAAAGGTTTCCACCACGGCCAGTTCCAGGGGCCCTTTATCCACAGCGGCCAGGTTCTCCTGCAGCTGCTCCGGGCTGGACACGCCAAGGATGACCACATCCTCATGGGCACCCTGCAAGGGGAGAAGCTGCACTCTACATGCCCCACCCTCCACAACCTGGCTAAGACTAGGGATCTGTGTCACTGCCTGAAGCCTGGCATTATTCCACCAGGAGGCTCTAGCACCCCCAAATGGTGCTGGCATTTGCCTCAGAGCTGTGCCTCCCCCTCTCAGAGGCCTCAGCAGCGGGGGAAGCGCGGTTGGTCACCAGTTTTTCAGCTCCCACTGCCTTTCCCTGCAGGGTGGTGGTGGGAACTACAGATGTGAAGGACTTGGCTCCAGGCCTGGCATTTCACAGAAACTCGCTATAGGAAGCCATTGCCCTGGAAGGTTTGTGCCAGAGAAGGGGACCAGGGAAACGGAAGGCGGGGCAAAGAGCAAAGCGCCAGCTGCGCACACAGGGTTGGGCTCTGTCTCCGGGTTAAAAGCAATGTAGATTTCAGAGCAAATCCACACCCGCTTCCCGACACAGGCAACTGTGGGACCTTAGACAAGCAAAGTCGGCTCTCAGGGCCATCTTCCCCGTGTACAATGGGATGATCATCTGAAACAGCTATAAACATTTGTAACCGGCACTTTAACTTCTGGTAGAAGGGGGTTGCAACTCAGAGACATTTCAGAGGAAGACATGATGTAACCTCAGAAATAAATAACTGCGTGGCCCTCACTTCTCTTCCATTCTAATCATCCCCACCACAATTTAAAGGAAACATAGAGACTCAGGGTCAGCCAGGTTACCTCCGTTCTCAAGGACTTAGTCTAAGGAACCACTTTAGAGGGAAGAGGCCAGGAAATGCACGAGGTGCTAAAGGAACCTGGGTATCATGAAGTCCACTAGGACTACAAGCTCTCTTTAGAATCCCAGCCAGAACCTCCAGGGAAAATCAGAGCAGCCCAAGAGTTGTGGAAAAGAGAAGTTTATGTCAGTGTGAGGAGCAGAAAAACCCCCATGTGGGGGCCATGCCTGCTAGTTTGAGGATCACAGCACCAGGTCCAGGGAATGGGGCATGGAGCACCAGGCCACATCCAGATGCCAGAAGGCTCCACATGCACCCATGGATTTGGCTTCAGAGGGCTGTGGGAGCCTCTGGGTGCTCCAAAGATCTGCGCTCCATGCTCCGCCTTCTCGTTCTAAAAGATGATCTCAATGCAGCAGGGACAAAGAGTAAGTTTGGAAACCGGAACAGCAGTCAGACACCTGCTAGAGAAATTGGGGAAAGAGACAGAAGCGGCTCAGTATTTGCCTCCAGGAAGGAAAGGGAGGGTGAGCAAGAGACTTCTCCCGAGAAAAGGGGCCATCGCGGGGCTAGCCACGGGCGTCCCCACTTTCCTGCCTTCCCTGTTCAGAACCCTAGTTGGCCAGATGTGTAGGCGAGAGGAGTGTCCTCTTCACACTCGCCACACTTGCAGCCCACTTGGGCTTAAAGTGGTTTCCTAGAGTCCAGTTGGGGAAACGTTGAGACCTGGGAGAGAGCAGGCTTGGGGAACTATGCGTTTGAAACTTTTCCTTACCACTTAGCTTCAGACCTGAGATCTGTGGGCACTGGCCCAGCCAGCCCTGGCCTCGGGAATGGAATCAAAGAAGTGGTGAAAAGGGAGGAAAAAATCAGAAATAAGGTTAAAGGTAGCTGACTGTGATAAAAACAGCATGGTACTGGCAGAAAAAAAAAAAAAGACATGAAGACCAGTGGAACAGATTAGAAGATGCGGAAACAACTCCAGACTTACTCAGCCACCTTATCTTTGACAAAGGTGCCAAACACACACACTGGAAGAAAGACAGCCTCTTTAATAAATGGTGCTGAAAAAACTGACTTTGCACATGCCGAAGATTAAAATTGGACCCATATCTTTCACCATGCATTAAAGTAAAGTCAAAATGGCCGGGCATGGTGGCGCACACCTGTAATCCCAGCACTCGGGAGGCTGAGGCAGGAGGATCGTTGCGAGTTCAAGACCAGTCTGGGCTACAAAGTGAGCTCAAGCCCAGCTTGAGCTGCATAGTGAGACCCTGTCTCAAAAAGACCAAATAATAAAGTAAAAATGGATCAGAGATCTAAATATTAAAATAGAAACATTAAATCTGCTGGGAGAATAGGTAAAACTTGAAGACATTGGTGTAGGCAGACTTATGAACAAAACCCTGATCACACAGGAACCATCACAAAGAACAACTGGGATCTCATCTTATTAAAAAGTTTTTTGCACATCAAGAGAAACTACCAACAGAGTAAAAAGACAACTCGCAGTGTTGGAAAAACTATTTGCCAGCTGTTCCTCAGACAAAGGATTACTATTGAGAACATATAAAGAACTAAAAAAAAAAAATCAGACCCCCAAATTTAAAGACCCAAAAATGGGTATCTGAGATGAATATGCACTTCTCAGATGAAGTACAAACAGCAAATAAATACATGAGAAATGTTCAGCATCACTGGTCATTCGAGAGATGCAAATTAAAACTGCCTGGCACAGGGAGTCAGATGAATCAGCCACTCAGGGGCCGTTATGATCCCAGAGCCTCCCCCTCAGTGAAGCAGGAGGCTCTGCCAAGCCCACAGACACCAGCAGCTACTAGGAGCAAGGTCCACGGACCAGAGCAATGCTGGCATGAGCAAAGGAGATCTGCTACAGACTCCGAAGTCACATCTGGGGCTGTTTCAAAATCACGTCTGGGCCTGTGTCAGGAAAACCAGAGTGGTAAGGACAGGATTCCTGCAGATCAGGCCGGTGAGGAGCACATCAGTGGAAGGATGAGAAGGCCCCCTAAAGCTAGATTCCCACGTCGTCACTGTGCCAGAGAGCGGACAGCCAGGTGGTTCCAGCTAGACCAGGCTTGAGCATCACTGTGGGGAGAGAGGGAGGGAAAGAGGAGGAAAGGTGTCAGGACAAAAAGTTGTTCAGGTGTTTGTGGACAGACGTGCCTGAGGAGCTTGGGGTTCACAGAGCAGAGAGCCAAGGGCAGCCGTTACCTCGGCAGCCTGCGCCGCCCAGCCCCAGCCCGAGGCCGCCCAGGATGCTCTCGGACTGGCCGTCGCTGTAGATGAAGGCCGTGTCTATATCGGTGTGGCCGCGCTCCAGGAAAGCGAGAACCGACGCGGCGCTGGTGGACGCGTCCATGCGGCGCCCCATCTGCCTGGCGCCCAGCACTGTGGCGGGCCGGCAGCGGAGAAGACATGACCGCAGCGGCGGTGGCGGGAGACCGGCGGCACAGAGGTGACCCACCGGGAGCGCTCCGCAGCGCTGCGGGGGCAGCGCCCACTCCTTTAAGATGGTCTGGCCCCGCCCATTAGAGGCGGGGAAATCGTGGTGTGGGCGGGGCAATCGTAGAGAGGCGGAGCCAGAAGGGAAGTGGACCCTGAGCCCGGAGCCGAGCGGAGAGGCGGCGCAGGGCGGGTTTGCGGGACAGGCGCATAGGTGGAGCTGGTGCCAGGCCCCTGGCTGCCAACGTGTGACCCGCTTCTGGCCCGAGGTCCACACGAGTGAGCTCTGTCCAAAGGCTGTGAACGCACATGAAGGCTGAGGGCTGGCACTCCTTGGGGCTCCCTGCCTTGCCGACCCACCCCCTCAGCCTTGGCCCGGAGCTGTCCCGAGGTCTCTGTCCCCAGCTCGGGGAGATCAGGATGTGGGTGACCCTCGGGTTGCCCGGCCACCGTGCAGTCCCAGAGGTGAGGCTCGTGGAGGGCTCGAGACAGTGCCTTTGTGGAGAGGAAAGGAATGACCCTTCAGCCTTGAACTCTACAGACAAAAACCCCTTCAAACCTGAAGGCAAAACAGAGTCGCCCAGGAAAACAAAGCTCGACAGAATTCATAGGCTTCCACTACAGAAAATACTTGAAAATATTATTTAGGCAAAAGGAAATTTGGATTTACCCACATAAAAGATGAAGAGGGTAGAGCCGGGCGTGGTGGCATAAGCCTGTAATCCCAGCACTGGGGAGGCTGAGGCAGGAAGGTCGTTGCGAGTTCGAGGCCAGCCTAGGCTACAAAGTGAGCTCAAGACCAGTCTGAACAGCATAGGGAGACCCTGTCTCAAAAAAAAAAACAAACACAAAAAATGATATAGTATATAAAGGTGAATATAGTATATAAAGTTTTTTCTCTTTTTTAACCCTTAAAAAATTGAGGATTGGGCTGGGTGTGGTGGCATACACCTGTAATCCCAGCAGGGGATCACCACGAGTTCAAAGCCAGCCTGGGCTACATAGTGAGTTCAAGGCCTTCTGCAGCATATAGTGAGACCCTATCTGTCTCAAAAAAAAAAAAAAAAAAAAAGGTTGATCAATAAAACATATTATACTAATTGGCTGAAAATTAGAAACCCATGTAAGCATTTTAATAAATGCAGAAAAAGAATTTAGCAAAATTCAATACCTGTTCATAAAGAAATAACAAAGCTTCTCAACAAACTGAGTAGAAATCACTTCCCTCAAATGGGAAAAAAAGGCAAATATAAAATACCTGCAACTAACACAATTAATGGTGAAAATCAGAATGCTGTCCTCCTGAAATAAGGAAACTGGCAATTTTGTGTGCTCTCACTGTTTGTATTCAATACTGTACTGAAGATCCTGGGTATTGCAACATATTTAAATGACAGACAGTTTCATGTACAACTACAATTCCCTGTATCACCTAATGCCAGTTTGATATATTTAAAATACCCCTGATTTTTTCTGTGCTGGGGCTAGAACCCAAGGCTTTCCCGCTGAGCTATGTACCCAGTATTTTCTTTAAAATTTTGAGACAGGGTCTTGCTAAATCACTAAGTTGCCCAGGCCGGGAAACTTGTGATCCTCCTACCTCAGCTTTCCAGAATGCTGGAATCACAAGTGTGCCACCACACCCAGTTTCCTTGATTATTTTCTTTTTTAAAGTGTTTCAGTTGGTGCAAATTGCATTCAAACATGATTAACACGTTGCATTTGGTTATTCTATTTCTTTGGTTTATTTTAAGCCATAGTGCTTCTACCTATGTCTCTACCCTTTCATGCATGTGCTCCTGGAAAACCCCATTAGGTGGCTGTAGAATGTCCCGTGTCTCATTTGCTTACTCATTCATGCTTTCATTCCAGCACTTCCTCTGTTTCATCATAACTACTGTCAGACGGCAGTTAGTGCTAATGGCTAGATGGCATTCTGTGTCAGCTCGGATTTCTGTTGTGTTACCTCTTCCTTGCTGCTGCAAACCTGCTGATGTGTCACATCTGCACAGCACCAACAGCAGGGCCGCCCCACCCCTACTGCTGCTTAGATGACTGGGCTCCGGTGGGGTCGGCCTCTCTCTCCACTGTGAACTCCCCATCAGTTTCTCTTCGTATGGTTCTGTTTGCTGATGATATTTGCCTGCATCGATTGACGTAGAGTTTTAAAGTCTGGTATTATGTTAAATATAAATTTTAAATTAAGATTCTAAGACTGGTATGTACAGCTGGGCATGGTAGTGCACACCTGTAATCCCAGCACTCAAGAGGCTGAGGCAAGAGGATCGTCATGAGTTTGAGGGGAACCTGGGCTAGCTAGTGATTTCAAGGCCAGCCTGTACTACAAAGCAAGACCCTGTCTCAAAAAACCAAAACAAAAAAGCTGTACAACCCCTCCCATTCATTCATTCATTCATTCAGAGTTGCTAGATATGGAAGCAAGGACCTTGCACATGCTAGTCAAGCTCTCAACCCCTGAGCTAAACTCTTAGCTCCTTTCTGAGTACTTTCAAGTGAGAAGTAAAGCACAGTTGGGGTTTTTTTCTTTTTAGATTTTTGAAAGTTTTTATGTATATTTTGGCCTTGAAAATGATCCATTTCATTTATTGGCTTACTTATTTGCTGCTTTTTGGCAGTGCTGGAGAATAAACAAAGGGCCTTGTGCATGCTCGGCAATCTAAGCCACATTGTAGGCCTTAAGCGATTATTTTTTAAGTTAGAGTTTTCTGTAAGAATAACACCATGGGAGGGCTGGGGA
>NW_004955527.1:2836-4994 GCF_000276665.1 Chinchilla lanigera | reverse complement strand
TTACCTTCAAAAAACACAGAGCAAATAATCTTCCCCCCTACTAACCTCCCTCATTTAAAACTCTGCTGTTCATCTCAGCACTCCGGGAAGTTGAGGCAGAATGATCACAAGTTGAAACGTGGCCTGGCTAATTTAGAGATTTAGTGAAACTCTATCTCAAAAAATAAAGAGGTCTGGGGGTGTAACTCCCGTGAAGGCCCTGGGTTCCATCCTCAGTGCACACACTTACACATATGCACACTGCACACGCACACGCACACAAATGTTGTTTATAAAGTGGGACCAATTATCACAATTGTCGCTTGCATGATTAAACACAAGTCTGAGCATTTCACTCGTGGAGTTAAGCTTGCTGCCTCCTTAGATGCCATGGTCCGTACTGTTGCTTCTGTTTCCCAGTAGCTATTCAGTGCCTCCCAATAAAAGATCCATGAAAGCAAGTAAACCAGAATTCTTTTCTTTATTTTCTTTTTTGGAGGGAGGGTGTCTTGTTTTGTATTTATTTATTTATTTATTTATTTATTTATTTATTTATTTATTTATTTTTTGAGACAGGGTCTCACTATGTAGTTCAGGCTGAACTTGAACTCACTATGTAGCCCAGGCTGGCCTCAGATTTGAAGCAATCCTCCTGCCTCAGCCTCCCAAGTGCTGGAATTACAGTCATGCACCCCCACATTGGGGGAAGAGTGCTTTTATCCTTGTATAATGTCCCTCTCTGCTTGCACACCTTTGCTACTATGGAGGCTGAAACAGCAGGGTCACAAATTCTAGCCCAGCCCAAGCAATTTAGTGAGACTCTGTCTCAAAATTAAAAATAAAAAGGATAGCTGGGTGTGGTGGCGCATGCCTGTAATCCCAGCACTTGGGAGGCTGAGGCAGGAGGATCACTGCGAGTTCGAGACCGGCCTGAGCTACAAAGTGAGCTCAAGGCCTGCCTGAACAGCACAGAGAGACCCTGTCTCAAAAAGACCGAAAAAAAAAAAAACGGGTCAGAGGTGATGCTCAATACAAGGCCTGAGGTTCAACCAGAAGTACTGGAAGCAAACCAAAGTGGAATTTTAGTAAGGAGAGCAATGGAATCTCTAGATCAATTAACAGCGTCATATTAAGAACCTGAGTTCTGGGGTGTCGTATTGTTCAGTAATAACTTATCTGCTCTGTTGTAAATGAGAATAAGAAAGGGTGACTTCTTTGCAGAGTTAAAGTAGAGCAGGGTATGTAGTAGCTTAGTGGTAAACAGCTTGGCTAGTATGTGAGGCCCTAGGTTGATCCTAGGACTCAAAGGAAACCCCACACACAAGGCCCACCCTTGGGCACTGTCATGGTGGTTGTGCTAGGAATGTTGTCCACAAAGATTCCTGATGATCAAATCCCTAAAAATGCCGCATGTAGAAAATACACGGAGAGGGCAGGCGTGGTGGTGCACGCCTGTAATCCCACCACTCAGGAGGCTGAGGCAGGAGGGGTGTTGTGAGTTCGAGACCAACCTGGGCTACAAAGTGAGCTCAAGGCCAGCCTGAACTGCATAGCGAGACCCTGTCTCAAAAAGACCAAAAAAAAAGGAAGGAAGAAAATAGAACAGACTACGGATGAGAGGCTGGCTACAGTGAAAGCGGAACCAGATGCTAAAAAATTAGAAGATGGGCTTCATCTTGACCAAATAGAAGGAGGTGATTCTTTGGGCTGGAGTGAACTAAGCCTGGCAAGGAAAGTGATGCAGTGGAAACCATGGAAGCCTCCCGCCAACGAGTGGAAATGACCAATATAACTGTCACTCTCTGTCTGTGATGGGTTGCTGGGAAACTGTTGTAATTAAAACATCTGTTATATTAAAAATGTTTCTGTTATTTCTTATCAAGAAAAAGGACACAGGATTTTTAGGAGTCTTATTAAACTTAGTGATTGTGGTAAGAGAGTCCCATGAATCAGTTTTTGGTTTGCATAATATTCACTCAGATTATTGCAAAGACAGTATTTCTTTGAACAAAGAGGTTATGGGAAGGTTTGAAAGTTAATTAGGGAATTCCCACAGATCATCACTATAGAGGCTCTAATCAAAAGACAAAGCATCCTCAGTAATATCTTCAGTATATTATTTATTTATCCTAAAAAAAGAGAGCAAGAGAGAGAGAGAGGAAACAGCAGGGCATGGTGA
>NW_004955527.1:0-1806 GCF_000276665.1 Chinchilla lanigera | reverse complement strand
AAACTCATGACTTTGCAACTTGCCAGGAAGGCGCTGTGCCGCTGAGCTAAATCCCCAGCACCTCAAGTCAATTTTCTAACCAACCATTTTTTCCAGGTCATTTGAGTGCATAAAAAACAAAATTGGCTTGCTGTGCCTTTGTCATACTTTCAGTCCCATTTCTCTCATGATTTTGGAGGCATTCTTATGTTTTCTCAGCAATGCTACTATGGCTTTATTACTAAAAAAGACTTTATTGGTGTTTGTGCTGGCTGTAGAATAATACAGTAAACAGTAGAATAATGGCTAAACTGTAAAACATAATGTTTTATGAGACTTAAATATGAATACTAGGTCCTGTTGTTAAGTACTTAACTATTACTCATTAGATCTTTTCCACAAGCCTAAGAATGACATACTGCAAATTGTCTCCGTTGTTCTGATAAGGAAACCAGAATCCAAATTGCAGTTGTGTAACATGAGAATTGAGGCAAAGAAGTAGGTTTAATAGCACATCCAAGCGGGGCGTGGAGGTACACCCTTGTAATCCCAGCACTGGGGAGGCTGAGGCAGGAGGATTGTTGCGAGTTTGAGGCCAGCCTGGGCTACAAAGTGAGCTCAAGGCCAGCCTGAACTACATAGTGAGACCCTGTCTCAAAAAGACCAACAAAAAAACTAAAACAGCACATCCAAGATCAGACAGCTAGTAAGACAGGGAGTTAAATTTTGAGACTAGACAGTCTGGCTCAGAGCTCTTATTCCTAACTAGAATGTTTTTCTTCATCACTGTACTCCTGCCTGTGCTATAGGAGTTGCACCTAGATCTTGCTTTTTTGATTTTTTTCTCTTAAAGTACATATAATGAATAAATATGAACAACAACAAAAAAAAAACTGCACAAAACAGAATAAAACTATGTATATGGTGTCTTTGTCCAGACAGCAAATGAGACTTTTCATAGCACAGTCTTTTGGAACAGTGGTTTGTTTGGAATCTAAGCTGAGCCCCTTCCGTCATGTCCAAAGGCTGCTCAAAACACTGCTGCCACTTCTACCTACCCTAGAGCCTACCCCTGCACTGCCCCACCCTGTCCACCACACACAAGCTGCATGGATTTGCTGCCCTGGGAAAGGCCGGAGAGTGACCGCCAGATGTGGCATTCATCTTCTCAGGCTGGGGTATCCTCTGTTTGAAGGAGTGATTTGTTGAGGGAAATGGGGACCCTGGTTGTAAATGCCCCCAGATCCAGGGCTAAGAATTTTCAGAATAACCAGACGGGAAGTTATAGCTAACGTAAGACTAAAGCAATGGCTGAGATTGAGACAGACTCTAAAAATTGCTGTAAAAGCTGAGCCTGGTGCCTACTACCTCTACTCCCAGCTACTTGGGAGGCTGAGCCAGGAGGATCATTTAACCCAGGAGTTTGAGGCCAGACTGGGGAACACAGCGGGACCTTTTCTCAAAACCAAAACAAAAAAGAAGTCCACAACATTCTGAGAAGTATCATTCTTCATCTTAGTGGCGCCTCTAAAGGTAACTTTTGCCCAAACTGTCCCATTTCTGAGTATTTGGTGCTGCAGTCCTCAATGAGAGAAAAGCTACTCCAGGCTGCCTGGCCCACTTTTCCCCTCACGTGTAGGAGACAGAGAGCCCGGGCGGGGCTCAGGACGAGGAGCGAGGAGACCTGGACAAGGCCAGGGCACTCCTGAGCCTGCCCCACAACCTCTGCCCTCTGGAGACCCCAGCTCACGGCTCCGCCCTTCCTCGGAGGCCCCAGGCAGGCTCCCAAGAGGCAGTGACACAAGGAGACAAGACAGCTGGTGCTTC
>NW_004955526.1:4482762-4526062 GCF_000276665.1 Chinchilla lanigera | reverse complement strand
GGTGGATAGCAGAGTGCAGGATGGATTGGAGGCGGCAGGAAGTCTGCGTGGAGGCTGGGAGGCCTGGCGGACATGGTCAGAAGTCAGGGTTCGTAGAAGTCGGAAAGCGTGGAAGCGGACTGGAGCCCTCTGACTGCAAGTCCAGCCTGCCGGTCATCGTACCAAGGACCCCCCATCTAACTGCACAGTGATTCCCCAGTGCAGTCGTTTGGTAATCAGGAATGGCACACCACATTAGGCATGCTTTTCCTTTCCTGAAATATGAGCTCCCTTACATTGGGAAGTTCTTAGAATTTATGGTCCTTTTTCCCTCTGCCTCACTACTTTTCACTTGACTCCTTAGTGCTGGTAGCTGATTAATTCAGCCCTCTGGCCCATTCGAGGATCCTTCTGCAGCCTGCACTGACAGGGCCAAGTGACAAAGTGAATATATCACTCACAGCCATTTGGCCTTGTTTGCCCTGTGCTGTGGCCTGACTCTTTATGCCCTTGGAATGAAGGCATCTGCTTATTCTCGAGAGTGTGAACCAAGGTCCATGCAAGTGGCGTGGCAGGCATTTCGTGGCTCTTAGTTCGTGCTCATTGCAAGCTGCAAGCTGGATGGAGGTCTACACAGGCAGAGCTGGTAACTCTTTCACCCTCCCTCCAGGTTGGGAGACAGTGGCAGCACTTGAGCGCGCCCCCTCCCCCCCCCGCCCCGAGAATGCGCTGGTATTGTTTAACAAGTATGTGTACCCAGAAAGAAAAGGAAACTAACGGACTCCCTCGGGCATGTATCACAAGAATTATATTGGGAACTGGAAGCTAGAGATTTGTTACAGACTGTCATGCAGTAACAGAAAGATGTATAGGAACAAGGTAAGAAGGGCAGTGATTAGTAATAGCAGATCACACAGAAGGGTGCAGTGCATGAATATGTGCAAAATTACAGGTTATATTTAGTAGATATTAGGTCGTCTTAAAAGGAACCCTATTATATACCCAACAAGCTTGTGCCAGTCACCTACCACATGAGTCCTTCCTCACACAGAGGAAGAGTTGTTGGAGTAATAGGGAGCTAGTTGCAGGCCCTGCCAGGAGTGAACAGAGAATCAGAAGTGATGGTGCAGATGCTCCAGTAGTGGTTTTGGGCTTGTACATTTTCATGGAAGGGTACACTTACCAGGAATGGTCATCTTGTAAGTCTTCGGGGCATTTGTAACAAGCATGACTAGGGCTCCACAAATTCATTGTTTTCAGTTTCAATTGACTTGACTCTTAATGTTCTTTCCCCTGCTCCACCTGGAGATGCCTTTATTGTAGTGGACCCACTGGTGCATTCCTCCTCCAGCACCTCCTCCACCAACAGCAGTAGAGCCTAAGCAACAATCCAGGAGGCAAAGTAAGTGTCTGAACCAGCGATCAGTCCATTCATCTTCATTTTTTAAGTTTTGAGCCGATATCGCATTATACATGTCCACATTGACACTTGAAGCATTGCAACCCCACACAGTTGTTCAGAGAACATTGCTGATGGTGGGGCCCCAAGTGAATATCCTGGAGGTACTAGGGGCACCAAGTTTCTTTGGGCTCCAGACAATAGCTGGGTTCCATGAAAGGCCTGAGCATCTTGGTCTCACCCAGCTTATGGGTGGTAATCCTCTTCCTCCCCTTGCCTCTCCCAGTATACCTTTAACAAGACGGGATCTCAAGTGGCAGCATGAAGCACCTCAGCAGCTTCTGTTTTCTGTTTGGAGGACTGAGTGTATAAAATAGGAAGGGCCTCACTAACTTCTTCAGAACCAAAAGGTGAGTAGGTAGAACACAAATATTGAGAACTCAATAAATTATCCTGTAACAGATTGTGTAATTCATAGGCCCTGCAGAGAGGCAGCAGAGCAGGGTGATGGAATGCTTGGAATCTTGTCTCTACCTCTTGCTATCCATGTCATTGTGCCCCATGTTCCTCAAAAGGAAAATAAGATGATAGTAATGGTACCCATTCCACTCTGAGGCTTTGAGGATCCATTGACCAATACACAGCACTGGCTGATATTTAGACATGGGGATAACTCAAAGTGATAGCTGTTACTGTTATAAACCTCTACTTCCACTGATGTAAAAAGTGATTCTCCTGTATAGCATTTGGTATAGCATTGCTATACCAAAATGGCTTCTTTCCCTTTCCTTTCTCTGTCTGTCTGTCTGTCTGTCTGTCTCTTCTGGCTAATGATATCTCCCTCTCCACAACCAGTGAGATTGGATAATGGATAAAGAAAAGAAGACTCATCCTGAGTGAAGCTTGCTGACCAAGGCAGTGAGCCCTGACCTTTGCCTGCCCAGTTGGTGATACTCACAGAAGAAGGGAATATTCTAGTTGTGGTGATGTTCCCAACAGAATGGTGTTAGGAATCTTATTGGAAGGACGCAGTGTGCTTTGCCGATGGTGTTTTGTCACTATTAGAGATGTGTGTCTTGCTAGTGAAGAAGCCCTGGGCCAGGTGTCCTCTGTCCTCTCCTTACCTGATTTCCTCTCTCAACTCCTTAAGCCTCATTTGGTTGGAGATGTCCCCTATGCCTCCAGTCTAAATTTGGTCTCACATGGCATTCTCTCTTGTTTCTTGCTCTCTATTATTAGTCTTTACTCCATTTTTAATGATGGATATTTGTCTGTTTATTTCTTCAAGGTCTGCTTTCCCAGTAGGAGAGATAGCTCTAGAGGGCTGTGTTTTATTAAGCAAGTACAATGACTTAGCTTTAACCTTTTAATCTGTTAATTGAGCATGCTGGCATTACCTTTTCCTACATCACTGAGCTGTGAAATTAAAAAAATGTAGGAAAGTTCCTCATAAGTCACAAACTGATTGTGATTGTGTATTGGTTATGCTTAGCGCTATGTCTTTTTGAACTTATATAAGCTGAATACTTGTAAAATGAGGGCCTAGGTAGGTGAACATTTTGTCAGATGAGATAGCAAAGTGCAGAGGCAAGGATGCACACCATGACTGTCTTTATTGTGCAAATTCAGAGCAATCCCAACCTCTAAAAACTGCCACATTCATTTAGTCCAGTGGTGGTGAACTTGACATGCATGCCACTGAAGGCTGTTTGTTTCACTGAAAGTTCTAAAAGGTTCATATCACTGACTTAGTCCAGTTAGAGTAGGCTTGAAGCTCTTAGATAGGATACACGAGTACCAGCTCTGGAGAAGAGTAAAACATACTGTGAAACAGCGAGCTGTGGATCCTGCCCACTGGAAAGGTTTCACAAGCTCTCATGCAAGACATTCCTTTCCTACTGAGAGGCAAAGATGGTCACTTGACATCTCCTGCTCACCAGCAGTGGGATTGCAGATGCAGGGAAAGTCATTTCTAGATAAATGGCTGCTGCCACCGGCACTTCACAGCAAACAGAGGAACATGAATCTCTGGAAGCCTAGACATTGCACAGATATATGCAGCATCATATTTGGAATAGAGACAGTTGGAGAGATGTGGTTGAATAAGTATTGCACAAAGGCCATGTGTTCACAGCTTGCTCCCCAGCCTGTGGCGCTACTGGGAGGTGGTAGAATCTTAGGAAGTGGGGCCTAGTGTAAGGAAGAGAGGTCATTGGTGGCATGCTCTTGAAGGGGACCTTACTCTTTTTGTTTCCTGACTGCCTGAGGTGAGCAGCTTTTCCTACAGTGCACTCCTACCATGATGTGCTGCTCTGCCATAGGCCTAAAACGGTGTGGCCAGGTAGCCATGGTCTCAAACCTCCATAATATGTTCCAAAATAACCTTTCCCCTGTAGAAAGTGATTATCTCAGATATTTGTTGCAGTATCAGAAATATGACTAACACATTAGAACATAAGATCCAGACTGCCACTCCTCTGCCTCTGACAGAAGAGCCAGGAAACAATAAACAGCGTTACTAAGGTTGGGAACCCAAAGACAAGATGCTAAACTTGGAAAATAGAAAAATCATATGGAACCAAAATCAGGTAAGTATTTATTCACTGAAGCCATTTTAGGTTTTGTCCTATTTGTTGGAAAACATGATAGGGTGTTGATGCTAACTGCCCTGGTATAATTCTTTGTTGCTTAATGTGTCTATAATTATGACTAACTCACTACTTAGTAAGCTATTTGTAGTTTGTATGTTTAGGACATCCCTGGTTTTCCTAGAATACCAGATTTCCTGTGATTGGATGGGAATCTAGTTTTTTCCAGCTCCTCGGCTCAGACATGAGTCCTTACTTCCTGATTCTTTATATAGCTGTGACTGCCTTTGTGCTCACAGAGGTGACCTCTGATCCCAGAATAGATTAGGTAACAGATAAGACAGGGTATGACAAGTAATGGGCCGTATGATGGCACAGGAAAATGGATTTCATACTGGATCCACAGGAAGACAGGGCTCCATTACAGATCCAAGTGAAGGAAAATTGGCAAGAAAGCAATGTTTAGGCAAGGGAGATAAACAAAGATCACACATAATTCAGAGGGGATGGGCTGGTGGCCATATGTAAGGACAATGAAAAGGAGAAAGGATATAAATTTGCATAAGGGTATATTTAAAATCTTCGGTAAATGAATGGTTGCTACTAGAACCATGTTTGATTATAGGCTGCAGAAGTTTGCAGTTATCTTATCCTCATCTGTCATGGAACTATGCCCACATAACAGGGCTTCTCTCAGGCCCATACTACAGGTGCCCACCTCTCTTCAATCTGGATTTTTTTCAGTCACAGGCTGTGTAGCATTAGAAATGTGTTGGCATAGAGGTTAAGTGAGAGCATCAGAGAGAACCAGGAACTGAAGAGCTTCCTCTATACACTGTCCTCACACCTCTGAAGTAGAGACTTACTTGGATTAAGTCTTAAGCTTTTTAGGGAGGCCTTTGTAAAATGGTTGTTGATGGGAAGTGGGAAACCCAGGGCCAGGCTGTGATGAGGTGGGAAGGGGAGAAACCCGGTCAGCATTCTGCTTGAGGGCTAAGAAGAGAGAACGTCGTCCAGAATGGATCTGGTAATATTGGAGCTTTGGGGCACAAACCCCAACTCTTGAGTGTCCCAACGTACCAGAATCAGCCAGTGTTCCGTAACGTCCAGCAGGGGGCCGAGCAGTGGCGAAGGGGAGGAAAGGAACTTTAAGCAGCATGACCATGTTGTGAGGCACAGAGCTGTTCAAGATCATCTTTGAGGGGCTTACAGAAACATTGGGGTTTTAGATAAAGGGGGAACAAAGGTAAGAGTTGAGGTTTTGCATAGGAGGTAATTTAGTTACTCCTTGTTGGTAATCCTGGTCAAGTCACAGTGTGGTGAATCAGTATCTCAGGACTGGTTCTCTGAGGTTGTAAGACCCTTATACAAATTTATATCCTTTCTCCTTTTCATTGTCCTTACATGTGGCCACCAGCCCATCCCCTCTGAATTGTGTGATCTTTGTTTATCTCCCTTTCTAAACGTTGCTTTCTTGCCAATTTTCTTTCACTTGGATCTGTAATGGAGCCCTGTCTTCCTGTGGATCCAGTATGAAATCCATTTTCCTGTGCCATCAAATGGCCCATTACCTGTCATACCCTGTCTTATCCGTTACCTGACCTATCGTTGCTTGAGGGGACAGTTCAGTTCCATCATAAGATGATGGCTTCTGTTTGGGGGTTAGCTTCAGTTCCTGTCATGGGGTAATTGTTCTCACTTTGGGAGGACCTCATCATGGTGGTCTGTGGAGGTCTGTTTTTCCTGGAATCAAAGGTTGCAGGTATAGGACAATTACTTGAGTCTTCTGAGCACTGCTCCAAGGGATCTGGAACTGAATGTTGTAAGAGCTGGCAATTAAATGTTCCTGTAAACCCTGAAAATTAGTTACAATTGATATCCTTACCTTGAAGCAGTTTGAGACAAGTGAGGTAAGTTTAGGCCTAAAAACTTTGTCTTTAAGTGATTAACATCCCTATGTGCAGAGCTGAGAGGGATGGAGCCCAAAGTTTTAAGTCAATAAGACACACAAAAGGAAGATGGATGACAAGTTTTGTAATGCATATAGTTACCCACGGGGCATTTGCAGACCCATCCTGTAGGTCCCTATTATGCTGGAAGAGGGAAATGCAGAGAGAGGCAGAGGGCAGAGAAGGAGGGGTGTTTGGTTTCTCCCTTTGCCCAAGAGCAGCCTCTGTTCTCCAGGAACAGGGAGCAGTTGACTCATAAAAAAGACACCAGCCTCATCTACTCTTGAGTCTCTGGAGGAAGGCGCTGGCCTCCCCTGACACCGCATGCTCACTGGCAAGTTATTTCTGGAAGACTCACAGGAGAGTAAGCAGGGGCTGAATCAGGTCCTTAAACACAGAGAACAGTCTGCAAGTCAGTAGCCTGGGAGTGGAGACAGGGGAGCTTTGTGTGCCCTGAGCCATGAGCAGCGTCCACTTCTCTGTGTCCGCAGTCTGCCCAAGTTCCCGGCGACATGAAGGGGCTCCTCCTTTCCACTCTTCTCTTCACAGAGCTGGCACAGGTGAGCGCTCCGTCCTCTTTCCCTTCCAGAGACCTTAGTGTCCTTAGTTCTTCAGGCCCAAACTAGAAAAGGAAGAGGATGAGAAACTTTCTTGTAGAAACACTTCATGAGACAGGGAGCCATTTTGTTCTTCAAGAAAGTTCTGCTTGAGTTCCTTAGCTTCATGAGAGAAATGTGAAATGTTTCTCCTAAGCTAAAGGCATTGAAGCCTGCTTTTGATATTTGAACAGTCCACAAATTTGACTGTATATATATTTTATCTGAGCCTGACCTGTACTGTCTCTCTGGGACAGCTGTTCTGGCTGCTGCGGTGGATCAAACACTGTCACTTCCTGAGGGCTTCAGGCTGGGGCTCAACTTTTCCTTTTCCAACTTTCAATTTGCAAAATGTGCAAAGGGCCCCTGGCAAAATAGATTTAGTAAGAGCATTTTTTTTTGCTTCAGCCTGTTCTTATTTAAAAGGAGCACTTCAGAACAAAAATTTACAATTTAAAATGGTCTTGTCTCAATAGTGTGTTTCTTACTTTTCCAAAAAGGAACCAGTTCATGAAGGCTTTGAAATGTTTCAAGTGACAGACTACAGAGAAATTTAATAAGAACAGTTCACTGCCTAAATGTTTTAAAATGAGAGTAAAAGAGCGTGATTTAATGATTTACTTAAATGATGGAAGTTCTTGCTGGCAAAGGGAATGCAGCTCTTGAAATATTCTGGTAACTTAGAAAACATGGACGTGTCTGTGAGCTAATAGTTGATTCTGGCAGTTAGCAGTAGATGTACCTTAGAAACACAGGATTAAAGCCAGAGTTGGTGATACATACCTGTAATCTCAGACTTTGGGAAAGTGAGGCAGGAGGATTCAAAGTTTGAGCCCAGTTTGGGCAAATCAGTGACTTAGGGAGACATCTTGTTTCAAAATAAAAAAATAAGAGCTGGGGATGTAACTCATTGTGAAGGCCTGGGCTCAATTTGTAGTACTACAAAAACCAAACAGGAAAAACCAAACAACAATAAAGGATCTGAGTTGTTATACTCTATATAGACAGAGTTAAGAGTTAGGATAGAGGACCATGAGGAGAGTATCTTTGGTCCATGGCATTCCTGCTGTTAGTGTGTTAGGGGTCACACTTCCCCAGTGGGGAATGTCTTGTTCCACAGTCTGAGAAAGTGCACATTATTACAGACTGAGAGTTTCTACTTGTGCTTAAGCAGCAACTGTTCTAACATAGATGTGGCCTGCAAAATATGAAAAAAGTGGTTATACTCAGAGAAGTAAATATTTTGTGCTTAACTTGGCTTTCATAAATTTTTGAAGAGTCTGATTATGTCTGTCATTTCTTGAACATTGGCCATGTGCCAAGCACTGTGTTAGGTTTTCTTATTATCTTAATCGTGAACCAACGATTAGCAGATGCATATTATCAGTCCCACTTTAAGAAGGAGGATTGATGCTTAAATACTAAATGATACTTTGGGCATGGTGGTGCACA
This sequence comes from Chinchilla lanigera, assembly GCF_000276665.1. Lineage (NCBI taxonomy): Eukaryota > Metazoa > Chordata > Mammalia > Rodentia > Chinchillidae > Chinchilla > Chinchilla lanigera. Next base: position 4,518,099 of record NW_004955526.1, on the reverse strand, counting down.
CCTGTAATCCCAGCTACTCCAGAGGCAAAGGAAGGAGGATCACACATTCCACCCTTACCTGGGCAACTCAACAAGACTCTGTCTCAAAATAAAAAAGCTCAGTGTGAGGTTCTGGGTTCAAAACTCAGTTCACACACAAACATACACAACACAGCTCAGATCTTTTTTGAACCACTTACAGTGTTCTTTCTTTTATATCTGAAATCGTTTTAATGACTTAAGTCTTGAAATTTTTACTTTTGAAACAAAGTGTGTAGAACAAGAGAAAAATATAAAATTCTGTGTATTCAACCAGGCATTTTCTTTCCCTGGGACCCTTCATTTCTTCTTGCATTTCTGAGTTACCACCTACTGTTATTTCCTTAGTATATCTTATAAGGCAGGTCTGCTAGCAACAGTTTTTCTTAGTTTTTGTTTATCTGGACATGTCTTTTGCCCTTATTTTTGAAACATAGTTTCACTGGATATAGAATTCCATGTTAGCATGTTTTTGTTTTGTTTTGCTGGCTTTTTTTTTTTTTTCAGCATTGTATCTGGGCATCTTCTGTACCTTTTTCTACCCATTGTTTTGATGAAAAGTCAAATTTCATTTTTTTCTGTGTAATGCTTTGCTCTTCTCAGTCTGCTATCAGATTACTCCTCTCTTCATCCATGGATTTCTGTTGTGTTACCCTGTGACCTCAGAGATGATCTAGTAAGATTTTAGGACAGGAAAACTAAGCAGGCATTCCAAGGTGAGCAGTTTATTTTTTTCTTTTATTTTATGAAAAAGTAAAACAATTTCTAAGCAAAATAATAAGAGAATAACAGTAGTTAACACACGTGTATTGTTATCTTCAAAGTAATTAGAGTACAAGACACACCAAAAAGATTCTTACAAATAAAGAAACAGATAATAACACAAAACTTTCTTTTGAGTCTAAGGTAAACTCATATGAATGGAACAAATTAGTATGTATCTTAAATATTTTTGAAACAGCAAAATATATAATCTGGGGAAGTGTATGAATTTCTCCCTACTACCTATTTATCTTTCTTCTATTTTGCTCTTTATTTGTATATTACATATATTTTGTGTTTCTCATGTAAGAGAAAACCATGTGATATTTGAGCATAAAAGTGTCTGATTTATTTCACTCACCATTATGTTCTCAGGTTGCACCCATTTGTGTGCAAATGCCTCGTTTATGGCAGAGCAGTAGTCTGATGTGTGTAAAAACCACATGTTCCTTATCCATTCATTTGCTCATGGCCATAGATGCTGTTCCCAAGATCTAGCTATTACAAATTGTGCCGCTATAAACATGGATATCCATGTATCCTTGTCATATGATGATTTAACTCTTTGGGGGAGGTACCTAGAAGGGAGGATAGCTGGGTCAAATGCAATTTCTATTTTTAATTTTTTTGAGTAATCTCTACACCAATTCCATAGCGGCTATACTAGTTTATATTCTCACTAACAATGTAGAAGACTTCTTTTTCCCCTACATTCTTGCCAGCATTTCTTAATTTTTTTTTATGATAACTATTTTTTTCTGGGATAAGATGGTATCTCAGTATAGTTTCAATTTGTATTTCTGTGGTGGGCAGGGAGGATGAGCATTTTTTCATGTATTCACTGGCCATCTGTACTTCCTTTGGAGAGTGTCTATTCATTTTGGCTGCTCATTTTTTTGACTGGATCTTTTATTTTGTGAGGGTCTAATTTCTTGAGTTCTTTGTTCTTGATGTTTATCTATGGAATACCTGGCAAAATTTTTTCCCATTCTCTATATTGTCTCCTCACTCTGTTTATTATTTTCTTTGCTGCACAGCAGCTTTTAAATTTGATATGATCCCAGTTGTTGACTCTTGGTATTACTTCTTGTGCCACTGAAGCTCTATTCTGAAAGTCTTTGCCTATGCCTTTGTCTTCAAGAGTTGTACCTATTTTATCTTCTAGCAGATTTCTTTTTTAATATTGCGATTTCTGTTTCTGTTTTAACATTCAGCTCTTTGATCCACTTTGATTTTAGTTTAGTACATGGTGAGATGTACAGGTCTAGACCTAGTGTTCTGCATATGGATAGCCCAGCACCATTTATCAAAGAGGCTGTCTTTCCTCCAGTGTAAACTTTTGGCTCTTTGTCAAAGATCACATAGCTGTATTGCTTGGAGGTTGTACTGTACTGCTTCTCCTATTCTGGTCCATTGATCCACATACCTGCTTTTGTGGCAGTACAACACTATTGTAATCACTGTAACTTGATAGTATAACTTCAAGTCTGGGATTGTGATGCCACCTGCCTAGCTATATTAACCCAGGATTGCTTTTGCTCTTCAGCATTTCTCCAGAATCCATATAAATTTTAGGATTGTTTTCTTTAGCTTTGTGAGAAATGACACTGGTGTTCTGGTTGAGATTGCATTAAATCTGTATTTTAGTTTTGGGAGCATAGCCATTTTAATTATGTTGGTTCTGCGTATACAGAAACAGGGGATCTGTCTCCATTTTCTGAGATCCTCCTACATTTCCTTTTTCAGAGTAACATAATTTTCACTGTAGAGGTCTTTTACTTCCTTAGTTAGGTTAATACCTAAGAATTAAAATTTTTTTTGATGCTGTTGTGGATGGTACTATGTTCCTGATTCCTTTTTCAGTGACTTCATTATTAGTGTATAGCAATGTTATTCACTTTTGTGTGTTTACTTTGTATCCTGCTACACTACTGAATTTGGTCATCATTTCTAGGAGTCTTTTGGTAGAGTTCTTTGGGTTTTATAAGTAAAGAATCATGTTATATGCAAATAATGATCTTTTGACTTCATCCTTGCCTGATGCTTTGGCTAATGTTTTGAGGATTACGTTGAACATGAGTGGTGATAATGGGCATCCTTGTCTTGTTCCTGATTTTATTTTTATTTATTTATTTATTTTATTTTAAAAATAAAAGGAGGAAAACATTAACAGACAGACATTTTACAAAATAGCAAAAGAACAGTACAGACAATGCACAGTTACAAACAAAGTGGTAGGAAATTAACAATGCTTGTATTAAATATTGATATCTTCAAAGTGGTTTCTCATGAATATAGATAGAGACATGCAATATTGATCAATCAAGGACTCATTGTTCCTGATTTTAGAGGGAAAGCTTTCCAGTTTTTGCCCATTTAGTATAATGTTAGCAATAGGTTGGTTATAAATGACTATTATCATGTTGAGATAAAGGCTTAATATAGCTATTTTCTTCAGGTTTTTATCATGAATGGAAGATGGATTTTGTCAAAGGATTTCCTGCATCTATTGAGATGATCATGTGATTTTTGTCCTTGCTTTTGTTTCTGAAAATTACATTTATTGATTTGAGTATGTTGAACCATCCTTGCATCACTGGGATAAAGTCTCCTTGATCATGATGATTTGTTGCATTGTTTGCATTATCTTATTAAGGATTTTTGCATTTATGTTCATTAGAGAATTTGCATATAGTTCTCTTTTTTGATTCAATCCTTTTCTAGTTTGGGGATCAGTATAATGTTAGCTTCTGAGAACTATTTGGGAAATACTCCTTCTCTTTCAATTTCATTTAAAAGCTTGAGAAGTATTACAGTTAGATCTTTCCTAAAGTTTTTGTAGAATTTTTTTTTTTGGTTTTTCTCCAGTACCAGGAACCGAACTCACGACCTTGCGCTTGCCAGGCAGGCACTTTGCTGCTGAGCTAAATCCCTAGCCCCAGTTTTTGTAGAATTAAGTTGTAAATCCATCACATCCTGGGCTTTTCTTAGTTGGTGGCTTTTCTTTTTTAATTGCTGCTTCAATTTCATTGCCTATACTGGATTGTTCAAGATTTTTAAGTGTTCTTGGTTTAATTTTGGCAATTCAAATGTATCTAGGAATATTTCCATTTCTCCTGAGTGTTCCAATTGTTTGGCATATATTGTATGTTTGCAAAGTAGCTGCTAATAATTTTCTGGATTTTGGTATTGTCCATTGTGATTTTATCTTTTTCATTTTTAACTACACTAATTTGTGGCTTCGCTTTCCTTTTTTTTGTTAAGATTGGCTGAGGGTTTGTTTATTTTTATTCTTTCAAAGAACCAACTCTTTGATTCGTTGCTTCTCTTTATGTTTTTAGTCTCCATTTATTTCTTCTCCAATCTTTATAATTTCCTTCCTTGTACAACCTCTGGTTTTGGCTTGTTCTTGTTTTTCTAAGACCTTGAAATGCCTCATTAGGTTATTTGGGCTTGTCCTATTTTTTCTGAAATGGAACTTCGTTGCTATAAGTGTCCCTTGTAGAACTGGTTTCATTTTGTCCCATAAATTCTGGTATGTTGTACAGACATTATCATTTAATTCCAGGAACTATCTTATGTATTCCTTAATTCCTTCTGTGACCCATTGATTATGTATGTGCATTGTTTAGTTTCCATACGTTTGCATAGCTTCTGTGGTTTCTTTTGCTATTGATTTCTAGACTGTGCTGTGTGGGAGATAAACTATACAGTGAAGGCAGATACTTAGAAATACTAACCAGGGGGACTCTAATGTTTAGAGATGAGAATATGAGGAGAAAGTGGCAGAGAAGAGTGACAAGGAGCAGTGAGAAAGAAGAAATAAAAAAGAGTGATGTCTTTTGAGGCCAAGTGGAGAATCGTTTAAGGAGGGAGTGGCTGTTTTTACCCGTTTTGGGGAAATGTAGTCCTACAAGATTCTGAAATTTGTTTTAGAACTACTACTAATGCTGCTTTTATTATCAAATGAAGTTTTGCTGCAGGGCACAGGACACAGCATCATTAGACAGGACACCTGAAGTGCTTCAGCGTAAACAGTTTTGTCACTGGCCCTGCAGATGCCCTCATCAGAAGCCCAGTTGCCCTCCTGGTGTGAGCTTGGTTAGGGATGGCTGTGGTTGCTGCAAAATCTGTGCCAAGCAGTCAGGGGACATCTGCAATGAAGCTGACCTCTGCGACCCACACAAAGGGCTATATTGTGACTACTCGGCAGACAAGCCTCGGTACGAGACCGGCGTGTGTGCATGTAAGTGCCCTTTCTGAGCTCTAAAAAAAGCTGAGTCTAGGATACCACCCCCAATTCCTAATTTAGTGTAATGAACTATGTTTGGCTATACAAGTACCTAGGGGGTTAAGTTTTGTAGACACAGGATAGGTCCATTGTACCAGACACCATATGAAATGAGCTGATACTCATGTTCAGAAGCTGATAATTGCTTTTAATGATAGAATATAAGAAAAATTAAGAGACTGAGTTCTTTAAGTGCCAAAAAATGACAGCTTTTGTTATTGTTGCAAAAAAAAAAAATCTGGATTCAGCCCTTTCTATAAACAACAGCTAATCCTGTTACAAAAATAAGGATGTAGAGAAATAAGGATCTAATAGTCAGACATGCTGTTTTACTCTCAGCCTTGTTAACTAGCCATCAAGTTCCTGTACTTTCTATTGTAGTAGATTTGTAAGAAAGAACCTGGTGTCACCCCCAAACTACAACTTGACCATTAACTGTATGGACTTAAACTCTGATGTCTAATTCAGACCATCTACAGCCACAACACATTGGCAGTAATTCAGAACACCAAATCATTTAGAATAAAAATAAAACTTAAGTGATAAGAAATACTCATGTCACTGGGTAATTTAGTCATCCTGTAGGAAAGCAGGAAAGATATTTACTACCAGACATTTGGTTGTGAGCACAGAATGGGAGTGTCTTTGGATTTGGACTGAACTGTAGAGAGCCATTGAGCAACATATTGTATTAATTAAGAATGCAGGATCTGTATACAAATCCTGATTGCTCTAACAGTGACTTCCAACAAGTAGCTCAATCTCTCTGAGCCTCAGTTACATCATACATACTTTCCCCATCTTACAGAGCTTGCTGGGAAGATGAAATTAAATGACATAAAACCTAAGAACAGTTAAACCAATACCTGGTATGCAATAGGGTCTCCAAAATCATTTAATATTTATGAACTTTTTTTTTGTGATACTGGGTTTTGAACCTAGGTCCTTTGCACTGAGCTACACCTGCATCCCCCCCGCCTTTTTTTAAAAAAAAATTTTGAGATGAGTTCTTACTAAATTGCTAAGTTCCCCTCCAGGCTGGGCTCAAACTTGTGATCCTCCTGCCCCAGCATCCCAGAATGCTTGGATTACAAGTATGTACCATGTCCTGTGGCCTCATTTATGGAAATTCTAAGGGGGGAAACATGATGTATCAAAGACTTTGGTGTTCAGGATACCTCTTTCTCCAAACTGGGCAGATTATTTCTTTTTTTTTTTTTTTTACTGGTACTGGGAATCGAACTCACAACCTTGCACTTGCCAGGCAGGTGCTGTGCCACTGAGCTAAATCCCCAGCCCCATGGGCAGATTATTTCATGACTCTAACAAATACTCAGTGAGACTCCTACTGAGTCAGACACTGTAGCCAGTTATTATGCACACAACAGGGAGGGTAGGGAAGGAAGGGGATGGGAAGAAAGTCAAGGAGAAGGGAGGGAAAGGAAGGAGAGAAGAAGAGAAGAGAGAGGAGGGGAAACAGGAGGAAGAGAAAGAGGAAAAAAAGTCCCTTCTCTCATAGAGGCAAAATTTGTTGTGTCAGATCTTTCTATAAGTCATTTCACATAAAATGTGACAAGATTTTTCACCATACCAATGAGAATGGGGATGGGGATAATCTGCACCTGGGCTCACAAATTACTGCCCAGGGACCAAAGCTAGTCACAGTTTGTTTCTGCAAATAACATTTTGTTGGGACACAGCTGATTCATTTACATAAGTCTACAGGTGCTTTACAGTGGCAGAATAGCACAGAGACCATACGGCCTGTAAAAGCTAAGATATGCACTGTTTGGCCCTTATAGAAAATCGGCTGATCTCCGATCTGTTAAAAAATATAAGGATGTAGAAAAATCTTTAAAAACCTTTTGGTCTTGGAACTCTTTTATAGTTTTAGCAACTAATGAGAATCCAAATAGCTTTCATTTATTTGGGTATTATCTATTGATACTTAATAGGTTAGGAATCTAAATATATCTAATAATTCATTTAAACATAATAAACCTGCTACAAATAGAAATACTTTATTTTTATGAAAAAACTTTAGTGAGGAGAGTGGCATACTTTGTATTTTTGCAAATCTCTCTAATGTAGAGGTCAACAGATGATAGCTAGATTTTCACATCTACTGCTTTCAGGGTTTCACTGTATGTTTTATTGGCTGAAATGTATAAGGAAAATCACAGATAATTGATTGGAAAAGGAAGGAATATTTTAATAAGCTTCTCAGATAATTATGAATATGCTTTCTGATATTAAAATGTGCCAAGTGGTAGATGGTTTCCTAAAATTAACTGCATCATGGAATCTGAAAACATAAACCTTCATCTCTATTATAATATCTAAGACTTGCTTGGGATGCATCATTCATTTATGCATAATTCTGTCATCCTAGACTTTGGTCATTGAAAAATATTGGCTTACTGTATCATCAAGTTGTTCAAACTATTCTGCATTAAATAATATTTTAAAACTCCCATTAATATCCCTCTCATCAGAAAAGTCTACAAATTATTTAACTATAAAGAGCCTGGTGGTGAATATCAGTTTTCCAAAATTCTGTCACTGAAAACAAATACTGTTAATTGTTTTCCTTGAAGTGAAAGGTTCATTCTATTGATTTTTATGAACTGTCTCCAAAATACCCATGTCTGAATAACTATTGTTTATGTGAGTTATTTCTTCAAGTAAAATTCCCTTTAAAAAGTGGCTAATTCAGCCCACAACTTGAACACAGCATAGGTGCTTTTTCTTAAGACAGCCATTATTTTGGGGTATACAGAGTTGTCACACAGAATTTAATAAAATTAATAATTTTATTGTGCTCTCAATGACATTCTTAGGTAAAAATAGCTTTTTTCCCCCTTTCACCTCTAAGTACAAGTAAATGGTGAGAAAGAATACAGCAGCTACATGTATAGCTTGATTCATGCTAAGGCACCTGAAATTTTAGCCTTTGTTGTTTTGTAACACCAATGCAAGTATCAATATCTTACTATATTGAAGAGTTTTGACCTTGGAGAGTTCCTGAAAACATCTCAGCTGCTGCAAAGAAATTGGTGGAATATATTTACAGAACTGCTGATCCAGGTCAAGAATACTCCTCACAGAAAGTAAAAGTCTCTTTCAATTTTTAGTAACCCTGGAAAACTGTACTTAAATAAAATTATAATTTCCTCAGACATTCCTTTATCTTGTCTTCCTAAGAATATGTTCTTAGACTATTGTTGAATGTCTGGGGAAGCTTCAGTTTCCCCAAGCATCAACATGTCCCTCCAATTTAATTTCACTTATGTTTTGAAAAATTAACTTTACTGCGGAACAGGGCTTTTATTTGGTTTTAAACCTGGAAATGATTATTTGAGGTTTATAGCCTACATATAATAAAAATGTCTCATTTTAACCTACCTACAAATCTGTGAACATTTCCGAATGGGGCCCAAGAAATTGAAAACTACACTTTATAAATAAAGTAGGTAGCTGTTTGTTTGAAAGTGCCATAATAGCTAAATCTTGGAAGCAACCTATATGTCCATCAACAGATGAATGGATGAAGAAAATGTGGTATTTACACCCAATAGATTACTACTCTGCTATAAAGAAGGGTAAACTTAAGTCATTTGTAGGAAAATGGGTGTACCTGGAGACCATAATTTTACGTGAAATCAGTCAGACACACAAGCTTAAATATCACATGGTTTCTCTTATATGAGAAACCCAAATTATAAAGAGCAAAATAAAAGCTAGATAACAGGAAGTATAGAGATCAATCTTTCTCAGATGGGAAGGGGATCAAGAGATGGAGAGAGGCAGCAGGCAGGAAGGGAAAGGGATGAAAAAAGGAATTAAAATGTGTCATGTGCATGACCAACTCCACACAAAGAATGTAAATATCATGTACTGCACCCATGCACTAAAAACATACAGTGGATAAGTGGAGGTCTAAGTATCCCAGGTTACAGCTGCTTTGGCAATTTTGCTCTTTTTCCTTTTCAGATCTTGTAGCTGTTGGATGTGAGTTCAACAGGATCCATTACCGTAATGGCCAAGTGTTTCAGCCCCACCCCCTGTTTAGCTGCCTCTGCATGAGTGGGGTGATTGGGTGCACACCTCTGTTCAGACCCAAGCTAGCTGCCAGCCACTGCTCTGGAGCTAAAGGTGGAAAGAAGTCCGATCAGTCAAACTGTGGCCTGAGACAGTCACGACAGCAGCTCTCAACAAGCTACAGAACAATGCCAGGTGCTCAGAAGTACAGCTATTTCCCCTGCATGACTTTTGGGGTAGTTTTCTTTCAGCTTCTTTTTATCCACACACAGGTATTGATTAAGTATACATGGTGGTCAGAGGGTTTAGGTTGAGTGTGTCCTGCTACTTGGGCTTTGCCTCAGGCAGGTATATTCTAACTATCTCAAAAGGAAACTATAATGTTTTAGACTTTTCTGGTAAAATACTCATTTTTAAAAATTTACTAGGTCAGGACACTCTTCTACATTCTTATACTTCTGCTTATTTCCAACCTCTTCTCTGGAAAATTGAGTTTTTCTGTGTTCTCATTCAGAAACCAAGAACGCCTTTTACTTGAATTTAGAGTTTAGTGAAAGGTACAATGGAGAGACAGAATATTTGTGTTTCCAAAAATAAATACACTAAGTTCATTTTTGTTGAGTGGATATTCTGTAAATGGAGCTATGAACAGATCAATGAGTTTTAAACATTTACAAACTGCTAACTCTGTGAAAAGAGCATCTTTGGGGACTTCGATTATGTCAGTTAATTTTTAAAAAATCAGGTTTTTGTGAATTTGTATTTACATAATCATTTAGCTAACAACATGACACTACTAATACTTTAAAATGATAAAATTATTCCTATTTCTTTATTGATTTTGCGATTGAGCCCAGGGTCTTGCACATGCTAAGTATGCATTCTACCACTGAGCTATACTCTTGGCCCTCAAATTGTTCCTTTTTCAAAACATATAGAAACATTTTTCTGCATGACATCTCAGTGGCTCAATTAAGGCTCTTGTGATAATAATTTAGTTTATGCTTGGATTGTAGCCTTTGCTGGACCAGTATGAAACATGCAATGACATAGTGCCCTCATTCTTCTCCATGCTCACAAATATTAAGCTTTTATTTTATACATCTGTTTTCCTGCTTTTTAATGAATGTTTAAGAACTCCTGGCCTGTAGTTCTTGGTTTAACTTAAAGCAGGGTTACTTCTTGGTAATGTGATAATCTAACCTACCTTTATTTATTTCAGATGTGTGCCAGGCTTCTAAATCTGCTTCCTGCATTGAGATCTTTAAACTGCTGTCTATTTTCCAGGTATCTTCATGATTCTGCTTCCTTTCTCTCACTTCAGTGTACAATTTCAAGGTCCTTCTGTAAGGATATACATATTTTAAAGTGATGGGTAATTTCTGTCAAGGAGGAGTTTTTCTGGGTCTTTTTAGGTTTTTTTTTTTTCTTCCTTTTTGGTACTGGGGATTGAAACCAGGGCCTCATACATGTCAGGCAAGAGCAGCATTTTTTTTAGAATTTTAAATAGCTAATTTGAACACAGCCAGAACTCCACTATATTCAGCTACAGACTCAAATCACAACCGTACCACAATCTTACTCTTAAAGCATCTATTTTAAGATGTACATTAACCTTAAGAAAATGCCTCTCCTAAAATGAACTATGGCCTGATTAACTTGCCAGTATAACGTCTGTAACAAGAGTATAACAAAACGAATGTATGCTCAGGTATAACATGAATATAACAAGAATCTCCCAATGGATTTACATAGAGATGGAAGAATTATACAACCTCTTCCTCTCCTGTTTCTCCTAAGCTGCAGTGAGTGGAGGGGCTGTATTCACCTACTCACTACCCGACCCATAGATCCTTTCTATGGATCTGTGCCTTTCCATAGGTGATCTGCAGTGGCTAGCCAAGGGAGAGAGTACAGCAGGCCTGATATTATAAGGAATGTGCAAGTAAACTGAATGGATGAGATTACACATTTGTAATGATTTAGTACGTAAAATTATTTAGTGCAGTGTATTACCAGTTTGCTTCATGACAGAACTTTCTAAAAGATTTAAAAAGTAGAGGAAATCCAGTCAAATTGATAGTCTAATTTGCAAATACAATTTTTATATTTCATATCTTAACAAATGAAACTGAACAATACCACAGTTGTGTTTAATATCTTGACTTTCCTAACTCTGTCAACGTTTAAAGCCTATTGGAAATAATATCAAGAATGATGCAAAGTAAACACCGGTTATCAGGTGGAACAAAAGCTTAGGTTGAGTACTCAGAGGATGAGTTAAACCAAATGTCCCCAACCTTTTTGACAGCAGGGATTGATTTTGTGGAAGAGATTTTTTTCCATAGACTGGTGGATGGTTTCAAGGTGATTCAAATTTATTATGTGTACTGTACACTTTATTCCCATTATTTCATTATATAATGAAGTATACAATGAAAGAATTGTACAACTCACTATAATGCAGTAGCAGTGATAGCCCTAGACTTGTTTTCCTGCAACCAGATGGTCCATTCTAGAAGTGATGGGAGGCAGTGACAGCCAAAGTATGTTGTTTATGTCCAGTCAGTCTCATTTTGGTTGCCGTCACTGCAGAAAAGCCTGCTTTGAAAGGACAGGCTGTTGGAAATGGAGGCAGGCTTTTCAGTGCTTTTGTAGCAATTTCAGATATTCTGCCTTGACTTTAATCCAGAGTGTATGGAAATATGGAATTTAAAGGCTACCATCATTTCTGATCTGAAGCACTTGATCCTCTCGTAGCATGGACAATTCTGTTCATCTGGCATATTCACAAATGGGTCATGGATGTTTTTTTCCCAGTTGGAGGGGGTCTTTTGTGGTTGGGGAGTAATACTTAAACTCTTCTGAAAGCTGAGGTAGGTGATCATATACCAGCTGGGAGAAAGAAGGCTCTGACTCAGTCTCTTTCAAAATCTCAGCTGTTTCAAACGTCAAAAATCCCAATGTTTATTTGCCACCTTTGTAATTTGTTTGGCTTTGAATGCATCCACTTTATCTACTGACTTGAACACAGTTGTCATTCTCTCCTGAAGTGACTGAGTTTGTTTAGCAGGTTAAATGTCATGAATAGGCAAGTTTTGCAACCCATTCTGTGTCAATGAAATGTGCTATCAGTGGTGACTGTTTTTCTAAAAGAAATTTCTGGAGTAGCTCTCATAACTCAGAAACTCTGGCCAGTGACCTTTAAGAAACCATCTCACTTCTGTGTGTATGAGAAGATGTGGGTGCTCTATGTTTGTCTCTTCAGAGCTGCATGAACAAATGTGAGTTAAAGGCATGTCCTTTAATGTGGTTGACAATTTTGAACACATCCTGCAAAATGTTAAGACCAGGTGACATTTTTCAGCTAATCAGCATAGTCTCACATTCAGAAGCAACCTCCTTAAACTGAGTGGTGGGACCAGAAAGCTGTCCAGCCATGGCACTCACTCTGTCTGTGCATATACACATACAATGGCCCATTCAGTTTTCCTGATAGGTAATCATTCAAAGGTTTGAACAGTTCTGTGTTGTGCTGTTGCCTGGCAACAAAGTACATCTATTTCCTTATGTACATCCTCCTGAAAATATATCAAACAAAAACAAACATTATTACCTTATTGTCAATATCAGACTTGTCAACCTGGATTTACTGTAGTGATTCATGGATTCTAACAGTTATGCCTCAATATCCTGATACTGCATCAGAATTACATCAGTTTGTCTAGTTACAGTGCTAGCTTGAAGAGAAATATGCTACCTTTGCACTGTTTTCCCTAAAATTTATGTACAACAAATGTCCTTAGCAGCAAGCAGTGGTAAAGGGCTTCCTGTAGCAATGTGGTTACCTACTGAGAATGATGCTCTCAGTGTGGACACATTTAGTGACGTGGTGGCCTTCAATAATTGTTTCTGTTTTTTTTTTTTTTCATTTGGAAAGCTTCAAGGGCTTGTCTTTTAATGAGGGTGCTTGGTTTCCATATGGTGAAGCGTTGTGAAGGTTACACAGCTGCAGTGGCTAGTCATTCAGTGCATATTGTAGCGTGGCTTGGAGAATGAGTCAACTTGCAATGAACTCATAATTTAAGTGGTGTTTTAAATGCAGTTTTCTTTTTGTTGTCAGTCTTAGAACCTTCTGCTCTCTCATCAAGTTTCCCCCCTTTTCAAAGAAGCTTTCCAGTGATGTTGTTACCCATTTTGGCTAGGGTTAGCTTATAGGTTTACTGAGACAAGTGCACAGTGCAGGAAAGACGTATAAACAAAAGTGGTAAACAAATTGGGCAGCCCATGTGCGGACTAACGCAAGTGTTGGATTTTAACTAAATATCTGCCACCAAATGCAGCTGTACAACTGAATTACAACTCACTTGTCACTATTAAACCTGTTACCAGATTCTGCTTATTATTTGCAATTCACTGATAGGGTTTTGCAAACTATTTATTTATTACAGTTTTTGTGCAGTCAAATCTCTCTGCCAATGTTAATTTACATTTGCAGATGGTTCCCAGTGTTTGCATTACCACCTCTGCTCCTCAGATAATCAGGCATTAGAGTCACATAAGGAGCCTGAAACCCAGATCCCTTGCACGCACGGTTCACAGTAGGGTTTGCACTCTTATGAGAATCTAATGCTGCTGTTGATCTAACATGAGAGCTAAGGCAGTGAGAACTGTGAGGAACAGCTGTAAACAGAGATAAAGCTTTGCTTGCTCACTCACCACTCACCTCCTGCTCTGCAGCCTAGTTCCTAATGGCTATGGGCCCAGTGGTTGGGGCCCCTGGGACTAAACTGAATGATGGAAATTTTATTCCTTCTAAGAAAATGAACTGTGACATCTGATTGAAAGGTAATTTGAGTAGTGGGAAACCTGCAAATAGAAAGGTGAATTACAATAAGCTTCTTTTATTCCTCCATTAATTTTAGCTTACAGGAGTCTTCCACTTATTTGGAAAAGAAAATGTCTTGTGCAAGCAACCAAGTGGACTCCATGCTCCAAAACATGTGGGATGGGAATATCTAACAGAGTAACCAATGAAAACAGCAACTGTGAAATGAGAAAAGAGAAAAGACTATGCTACATTCAGCCTTGCAACAGTACTATGTCAAAGCCAGTAAAGGTAAAGTGTAATTATACTTCATTATAATCCAGTACAACTTTGTGTAATGTAAATATGCATATTTTGGAGGGACAGTATTTGACTCATAAAAATAAAAGCTCATTGTAACTATCTCATTATCATTTTAAAGCAAACCAGATATTACCCTTCCTGCACTTTGTAGGGAATATTTTATCTAGTAGAGATAACGTTAACCTGGAGATTCTCTTATATTTTAACAGGTTAATAATGTAGGTCTTGGTCAGCCTGATTTGTTGTAACCTGTCATGCATCCTTTTCAGATTCTACCTTTTTTCTTTTCCATATTAATTGTACATAGTAGAATCAAAGTAATGAATACAAAATTTTCATTGTAAAATGAATTTTCGTTCTAATAGAGAAGTTTTGATCTTATATCAACTTGGAGGTCACACCATTTGTAAAATGCTCTGTGCTTATTAGTTTATTTGCAAAGGACTATGATAAAATATTTACTTCTAGAAGAAGGAAGATAATTGTAAAATCCTTATTCCCAAGGGATTCCCTAGTCTATCAACAAGCTGACAGCTCAATTTTTAGAAATATATATATTCATCTATATATCCACCCCAAAATGTCTGAGCTGTATTAGGGAATTTACTATATTATAGGTAAATAAACATTTAATAAGACATAGCTCTTGATAGTAAACAAAATATTTCCATGGATTGTGGAACTGAATAAAATACAGCAGGAAAAAATTGAGTCCTGCAATATAATGGAGCAAGAACAAGGACAGACTTAAGGTTAGGGGACACCTTAAAGGTAGACGGTGCTGCAAGTCACTAAACAGCAAATATTAATGTCCCAGAAATTGTCCAATCTCTATGTCTGTGCCAACAATGTTCTACACAATGTTTGCCCACATATTATAAACAAATTTAAGCAATTACTCTTAATTTTGTTTCTTTTCAGATCCCCAAGGGAAAAACATGCCAGCCTACTTTCCAACTGTCCGAAGCTGAAAAATTTGTCTTTTCTGGATGCTCAAGTACTCAGAGTTACAAACCCACTTTTTGTGGAATATGCATAGATAAGAGATGTTGCATCCCCAATAAGTCTAAAATGATTACCATTCAATTTGAGTGCCCAAATGAAGGGTCATTTGAGTGGAAGATGCACTGGATTACATCTTGTGTATGTCAGAAAAACTGCAGAGAAGCCGGAGACATATTTTCTGAGCTCCAGATTCTATAAAACCAAGCACAAGTGTGTATGTGGTGGTGTTTTAAGGTTAATCATTATGTCATATAATTAAAAAGGTAGAGTGGTGGTAAATCTACTTAATGGATTTAAAGTACTAAGAATAGATGTTCTCAGATATCTTAAGATATCAGAAGCTTCTAAAAGAGTTTTTCCTAAAAATATATACAAAACTTAAACAATTTAAAATTGAATTCATTTCTGCAAATATATTACAATAATGTAATATAATCATTTGGTATTATCTAAGCATTCAAAATATAACAAAGTTTTACTATTTACAAGAAAACATTTTATTTTACAAAATAATTGAGAATACTTAGCTAATATGTTTAAAAACACTACATTTTTAAGCTTTAATCTGTAGCTGGCAATGCAGCCTAGACTCCTATCAGATGATAATTACTACAGGGCTGAAAGGATTCGAAATAAATTCTTGAAGAAAAATAAGATTACACTATAAATACATTTATAATTTTCATTGCCAAATCCTAAATATTAGTTATGATTTATTTTAGGATAGATGATTTATTTTAGGATAGAGGAAAGTGGAACTTTCTGGCTACTGTTAACAAGTGTAATGCAGAAGTTTTTATACCAAATAATGTAAAAAAACTAAATTTCCAAGATAAGGACCAAGAACAGTAGTGACACCTTGCAAAGGAAAAACACTTAAAAGACAAACACTAAAGAAAGCATACAACAGATTTTGGCTTGAAAAAAAATTGTTCCTAAAAATTACTTCCTTATAAATCCACTTTATCTGAAATACAAATTGTGATTAAAAATAAATTAATGCTAACTCAAATTGCAGGTTATAGTAAGTGGAACACACTACACTACCACACCACTTAGTAGTACAAAGGTGAGAAGAGACTATGAAGCTTAGTTATGTTTTATTCACTTATAAAAATGGTGACATACAAAACAATAACAAGTAGCAGTGTTTAAAAACATGGACATTTATTATAAAATCAGCTGGCTTGATAAAAAGTCAAATGTTTAAAATAATTTAATATAAATACATGTTAAATGTCTAAATTGTGATTCTTCTGAGTGCAAAAATTGTTACGTAAAGAAAAAACAAAATCTCCTTAATAGATGTAATAAAGTCTATCCCTGAAAAGTTAGTGACTATTATGTGGAAATATTACTGTATTATTTTACTCCTAGTACTTACTTTTAAAGTATCAGGAGAATTTAAGCAAAATATCAAAATATAAATATCAGTATAAAAATATATCTGTACATGATTTTTATTATCAGTGTATAAAGGTCTAAATATGGGGTTATAAATAAAGCAGTCTGTTGAACAACTGCATTTTCTCAATGTTCTCAAATTGCTTGAGCTATGGGCTTCACTAACTGCACACACTGGTATCATAAATAAATTGTGATTAAATAGAAAACACTCTTAGATAAATATTTTCTCAATTACAAAAAACTGAAACAGGTGATGAGGGCCAATGTGAAGTCAGGAAAAGCGACAGCTGTGTGTTTAGGTTTCTTCCTCACACGGCTATGCTTAGTCTAGGCACATCCTCCACAGGCACGCTCTTGGTGGCGTCCAGCTGGTTATACTCTTGGATGAGTGCTGACAGAGATGACACAGCTTCCGTGAAACAGCTTTCCTCCATCCCTTCAACTTGTAGATAGTGATGGAGGTGAGCCTATAAGTGATAAATTGATGACACTTACCATTCCAGGAACTTTAATATATCCAACTGTCTTATAAGGTAAACAGTCTTTGCTAAAGTTCATCAGCTCTATAGTGGAAATGAGAGCTTGTGTCAAATGAGTATTTTGCCTAATCCTATAAACTCATGAAATTTCTCATGTAGAGTAAAAACTATTATGACTGAGCCTCTCCTCTTCAGTTATAGTCAGTATAAGAAGCATTGCAGAAAAGGGAAGGTCAGTTCTAATTTTTAGTGTTAAACCTCAAGTAACCAAAACAAGCAGAGTCATAAAGGCATGCATTTACCTTTTTCTTGTAGAGTCTCATGAACCTCTCTCTCAGTTCAATGAAGGTAGGCTTCACACATGTGTTATTTGCTAAAGCCAATAATGAATGAGAGTGGCCCACAGGAGGTACTGAACACAGGCTGGTCTTCCAGCCTTCTTGATTCCAGGAGACAAACTGTAGAGAAGGCTTTAATCTGAGACACAAAATGCAAACGTAAGAACTAAGGTACTAAAAGATCTGTCACATCATGGCAGCCTGCATTAGCTAAACAAGGACATTACTGATGGCGTCACCCTAATTGTTTAGTTTATAATCTAAGTTATCTATTTTTTGCTAGTAGCAGTGTCATGAGATAATATAAGAGTGAACAGAGACATTTAATTTGGGGGCTTTTAAATGAGCTGTGACGGTGATTTAAAAAGCTAAAAACACATTCTCTAAAATCAGAAATCTGGGGGTAAAAATAAATGAAGATATAATTTTCTTTACTGGCAATTCAATAGTTTTCATAAAAACAGACTGTCAAAATACCAAAACAAACTTAGAAGCTTCCTGGCAGTAGCTGTGGAGGTGGCAGTACAAATAATTATCAACTACACTTTCTGAAAACTTTCAGAAAATAAAATGCCTCTTATGTAATTTAATATTCCTAAATAACTTTGTAATACTCTTCTTAGTTTACACTTGAACAAAACAAGCACCACTAGGTTAAACAGTTTGTCTGCGGTTACACTTGAGGAAGTGGCACTGCTGTAATTAGAAGAAAAGCTGTGCTATACTATCCCAAGCAGTACATGAATTACCTTAAAAACCAAAAACAAACCTTTCAATATTTCTGCGTAGATCTGAAATCTGTACATTTCCTCTAACCATGAGGGCACAAGCAAGATAGAGACTGTGTTTCGGGTCTGCCTGAATTAGCTGGTGATCTTTATTAAAGGCATCTGAAAACATCTGATCCAACCTAGAACAATTGAAGAGTTGTCGTTTATACAAAATAATACTGGTTTCTTCTATGTATCATTTTTTATGATAAGACAGTGATCTGTGGGTAAAAGAAATCTGTACCCTTAACATAATATGTACTATTCTAAATATATTCCAAATATATTAAATAGGCACCTACTGTTTTCTCAAAGGAATTTTGATAAATATGAGAGGAAATCATACATCATGATTTTTTTAAAGAAACCTATAGTAACTGATTTTAGGTTAACTACAAAATGTTGACTACTGCATTAAAGAGCACTACAGAGTACTGAGTTCTGATCTGTATCACTGTTTAGTTCAGTATGCTTATCTACTTCAATAGTGTCAGAACTATCAAAATTAATTAAAAATGACACTAAAGACTATTACTTCTCTTTGTTAATCATATTATAAATGTTAAAAATAACAGGAGAAAACTATCAAAGGATAATGTGAGGCTCCTACAAAGATTAAAGTCTGTAGCAGTGCTCCCAAAAAGGGAGACTAAACAGAAGCATTATACCTGAAAGGTAAAAGATAAAAGATTGTCTTTTTCCATTAGTTGTAGAAGAAAATAAAGGTGACCTGCAAGAGTTTGTACCTAACCAATGCACAGCCTCCTTAAAGGGCCTCATTTTGATACTTAAATACTAGTTAAGTCAATATAAACATGACTATGTTCCTTAGTTTAACTGTAGGCAGAGCTTTATGTGCTGAACCTACAGAATATCAGGCAGAGCTGCAGAAATATATGCTATTTATTTTTAACAGATATCTATTAAATGCTGACAATATAACTGCAAAAGATCTAGCTGTGAACAAAATACACATTTCTTTCTCTAATGGAGTTCATATTCTTTGTTGATTATTGTACAGAGGAGGGAGAGGGTCCCCTGAGGGACAGGTGAGCTTTGGGGGACTCACATATCCTTTGCTATTACATTCAAAATTTTGGTGTCTATGTGGTTTGGGGCATTTGCATGGAGCCAAGTTATAGAGATTGCTTTAGAGACAGAGATACAGGAAAGATTAAAAATAGCCACACAATAAAGTCATACTCAATTTATTTTCTTGATACATAAAATTAAAAAAACAACTACTATGGAAGTATTATAATTATTGGGATACTCATTTTTATTCATTTGTGCTTATTATTTATTTACTGAAGGAAAAATGATTGCCAGTATGCTGTGATGGCAGACTTTCAAATATCTACCTTAGAGCAGAAGGAAAAAACAACATCTCCTAAATCCCAAGAAAGATAGTAAGAACACTATGACAAATTTTTTGAGATTAACATTTTAAAATTTCCCTACACATTTTCATTACTACAATTTGAAAATAAATGTTCACCTTAAAATTATGATTACAATAAAAATGACACAGGTATTACTTTTATTAAAATATATCACATAGGATTATAGATTACTTGACTTTGAAATATTCAGATTGAAGGATAAAGTAAAAGCATTGTTTCTTTATGCTTAATTAGAAATGTTATTTTTTTTTTAAGAATTAACTTCATAAATATGTCTGAATTACACTACTGTACAATAAACAGTTTAGTACCATACAAGTTCATCATCTGTCATGTTCCTCAAGTATTACACTGTCGCCCTGTCAGAACTTTAACAATAAAACACAGTCTTTAGTTTTCACTTTCTCACTCACATACTCTCTCTCCTCTTACAGTGTTTGTTTTCCTTTCAGCTGTGAATGAAAGTGAACTTTTCCTGGTCATCATCGCTGTATATAAGAACATCTTTTTTTTTTTTTTTTTTTGGTACCGGTAATCAAACTCAGGACCCTGTGCTTGCCAGGCAGGCGCTTATGCCACTGAGCTATATATCCCCAGCTCCCCATAATAGAATCTTTTGGGGGCTGGGGATTTAGCTCAGCGGCAAAGCGCCTGCCTGGCAAGCGCAAGGTCATGAGTTCAGTTCCCGGTACCGGAGAAAAACCAAAAGCCAAAAAAAAAAAAAAAACCCAAACAAAAAAACCCAGAATCTTTTAAAACCACATTTTTTGTTAAGTGCATTAATGTAAATTCTATGTTTACAAATGACACATACACAGAAAACAAGGTGTTCTGGAAATGATATATAATCACTATAATATCTCATCATTGGACTGTGATAAAAGCTTTAAAATGTACTCATTAAATCTACTCACTAAGTATATGAGATAAGTGTTCTTTTATTTTTATAGAGAAAGAAAACTAAGATGAAAAGTTTAAACCTGCCCATGGTTCTGTACCAAGGAAGTGTTACATATCTTTACGCATTTTCAAAAGGCTACAATTTTAATCACTGGATTTAATTTCAAATAGTTTAATACTGACATTTTTAAATTCTAAAGAAGCATTCTTCTAATGAAAAATGGCTATCAACTATTTTAAACACTTCTTACATAAAATGATACCAATAACTAGAATTACTATTAACTTTTTCTATTGAAATTTGTTTTCAAGTACTTCAACTTCTCAAGAAATTAGAATTGAGTTACATCTTACCTCCGAGGAGGAATGTTGACATCTGCTAGTGTATACAGAGGTGTTAGGCTTGACACAAGATAATGAAGTTGAGGAAATGGAACTAAATTCATACTGATTTCATTAAGGTCCATATTAAGGGATCCTTCAAACCGTGCAGAGCTAAAAGGCAGGTATTAAAACAATGAGAAAAATTTAAAATGTAAAATGATACACTTTGAATTAAACACATACAGGTGAAAAATTAATCACTGTAGAAACTTTGCCAAATTTTGTAAGGGTCTCCTTAATGTTCTTTATAATCTGGAATATAATAACTCTAAGAAACCTTGGTGATTAAAGTCATGAAACTATTTTAGATCAGCTAACAAGGAGTGATAGATTAGCTAGTTTAAAAGTAAGACATTCTATAGCAAAGAAAAAGTTTAATTTTGTCTAATTAAGTACTTCTCAAGTGTGCTTACCACAAAATCGTTATGAACATTATTATTTATTTCCAGAAATATCCTTAAGAAATACAGCTTCAGGATCACGGAAATTAAAACTCTAGTCTACACTAACAAGAGGTAAAAAGACAAGGGCCGGGGATATAGCTCAGCGGCATAAGCACCTGCCTGGCACGTGCAAAGTCCTGAGTTTGATTCCTGGTACCAAAACAAAAACCAAAAAACAAGACAAAATAAAGAAGCTCTTACAAGTTAGAAAAATAAAAATGCAACTACAGAAATGTCAAACATCATGAAAAGCGCAGTAGTTTTTCAACTGTTCTCAGCTGGATTACCTTGTTAGATGGAGCAGCAAATTTGCCACAATGTTGTTCATTGCATCGAAGGGCTTCTTATGCCGTTTAAGTGCCCTAGCACTTGAGGTAACCAGACTGTCTTGCTTCACAGTTGGACCCAACTTTCCAGAACTCACCACGAGGTCTATTCTGCTAATGATGTCAAATAATGACTTTTGGAAAAAAAAGATTGGGAGAAAAACTATTAAGAAAAGTGGACACATTATATTCTATTAGGAAAGAAAGAAGAGAAAGAAAAATAATTTAAACTTATTTTTTCTTTTTGATGAGAAAAGAAAACAAAATGTTTGATACAAACACATTACACAGGACTATGTATACATCGTTTGTCCACAAGCTTCAGTGCCATTTCTTACTTGATTGTCAATGGGCAACACACAGTCTGCATGCTCATTAAGTTCCTTCATCGCCAAGATGCTATTATAAGGTGAGGTTATGACATCATCCTCACTGGAAGGGTAAACTGAGGTCACAAATCTGTATACTTCTGGGAATTCATCTTCAAGCACCTTTAAAAGAAATGTGCCAAGTCCAGATCCTGTTCCTGAGGATTAAAATTTTAAAAAGAAAATAGTGAAATGATACAGAATGTTACTGTGAAGAACTTGGAATTTTATGTTTTACTGATAGAAATAATTTTCAAGTTATTCTTGTCATTACATATTAACTAATCTAATTTCAGATAAAGAAAAAGGAGGGCAACATGGATAGTCAGGTGTTAAGTCCTGAATTCTATTTCTGGCTCTAACCATGAGTCTGGGATGGCTTTTCATATTTCACTCATTTTCATACTGAAATCATTAGATGCAAAGATAACTAATTGAACAGTGAAAAATTCAACTAAGTATTGAGTGTATACTTGATATTAAACTTAAAACCTATGTTGATTCTCCTGTTGAATAAATCTGATAGAAACAGCAGTTTTTATATCTTCTGTTGTATTATAAAAATTAATGAAAAATATGCAAGGTTCAGTCATCCCATATTTAAATAATTGGACTGAAAAGTGGTTAATGATAGTATGGGTATACATTATTATTAGTGTGAATTGGTATCTTACTGTACAGTTACATAAGTTATCAGTCAAAATTTAAAATGCTTATATTCTTTGGTTCCATCTTCCAGACATATAAATATTGCCACAGCTATAGTCACAAATGCACTTGTATATATACCAGGCATTCTGGTGATTATACATAATAGTGATTATACATAATAATTAAACACATATGGTATATATCATGTACACTTCAATTCTATGAGATCAAGCTGACAGTGAAAAGACATTTTAAGATAAAAAGTGAAAAACTTATACAATGATATGTATTTTACAATCTCATTATGTGAAAAACACATATACAGCCCAACAGGCATAGAAAATATCTGCAAGAATCAACATTAAAAACCCCAAAACCTGCAATCTTGATTACATATGAGGATATTTACTAGATATGGAAGAACTTTTCTTTCAGTCTTCAGTATTATTATTTTTATTATTTTCAGTGAATTATGAATCAAGTATATTTTCTGAGTTGTGGGATTACAGGGATTTTAAGAAAGGTAAAATAACTGTAACTCTCATTTTTTTTGGAGAAAATGTACTCAAACTAGTGGGTTAATTATATTAGTATAAGGACAATTTGTTTCTGAATTTAATGATTAGGGTGGCTTTTCTAAAGGTATATTTACACAACAAATATAATTTTAATTTTAAAAAGTTATGACAATAAATGATATGTGTTACAATTATATATAATTTGTTGAATATAAAATCTTAATAATCTTAGCTTGGAGAAAATAAGTGTGGCAATTCTTTTTCTTTGAAAGCTTGTTAATCTTATTTCAAAACTGCCAAATTATATTTTGTTTCTATTTCATAGGTGAACAAAATACTTCAATTCTAAATTACAGGCTTCCCTGTAGAAAGAAAGAAATGTAGATCAATCATATACTTCTGGTTCAAATTGATGAACAAACATGTAAGAATTAATTTAAAGAAACTGGTAGACGAGAATTCTACCACTGAACTACCCATGCACCAAGAAACTAGAAGAATTTCTTTTACTCTTTTTGCCCCCCTCTTATTGGGGATGAGAAAAGCCTGAAGGTGGGTAAACAAGGGTACTAATAATGTTTGGCAAGTACACAATAAGAACATGTCAGAAATGCTCAGTTATGATACAGGATTAAATAAGTGAAGTATGATGAGAAAGTATGAGTTCCTCAAGAGCTCACATATCCTGAAATGTCACTGAGAATTGTACAAAAGTAAAGGTAGAAAAGTAAATTTCCCATACAGTTCTGCTGATTTGTGAAAAGGGCTTAAATTAAAAGAAAATTGATAACTGAATAATTTCACTAAATTTTAAGATCAAAGCTACATATAACATACAAACACAAATGGTCTAATTCCCTCTATTAAGCACAGGTTTGAACGCAATACTTAAGTTTGCAAAATGAACTCCTACTTGCATTTTAACACTGTCATAAGGAAATGAGAAAATCACTTTACCTCCTCCCATGGAGTGTATTATAAAGAAACACTGCAGACAATCACAGTGCTCTGCAGATTTTCTGAGTTTCTCTAAAATTTGTTCTCGGTAAAGATTGCCAAAAACTTTGTGACCCACAGCCCTAAAAATAAAGAGTACATATTTTTAAAAGTCCTTGCATTTATTACTTCTTCATCTTGTTATTTCTACCCTAAATAAAAAGATTATAGGAAAATAAGAGAAAGTATTTTAATTGTATTGAGGGAAATACATTCTTATTGTATGTTAAATCATACTACAATATTCTGAAAATTCTTATTGTATGTTAAATCATACTACAATATTTAGAAAATTTAATGTATATTACATATATTAAATTTTCAAATATCTTTGTAAGATAGCTCACTAGCACTGCATATTCAATCATGGTGTTCTAATTTTATCTTCCCAGCTTTTAACGTAGGATTACAACAAGATTTCAATTCCATAGTTTTTTTCTTGTTTCCAGTTAAACTGTTCCAAAACTGATTTACAGCTTTAACATAATGCCAATCAAAATACCAACAACATTCCACACAGATCTTCAGAAGACAATCCTAAAATTCATGTCAAACCAGAGGAGACATGAAGAGCAAAAGCAATTCTGGGTTAACAACAGCAAAAAAATTTAAACAATAAATTCTGAACTGCAAAACTAGATTGAAATCAACTACTAAGATACTGAAGATGAGAAATTTTAAACTAGCCTATCCTGGGTGAAAAGAGGCAGAAAACTAGACGCCTGTTAGATGGAGTGGCAAAAGGCAGAAAACCGATACTCCTCTGCAAGGTTTTTGGTTGCTCAATCTGAAATGTCACTAGTGAGGAATTATAGAATCAAAATCATTTTCCCATTACATGCAGTCAGGTGGACTAAGTTACACGATAATTAGAGGAAGCCAGATGGGTGGTCAGACAGGCTTACTTATTAAGTGACTAATTTTCCTTAAATGAGTTTCCCACAACGTAAGATTCAAATTCATGCTTCAATAAAATTGTACATCATTCCATATTATCAGCCCAAGGGATTGGTAGCAAATACTTAAAGTAATACACATGAGAGTTGGAAGCAACAAGGAGCTCCTTAACTTTTAAAAAAACATAAAAAATAGTCTCAATATGAATTTTTATGATTATTGTTGAATCACTTAAAAGGACACTATTACCTACATAAGGGACCAAACAACCTCAAGCTCAGCCTGGACACGAACATATTGGTCTGAATTGCATCTTTGTATAAGCTCTATTCTGACCAACTGGAGAATTTGAGAGAGTCAAATAATATAAGTAAATGAGCAGTTTACAAAAGCACTTAAAATTTGTAACTAGTGTTATATGATAAATGTATACATATAATAAGTCAAATTTTCATGATTCATATTTTTCTTTTAAGAACATTAGAAGTAGGAGAATAGTAAATACAGGTGCGTTCCAAGCGTTGTGAAACATCATTTATTGAGTCAAATAAGACAAGACTAAGCAGCCTAGCTTGAGGTGTGGCAAACTGTATCTTACATTTGTCTCAGTAGAAGGAAACAATGCTTGATTTTTACAGGTGATATTCAATGTTTACTTTCAACACATTCTCACCAATTATTTCCTGAGCCAGAAATATCAGTGATGAGCTGTTTGCTATCAAATACATCTCTCAGCGGTCCCTGGAGAATTTCATTTACTACCCCTTCTTCCATGTCAATCAAGACAGCCTGAAAGACAAAATGTAATTGGTATACTTTCCTTCAGAGTTCTTTATAAATGAAAAGAATTTACAAGCTATCAGTTGCATTATTTTTTATAGTTTAAGCTTGATTAAAATCTTTCTTGATACAGATCTATGTAAGAATTAAAAAGCAACTTCCCTCTCCTCAAAAGGTGGAATCTAATTGAAAGATGGATTCTAAACTTATCTTACTCCAAAATGCCAAGTGGTAAAAAAGGGCCCAACAACCCCTCAACTGAACTTTTAACAAGGTCTTAGAAATCTAGATGGTAACTTTAATTAGAAAAAGTTCTCAATAAATGCAGGATACATCACTAATTCATTCGCACATTAGGAACAACCACAGTGTTCTTTATGAATCACAGCCGAAAACTGTACCATTGAAGTGAATAAACTTACTATTATGTGCAACACCAAGGCACTGAATAGATGGCAAAGATACAAGAGTCCCTTCCTCCAATTAATTTACAATTTAAAATTCATTGCAGCACACTTTATTCACATGGAATATACTACAATGAAGAAAATGAAAACACATGAGGTATAATTGACATATGTTGAATGTTCATATTTTTAAAGATTTGTAACAGGACAAAATACATTGCCATTAATCCCTGTCAAAATACTCTCCTTCATTTATCTCATTATTCTTGCCACTTTAGGCAATTCTAGGTGTCTCTCATCATTTTTTTTATAATATCTGATCAAAACAGATAGGGAATGTTGCTGATGATTGCCATGCACAGAAATACAAGTGTTTGAAAATATTACAGTATGGTCTTATCTACCTTATTCATCAGATATGGCACGGTGCAATGTCTGGCTCCTCCCCAAAGTCAAAATGGCTACAAAAGCACATGTTCTGAATTGATTCAGGATATAGAGGCAGCCATGACAGTACAACTAAAGGACAAATAAAGGATTTCCAAAACTGTTTAAGAAGATGGCAAGAAGGATGGAATACATGTATTTGATGCAAGGGGGAGTACTTGGAGGGGAGTTAATGGCAATGTTTTCTCTACTGCAAGAAATAAAAACATTCACTGTGTTTTTGATCACCCCTTATAAAACTAAGTATAGTATAAGAAGAAAAAAGACTGAAGGATATACAGAAGATGTAAACAGGCAGTAGGATTATATGTTCCTTCTCCTATTTCTTTTACTTTCTGTATTATGTTGTACAGTGTGGGTTGGGAGTGTAGATCAGTGGTAGAGCATGTACACAAGGCCCTGGGTTTAATCTTCAGTACCAGTAACAAAACATAACAAGAATGACCCCCCTCCATAGCAAAACACAAAACAAAAATGAAGTGAAGGAGAGTAAAAAGTATAATATAAAAGACGTAAGTAAAAAGGTGAGACTGAAATTTTCTGAAATAACATTAGGGTATACTATATAACTCTGATTTAGTACTTCAAATAACTGCTTGGGTTATGGTTTTTTTTTAGTTGTTGGGATCATGTAGCTAACATTACGCAGTTTCTGCTTGCCGCCATTGTAAATACTTTATACACATCAATCCGGTTAATCGACACAATCCTGTGGACAGGTATAATCATTCTCATTATACGTGTGAGGAAAATGGGGCCTAGAAAAGTTAAATAATTGCACTAAGATCACCCAGCCAGTAAATGGTAGAGCTGAGATTCAGACCCATATAGCCTGGTAGTGTGAACCTTCACTCCTAATCACCAAACTCGGTTCTACTAATTGAAGGGGGCAGTAAAGTTTCATTTACAGATTAATGATTATAATAGCATTACAATTTAAACATATTTAAATTCTGTGAATTTTTTTATGCTACTTATTGGAAGATATACAATTAAAATATTATAGCAATGTATTACAAAGGCTATAAAACTATGCTTTGTAAATGTGTTCCTTGTATATATAGCAATCATTTTATACATTTTAGATACATAGGACTATATAGGGATATATACTGGAAATTTTAGGGATTTTTAAAAAGATATTTCTGACAACATAAAATTTTATTTTAAATGCTGTCTTTAACACCTAACCAACTACAAAAAAATTGTGGTAGTATTAAAAGCAGTATAAGACTATAAAAGGAAAAAAACTTAGCCATGCTCCAAAACCGATTTGAGATGTTCTATGGAGGATTAAAGGTAAATAAGGCACAAAACTGATTACTTTTCTCTCTAGCAGAGGCAATACACAGAACAGATTACTGATATTTCAAGCTCTTAAGTCATTTAGCATTAAAATCCTGACAAAACACGTAACTCTTTTAACATTTCTTCAGTCATATCAAGTCCTTGATCTGGTTTTCCACTGGCCTTAACTAAATTTTGACAGAGTATTCTGAGTTCATTTAGGCATCCGAATTCTGGAGTCACAACTGTTCTAGAACTTAATGTTTATGTTTCCTTCCACAGCCATATGGTAATAGCTTCTGGCTTTTTCCTAATTGTAATATAGGGTTTACAAAATTCTAAGTATTTGCCTATTAACCTCAGACATAGGGGAGAAATGCAGGCACCAAGTAATTTTGTGAAGTCTGGGATCTTAGTGATCACAGTCACATAAAAGCAAGAGTTGCTAGGAGAAAACCGGACTACTTTCTTGAATAAAAGTCAAAGACTATAGAAATGTGCTGACTTACTCTTTCTCAAGTGTTTCCTCTACCTTCCATCATTTTCAATTATACAGTGGTAGGAAAGAACTCAAATTAGGAATAGTCCAGGAAATGTCAAAGTGTTCTTTTCTCTCTATGGAAGGTTTGGATTGGGATGCTAGCTTTTATGTCATGGGGTATATGAAATGCTGATTATTCTAACAACTTACAAACATACAATCTTTGCCTTAAAGTTTTGTTTTTGAAGGACATTAAAGATCACAGAAATAGGAGCTGGTTCCAGGTGCCCCATTACTACTGATGTCATGTTTTCAGCTAAATACAAGGTCTGATCCTCAGCAGCTCAATTCTTTCCACAGTATTTAAGCTGACTTTATTATAGTCAAAGATTACTACTGAACAATCAAAAAAGTTTTTTTTACAGAGAAATACTCATAAAAGGAAAATGCTGAAATGACACTAATACTACACATATGGCTACTGACTTGAATTCTGTTCAGAAAAAGTTATATGGTTATGGTATTTATTCATTATAACATGGCTGTATCTGTTTTGCATTGGTAGTAACTCTGATGCAAATTAATTGTCCATTATCTTTAAATGAAAAACTAACCTGTAGCAGTATGTATTGCAAGTCCTTATGGTTAAGAAGGTACCTCTCCTTATCATTTATCTAGACAAATATTTTCCTTCAACACTGACAAAATGTTAAATTTACAGTGTTTTTACAGTAAGTATAGTTTTCCTAATATTGCAGGTAGACACATGTTATATTGAACATGGTCTAGTAAATGTTTTTACTTCAGAAGTCAAACTAAAATTTTATGGGCATGTTAAGAAGTATAGTTATTTTAAAAACACATGAATGTAAGTATCCAAGCATATATCTTACTCGTGCTTTTAAAGAACGTATTTTTCCCTTGGAAATACTGCTACCATCACCAACCACCCTGAAAGACAAAAAACAAACAAACAAAAAAGAGACAAAATCATATAATCTCCCAGAACTAATAACATTAACTTCAATTTATACACTATAGGTCAAGTGAGGTAGACACAAAAGCCATTCCTAACCTCCCTCTTCTTTGTCTTCTACTAGGTTGAAAAAGTGAGGTACTTATTTCCCGGACTTGATTTGTAGTTAGGACTGGCCATGTAATTCAGCTATAGCAAATGAGATAAGCAGAGGCATTCTGGGAAGCTTTTATGATAGAAAGGACCAGAAGCAGTTAGTGCCAAACTCCTTTCTCCTGCCTCAAACAGAAAATGTAAGTGATTCTTGGAGCCATTTTATAGTCATGAATAAATACGAAGACAAAAAGCCAACACACTAAGGGTAGAGTAAAGGACTAATACAGATGGAGTATTTAGTTCATTCAGGCAATTTTCTTCAAAGAAAATTAAGAGGAACTGATCTTCCTGCTAGACTATCCTATATTGAGATGTGTTTGTGAGATAGTAAACATACTGTCATTGCTTAAACTAGCACTATGAGGTTTCCTGTTGCAGCCAAACACAGAACTGATATAAAAATTACATACCAATGAGCAAGGCTTTTTCTCAAATTTTATACTGAAAATAAGCTACCAGAGCACTTAAGTCTATGACCAGCATTTGGATCAATAACAATAGTTCACAATAAAGCAGACTATATGAAGGGAAGCTGAGTTAACCACAGATGCTACAACCAGGGATTGGTAAATTACAGACCTTAGGCCAAACCCAACTAGGTGCCTTCCTTCGTAAGTAAAGTTTTCTCAAATTCACCCATGCTTATTCATCTATGTGTTACTGTTTGTGTGTGGATGTCCCCTCAAAGCCTCATGTGGTCACAGGTGGGGCTTTTAGGAGGTGGCTGAATGAAGGGTGTGTGCTGCTGGGATCAGGATGTGCTGCTGGGATGTGCTGCTAGGATTAAGGGTGTGAGTGCTACTTGCCCTAAGGGATAAAATAGAAGGGACAGAAATAGAGCTGCCACCACCACCTACTGTCTGTTGCTTGCTGCTTTTGCTGTCTTCTGCCTGCCATGAACTACTTTTCCTCTGTGATGACCCTCTGCCAGGCTTATCTTGCCTTAGTGCCAGCCAATTATGGACTGAAACCTCTACAAACTGTGAGCTACAATAAACCTTTACTTCTTTAACTATGGGTGCTGGGTATTTTGTCTCAGTAATGATTAAAGTAACTGAGACACTATGCTTTCATTCATGCTGTAAAAACAGTTGAGTAGCTATGACATAGACCTTATAATTTAGAAATTTAAAATACTTACTCTGGTCCTTTATGGAAAAGGTTTCCCAACTCCTGTTATGGGAAATGTTTATCATTCTATTAAAAAAGTATAATTTGATAAAGAAGCATACATGAAGATGTGGTCTCATTTTCAAAAGATATTTTGGTGAACAGAGGCTAGTGTTGACAGTGCACAGAAAAGCAAGATACCATCCCTCTTGTCCCCTCCTTCCCAAACCTGATATTGGGAAAGTAAGAATGTTCTCAGATTAAAGCCTACGACACATTACAAGCTTATGGACATATCCAGAATGTTGAGTTACTCTTTCAGATAAAAGATTTAAGATACTTACATATATCCTTTAATAAATATAGCAAACTTTGTTTTATGTAATTTACATAACATAGTTGAGTGTAAAAAAGAAAAACTCTCAGGCAGAGTCTCAACTATGTAAAGATTAACAAAATAGACTATTGAGAAAGGAAGGTGCGAGAATATGAACTCAACAGGAGAGGCATCTGAAAGAGCTATTACACAGGCCAATTTGTGTCAACCACAAGAATTTAGAGGAGAGGATGTTCTGGTCTACAAGTAAGAGGAAACTGGTCTATATGGTAACTATCTCTGTCTCATAAAGACAGGTGACACTGGGTATTACTATATCTAACTCCCCTCAATCTTTTTCCACAGTTACTAAGCAAGCATCGGATTATTATGTAGCTTTGCGACATTTCATACAAACTGTGCCTATAATACGAGTACATAGTATTTTGCAGTTATAATTTCTACCCTGACTTTCCTTTTTTAACCTCTCGTTTCTTTGAGTTTGGTTAATCTAATGCACTGCAGAGCACTGGCTCCATTCTCAAGGTGCAAAGAGCCAGGCTTCTGAGTCTGCAACTCTGAGCACTAGGCTTTCACCAGTGAAGACTAATTAACGTTTCCTAGAAGACAACAGCACAAATATTCAGTCAACTAATTCAAACTAGAATTAGAATTTTCATTGTATTAAAGCTTGATAGTATGGATTATTTTCAGGGCAAGCCCACCATATTTGGTTTTATTAAGTATTCTGAAAATTTATAAACTTAATCACTGAACATTAAAAGGTTATGGACATACTCTGAATGTCCAATTATTCTTTCAGATGAAAGATCTAAGGTACTTAACATACATCCTTTATTACACAAAAATAATCTGTCATATGCAGTATACACGATTTTTCTTTTATTCTGGCACATTCTGTAGTTAGGGCAAGTATTCTTAATCATAATACTAGAAAAATTAAATCATTTTTTCAAAAGTTAGCCATTACTAGGTGTGTTAACAAGATACCTTTGGAGAAAAATTCAGCTTGCTTCTTTAGTAAGTTTATTTCATGGTTAAGTTAAAAGGTTCCTTTGTTCCTTAATAAGATTTGTCCTGTTCTGCAGAATATGAAAACATTCCTGGCACAAGAATGTTTTCAATAAGGAAAATAAAAACGCTAGACAACTTCATAGATATCAACTGCTTTTACTGTCCTTTAAAGAATTTTCTCCCAACTTGTTGACATGAAAAGAAAGGATTACACTGTGTGAGACTCGAACCCCATCTTACCTGGTATCCACATTCCTAAAGAAGCTGCTGATTGCCTCATCATAAATTCCTTTCTAAAAAAACAAATGTTCATAGCATTTTTATTTTAACTCTTCTCCAAATAAAATCCTTTTAATAATTGCACAGTACTGCAATGGCTAATGTGTGACTATAAGAAAAAACAAATACCACAAAAACGCTTAGGCTGATTCTTCCAATATCTCGGTAGAACCGAGTAAAAGCCAGGAGCTGTACAGATTAAGTTCAGCAGCGCGTGAAGAAGGAAAGATTTCCCACAGGGCTGTAGAACGGGTGCATCAGATAAATTCTCTGGATTCCTGGTGATTTTAGAAGCTGACTAGTTAAATTACGGATAATAACCACAAGCATTCTCTATCTTACAAGGAACTTTAACAGGTACCGCCTGCTCCTCCCAAGGACACTAAGACCCTGAGATCGGGAGATATAAGTCTGTGGCCGGGGCTTGCGGTCTGCGGTGTCCGACGGCAACGCGCGAGGAAGCAGCTGCGCTCGACCCCGGTCTCAGGACTGTCGGGCGGGTAAGCGCTCACGCGAAACGTCCCCCGCTCGCTCTCCGGGAGACCGCGGCGGCCGCCGGCGCTGCGGTACCTGGTTGACCGCCGCGTGCTCCCTCAGCGCCAGGTCCCAGAAGCAGCAGCCGACCTGGTTCCCACACTGGCCGACTGCGACCAGGGCAGAGGAGAGAGAACGGACATTAGGCAGGAAACGCGATTAGGCACGGCGCTCCACGGAACACGGGTCCCCACGCCCCGGCGCGGCTCACCCTGGACGACCACCGACTGCGTCATTCTGACAGTGGCCAGCACAGGTCCCCTCCGCTTACACTCCCGCCTTTTCTCCCGCCCACAACGTCGCCGTACTACGGGGAGGCCGTAAGTCACTGTGCTGCCGCAAATTGCTGCCGTCGCTAAACCACTCTCTTGGTCCGGGCCACGGTGGGCCGTCAGAGGCGGCGCAAGCGCAGTTGCGTCGGGGTATTACTATAGCAACCGTGTCTCCAGACCGCCTATCCTTGCTGCTTTGTCAACATCTTTGAGCTGCAGCAGTTCCAGATGCCAGGCTAAACTGGTAACTAGGCTTTGCCGTGTCTTTTAAATTCGTGTCTTTAAACTCTTCGTGGGCCACGAGGGAGGGTTCGTTTACTCTCAACACCCTGGGTGTGGGTCACATCTCCTACTCAGATTTCACAGGAGGCAGCTTTAGCGTCGATATCCCTCTGCGTCAGCCTCCCAGAGTCCTGGGATTAGAGGCATGAGTCGCCACGCCCGGCGCCTTTGTTCTAATCGACAAACGCAGGGTGTCGACGTCAAAGAAACTCAGACACAATAGACACAGGAGGGCACCCCCGAAGCTAGGTGGCACAAACGGCAAAGCAAAGTTCAGGGACCTGAGAAATGTTTGCTGAACGCGGTTAGGCCCCCTAGAGGATTCACAAGAGGTGAAATTATCCCGCTTCAGCAAGTTTACAATCTAATTGAAGACGCGCAGGAAAATCTGAGAGAATTGTGACTTTACAATATCGTACAAAGAGCTACAAAGAGTGGCGTAGTAGTCAGTGGACAAGTATCTAGCCAAATAAACTCAAATCTGCTGGAGGAGATCGGATTAAAACTAAGTGTGTAACGTACATGTCATATTTAGATAGGACAGGGAAGGAAAAGTTTGGAAAATAGGCATTTCTTAAAATTACCAACTCCTTGAAATTGTGAAACATTAAAAAGTGTACATTTTCATTGAACAAATTAGACCAGATTTCAGTTAAGAATTGAAGCATTACTTTAATGATATTAATACCCCTCAACCTCTGGGAAACTACAAAGCCCTAAGAAGGTTTCTTCGTTTGATAAAGCATTACATTGTATGTGCTATTTATGTGTGGTGATATGAGCCATAATATTTGGTTGATTACAACACCTTATTCCTTCATCAAGACAAATAATACGGAGTTGTTCTTACATTTTTCTGATAGTTGCTGAGTCGAACATTTCAATGGATTGTGTTGCTGAGGATTTCCTATTTTTTTTAGATGTTATTCAATAAGATATTTATATTTCTTGTGATAAATAGCCTTGAATGAAGACATTTTTGCATTTGCTGGATTTTATCTTACTTTTTTTGGTAGATATGGAGTCAGTGATGAAAATGAATGCACTCAGACACTTTATGTTTTAATATTGAAGTCCCAAAGTTAAGGACTTCCAAACTTTACAAAACTTTGATATGTTTGCAGGTGGTGATAGAAGTTGATATCAGTGAATTATGATGCCAGTTCATCTGGTATTGTGGCCTTTGCAGAGATGTACCTCTGTTGTAAAACCAGTCAGTATTCTCCAGAAGTCAAACATGGGAAAGGAGTTGAATTAAGAAAGTCTTAACAAGTCTCATTAGTAGTTCCAGTCTGGATTGAATCAGAAGATTCTGCTTTAGAGTCAGTAAGGTGGAATCTACCATACACCAGCCATGTCAGGACCTCAGTATACATAAATTCAGGTTAGCCGAAATGGAAACAGCCAAACAGCAGGGTCTCCCCAGTTTTACAAGCAAGAAAAAATATTTTTGCCTGAAGCCACTGTGATTTGGGAGGTATGATAATATTGGAAAAGAGCTGACTAAACACATAATAGCCTGGAGAGAATTTCACATGGTAAATATAAGGAAGAGACAAAGTCATTGAGAATCATTCAGACTACTACTATAAAAGGAAGGAAAGAGGGAGGAAAGGGAAGGGGAGGGGTAGGGGAAGGGAGGGAAGAAGAGGGAAGAGGGGAAGGGGAGGGGCACGACATATAAAGGATCAATAAAGTTTATGGTCTGGAATAAAAACTAACATAAAGGAATAGAAAAGAAAACATATATGCTTTGTGCTGTAGAAGAACTTGGTACAAATATGATACAATAATAACAATGTGAATGTGATAAAAAAGAATTTAAAAGCAAGATGTTGAGAAATTAT
>NW_004955526.1:4437451-4482662 GCF_000276665.1 Chinchilla lanigera | reverse complement strand
TGAGGGCTATCTTGCCTATTTTGTCCATACCTGTATCCCTAATACTTAGGATCTTGCCTGGTATATACTAGATAGTAAATAAATATTTGATGAAACTATGAAATAAAACTGAGATAAAAACTAAGGAAATTAGTTGAAGTTAAAAAATACACCCACCTTAAATGGATAATGAATAATTTTTCAAAGTGTGAAGGAGAATAGAGAGTGAAAAGATGAGGATTAAGTTACTGATACAGAGGAAAGCTTTAAGATAATCACAGAGAGTACTGAGGGAAAAGACAAAGATATTAAAGCTATTAGAAGACAATATATGTGGGGAAGATGGCTTAATGTAAGATTAATAAGTACTCCTGAAATAGAGAATACAGCAAATAGAAAAAAATGTCCTTACTTATATAAAACTAATGAAAAATATCTACTGCTTAAAAGGATACACCATATTCCAATGAAAAATTTCTATGGAACAACCAACAGCAGGTAATAGATCCTGTTTAAATTACTCAGTTTGCAGTATAAAGAATTGCTTACATCTCTGGCAAGAGACAAGGGAGTGGGATGGAGAAAAAACAATTAGGCTATATTAGATTTATCTATAAAACATTCAGTACTGGAAGACATTAAAAATGGTGCAAAGTGCTGAAAAAATGTATTCCAAGAAAATTATTCTGTAGCTTTCCAAGTTGTTATTTAATTACAATTTGAATTTATGGACATTCTCCATTTTTTTATTCTTGCTTGCACACGGTTATTTCTTGCTTGTGCACTGCTCATCTCTTTCTTGTATAGCTTTACAATCAATCAGTAGTGATAACATGTTATTAACATTCTGTTTTCCCACATCTTTCTCTAGCATTGAAGTATATTAGATAAATCAGCTGGCTTCTAGGTCACCACAGTTCCCAAAGCTTTTATTTACAATGGTTGTAACTAAATTATGTAGATCACTGTCCTTTTAACTTTCAGCAACAGTATCCTTGTCAACTATTGCTTGACCTTTAAGGCAGTGACTTATATTTTAGATTTTCTTATGCAGAATTTAAGTCTGGACCTAAGTCTATAGAAATTAGGCTAAAGGTTGTTATACTGTGGTACAAATTTAAGATCTTGGTGGTGTAAAACACAAATGTTGATTTTTTTTCACATAATATTTGTTCATTGAGCACACTGGCACTCTGGATACCATTAATTGGTCCATTTCTGGTTTATTTTATTTCATTATTTATTTATTGTGTTAGCTACTTTTCTCATTGCTGAGACAAAATACCTGACACCCAAACTTAAGGGAGGAAAGGTTTATTGTAGCTCACAGTTTGTAGAAGTTTTAGTTCATGTCAAGACAGAGTGGCATGGCAGAGGGGTATCTCAGGAGAAATAGTTCATGGTGGGCAGAAGGCAGTAAAGCAGAAGGCAGCAAGCAGTGAAATATCAAAGCAGAAAGCAACAAGCAGCAACGTCTTCTGTCTCTTATAGCCTATCCAGGCTACCTACCTTTAGGGTGAGTAGCACTCTCACCCAGGTTGGGGCATCCTGAATCCTAGCATCGCACACAAATCAACCCAGCATCACATCCTTGATCCCAGCATCACTCATCCTAGATCCAGCCACCTCTGAAAAGCCTCACCTATTACCAAATGAGGCTTTGAGGGGACACCAACATACAAACCATAACACTTATTTTGAATTAAATTCATAGTATACAATTGATATTCTTATCTATATTTAGATTGTGGCATGATGAAGCAAATTAACATTCATTTCCTTATATCGTTTTTGTGGTGAAAAGATGTAACTGTTAGCAATTATGAAATTTATAATACATTATAATCATCATGGTCTGTGATAGACCTTTATAATTGATTCCCTTTATTTACTAAAAGTTCGTACCCTTTGAAAATCTCTAGTCTCAATCTCCATTTACCCCAAACTCCCCTTCATTCTAGTGATCACCATTTTACCACCTGTATGAGTTTGAATATTTTAGACTCCACATATATATGAGATGATACAGTAGTTGTCTTTTTGTACCTTGTTTACTTCACTCATTTCAGTGTACTTTAGGCGCATCCATATTTTTGCAAATGACAGAATCTTTTGCTTCTTCCTTTTTGTGTTTTCTTTTGCAGTGCTGGGGATTAAACCTAAGGCCTTTCACATGTTAGACCAGTGTTCCACCATGAAACCACATCCCCAGCCGAGGTTTTCTTAAGACTGAAAAATAGGCTTTCTTAAGACTGAAAAATAGTTCATTGTACATGTATACCACATTTTGTTTACCTGTTCATCTATTGGTAGATATGTAGGTTATTTCTATAACTTAACTATTTCAACATACTTATTTTAATTCATTTGCATATCCAGTAGTTCCTCCTTATCTGTGTGGCATGTATTTGAAGACCCAGGAGATACTTGAAACTATAGGTAGTGCCAGACTCTATTAATACTGTATTTTTTTCCACGTATAAACTTCTACAATAACATTTTATTTGTAGGTTAAGCATAAAAGCAATAACCAATAAAATAGAACAGTTAAAATAGTGTAATAAAATTGCCATATAATTTCTCATGTACTTTGAGACCATTATTAAGTAAAATAAGAGTTACTTGAACACAAGTAGTGTTCAAGTGGTACCACAATGGTTGATCTGATAACTTACAGCTACTGAGTAACTAATGAGTTGGTAACATATACAGTGTGGATATGCTGCGGAAAGGGATGACTTGTGGCTTGGGTGTGATGGAGCAGGACAGTGCAAAGTTTCATTATACTACTCAAAACATTGTACGGTTTAAAACTTGTCCATTGTCTACTTCTTGAATTTTCCATTTAATATTTTTGAATTGGACTTGATTATGGATATTTGAAACCATGAAAAATAAAACCACAGATAAAGGGGAGACTACTGTGTAAACAGACATGGGACCAGTGATTCTATGCTTAATTTTGAGGAACTGCCATACTGTTAACCACAATGGTTTTATATCCCCACCAACAGTGTACAAGGGTTCCCTTTTCTGTATATATTTGCTAGCAACTTGCCTTTTCTCTTTTTTGTAAAGTCCATTTTAACAGGTATAGTATATCGATGAGGTATAATATATCTCAATGTTGTTTTAATTTACATTTACCTAATGATTAGGGATAGTGAACATTTTTTCATATATTTTTGACCATTTTTTGGCTCTTGTGGAGAAATGTTATTGAGACTCTTGCCCATTTTAAAATTGTATTATTTTTCTTATTAAGTTCTTTATATTTTGATATTAGCTTGTTATGTGTGGTTTGAAAATATTTTCTTCCAATTTGTGGGTGATCTCTTCACTTTCTCAAATGTTTCTTTTGCTGTGCAGAAGCTTTTTAGTTTGATACAATTCCATATGTATGTTTTGCTTTTGTTATTTTTTACTTTTGGAGTTTGTCTTAGAAATCTCTTTTCAGTCCAAAGTTATGGAGCTTTCCCCCTGTGTTTTCTTCTAGTAGTTTTATGGTTTCAGATCTTGCATTTAAATATTTAATTCCTTTTGAGTTGATTCTTACATATGTTTTGAAATACATTTCTGGTTTCTGACAGAGATAAAGACAGCTCTAGAAAGTCTTGCTTGGGTAGTTAATGAGCACTCTTAACTGGCCAAAATTAGGTACATGGGCTCCAAATAATCATAAGGGGGATAGGAACTTCAGTTCTACAAGACAGAGAGCCAGAAATATTCAATGAAAATTTGTAAGTACTGCAAAGCATACTCAGACATTAAATCAGAATATGATGGTAGGCACTCAATGATCTGTCTCCTGCTTTTCTGTAATCCTTCCCTACTCCTTTAGTCTGGGCTGGGCTTAGTGCCTTTCTAATGGAATGAGCCCAAACACAGCATGATGATCATCTTGAACTGAGGAGACAGAACTGAAAATTCTGGGAGACCAATGCAGCTAGAATTCACAAAGCAGAGTGCAGAGAGGAGAAAGTATATAAGAAGAAGTTTCCGGAAATCAGCAGATGGTCCCTCATAGATATTAATCAGTGCCTGCATGTATGGCACCTAACTTAAACTAAGGAAAGAACCACTGGAAATAAGCAGACAAAAAATTCCTAGGTTTTGCACAGGACTGGGTTTAATTCACATTCCCGTTACCGTCAGTGAAGATTCCATATAATCCATGGATCATTATGCCCAGAAAGCTGTTTTTTTCTGTAGTAGAGATAAAGTAGCCTTGCCAGAAAGGCTGTTGTAATGTAGCCTAAGGAAGCTTCAAAGAACTAAGCTTCAAAGAAACCAAGCTTCAAAGAAATAATCTGTTTCTAATAATTTGTGACCCAGACCAAAATTCATGTATTTAGAGGGCTAAAAATAAAATTATTTAACAGTGTAAAAGTCACAATGACTGACATTCAAATAAACATTTTAGAAAAATCAATCATTGAAGAACAGATCAAGATAACACAAATGAAAAAGGGCATCTTATGTTTAGGACTTCAGAATGAAGAATAAGTATATTAAAAAGAGACAAAGGAATACTTAATAGAAGATCCAAACTGGGCTTCTAGAGATGAAAAGTACAGTTTCTAAGATGAAAAATATTTAAGTAAAATCAGATTAGGCATTGCAAAAAAAAAAAAAAGAGTAAGAACCTTAAAGATGGGAATAGGAACTATCTAAAATACAGTAGAAAACAAAAAAAATTGAAGAAGGATCAGTGAGCAGTGGGACAACTGCAAACCTCTTAATACTATATACAGCTGGAGTTTAAGGGGAGAGCAGAAAGTACTTGAAGCAATGGTTTAAAAATTGCCAAATGTAAATAAATATTATGACCCTTGAAAAGCTCAGTCAACATTTAACACAAGAACAGGAAGAATGTTACATCAAGCACATTATAATGAAAGTGCTTAATATTAGAGATGAAGAACAAATCTTAGAAGCAGCTAGAGAGAAAAGATACACTATACATTATAGGAAAAAGGCTAAGAGTAACAGCAGACTTCTCACTGGAAACAATTATAAGGCAGAATATAGTGGAGCAAAATCTGGAGACTACTTAAAGAAAACAAAACAAAAGTTCCAATATAGTAGTTTATGTTAAAATAACATTCAAAAATGAAAGTGAAAGAAAGAGATACAAAAGATGAATTAATTAGCAAGAGATCACCAAGTTTAATGAAAATCTTCAGGCATAAAGGAAATAATGTTGGCTAAAAACCTGTGTCTACTTCAGGGTATAATGAATATTGGAAATGATTAAATAGGGAGGTAAATATAAAATACTTCTTTTAAAAAATCTCTTAGAAGATAATTTGTTAAAGAAAAATTAATATGCCATGGCATTTTTAGTATAGGTAGAAGTAAAATATGTAACCCTAATAAATGGCAAGAGAGGGAGCATGGGATATACTCTGGATCTGTTAGTACGTGTGAAGCAGTGTAATGTTTTTGAAGGCAGAGTGTGAAAATTTAAAAAGATGTATGTTGGGGCTGGGGATTTAGCTCAGCGGCAAAGCGCCTGCCTGGCAAGCACAAGGTCGTGAGTTCGGTTCCCGGTATCGGAGAAAAAAAACAAAAAAAAAAAAAAGAAAGAAAGAAAAAAAGATGTATGTTATAAACCGGCGATGGTGAATCTTTTAGAGCTTTTAATGATAACAAATAACCTGCTGTGACGTGCATCCTATAGGTTTGCCACCACAGCGTACATACATACCGTACATACCATAAAGTAACTAAAAATAAAGCACAAGGATATATAGGAGCAAACCACAAATGGGGATAAAATAGTTAAAATATGCTCAGTCAGTCCAAAAGAACAGAGTAACAAGAAGGAGAACAAGACATGATGATATAGAAACAAAGCTTTTGTAAATAAGGAGGGGAAGAAGGATTGAAGGGAGGGTAGGGGAATAGGGAATAAAGAATCAAAATATATCATCACAGATACGAATTCCCTATGATGAATGTGATCATTATTTATACCTAAAATATACCAATAAAACAAATATAGTACAAATACAAAGTTGGCAGATTTAAACTCAGACTTACCACATTAAGTGTAAATAATTGAAAGACATAATTTAAAAGACAAAGATCATCAGAGTAAAATAAACCAGACTCAACCATAAGTTTATAAGAAATATACTTTGGATACAAAAAACAAATACAGTAGATTAAAATAAAAGAATAGAAGAAGATATGTCATATTAACATTAAGCAATATAAAGCAGCAAAACAAATTTCAGACAAAATTTTAGAGCAAAGAGTACTGTCAGGGAGAAATATATTTCATGATAAAGGTATGAATTCATCTTCAGGAGTATGAAACAAATGTGAATGTAATGAAAGAGCTTCAGCGTAGGTAAAGAAAAATCTTGCAGAATAAGAAGGAAAAATTAACAAGTATAGTTGGAGATTTCTTTCTTTTCTTTTCTTCTTTTCTTTTCTTTTCTTTTCTTTTTTTTTGGTAACAGGGATCGAACTCAGGACCTTACACTTGCCAGGCAGGCGCTTGTGCCACTGAACTATATCCACCAGCCCATAGTTGGCGATTTCAATACATCATCATTCAATAATATACAAGTATAAAGAAAATAAGACTGTAGAAAAATTGAACCCTGTCAACCAACTAATTACCTGTGTGAAACACTTCCCCTGACCATAACAAGGACACTTTTTCAGTGCCCATAGAACAGTTGCTAAGATAATCTATATCCTAGCCATAAAAACAAGTCTCAATCAAATTAAAATGATTCAGGTAATATAAAGAATGTTCTTTGACAAAAATGAAATGAAATAGGAATAAGCAACAGAGAAATGAAATATTTCCAAGTATTTGGAGATTAAATGATGTAACTGTAAATAACTTGTACCTCAAGGAAAACAAACAAAAGGGAAAATTTAAATTATTTTTATCAATCTATTTTTTGTATGGATTTCTATTTGAAAAGAATTTTCACTGAAGGAAATGAAAGTACAACATTTCAAAATTTGTGGAATGCAGGTAAAGTAGTACTTTGCTACAAATTTATGGGATTAAATTATTATATTATAAAGGAGGAAAAGTCTTAAATCCGTAACTAGGCTTCCCTCTTAAGAAAGTAGGAAAGAACTGGAGGTATAGATCAGTGGTAGAATTTCTGCCTAGCATGCGAGGTCCTGGGTTTGCTTCTCAGTATCAAAAAGAAATACTACAACAAATAAAAAAACAAAACTAGAAAAAGAAAGACAAAGCTAAGGCAAGAAGAGGAAAGGAAACAGTAAAGACTGGAGTGATCAAATACTGTATATGGAAAACAGAAAAGTAACAGAAAAATCAATGAAACCTAAATGGATATCCTGAGACATTAAAGATTTTTGTTGGCAGGCTCTCTTGCTCATAAGATAACGCCTAAAATCGTAAACTTATGTTGAAGCTCCTGTATGGCTTGGCCTGCACTTATTTCTTAGACTGCATTTCTTTTTATTTTCTATACTCTATGTTAGCATTCAGATCTTTCATTGTCCTCTCTACCAGCACGTGGCATTCTTGCACATACTGTTTCTGTCTGCCCCATCCCTGTCTCATTTTTTTTTTTGCTTCCTAATCATTTTAATCTAGTTAATGCTTATTCATCCTTACACTGAGATTTGATATTCTAGTGTAGAATATATTCAACCCTAACCTATCAACTCCACCACAGCTGAAACTGTACTCATATTTTTTCAGTCTTTTAACACTTAACTCATGTGTGGCTCATGGTGGACTCTTTGAAAATATTCTTGAATTATTGGGTCTATTTTCTTAGGATATGATGAGTTCAAACATTACTCCTTTTCTGTATCTCATGAATGTGCATCCTGGGAATTAAAAAATTATTATTTTTGTGCTTATTATACAAATATTTAAAAATTTAACCATCTTTTAAATCCATTGTTTCTGCTTATTTATTCATTGCTTTTTACTTTCTACTGTAGAGTCAAGTTCATTTTGTCTTCTGATGTGTTACTCTATAACTGTGAAGCTTCATCATTAAGGCTACTGCTTGTTTTCATTGTGTTACCCATATGAAAAACTTGGCACAATTTGTGCCAAAGGAACTAGTTAAACATGGTGGAAAGTGAGATGAATTAAAGGCAAGATATTTTATTTTGTAGTTTTCAATCAGTTTTACACATGAACTTTTAGAGACTTCTTAGAATTTCAGAACTAACATAGTGTCAACATCACACCTAATTCTTATGCTAAAACATCATTTGCTATTACAAGGAGCAGAGTTTAGAGTTCTAATGATGCATTAGCTAACAATGGCTACCAATTATTTCACCTCTGTGACACAGTAAGTCAGTCTTAGATTTCTGTAATGTAACATGGTGATCAACTTATTTGAAGATAGCACCTGGGGGAGAGGTACAAGTCAGATTTTGTCTAATGTAAATTTAATTCTGATGTAAAACTGC
The DNA here is from genome assembly GCF_000276665.1 of Chinchilla lanigera. Classification (NCBI taxonomy): domain Eukaryota; kingdom Metazoa; phylum Chordata; class Mammalia; order Rodentia; family Chinchillidae; genus Chinchilla; species Chinchilla lanigera. The sequence continues at coordinate 4,474,247 of NW_004955526.1, read as the reverse complement.
TAATTTTCTATGATATAAAGCATGAAAACACAACAGTAGCAATGTAGCATGGTATATAGGTAGTAATAAAAATTTTTTTGTAAAATTTTATTTTAAAGAGAAAAAACAATAAAAACAGTGATACAGAATTTCAAAACAAGACAAATTAAGAAAAGATTTTGATCAAGTAAAATATTTTCTAGCATTTAGTAATTTAGTAAATAGTTGTTAAAACTGAAAAATTGCTTGTCTTAGTTACTTTTATTGCTGAGACAAAATACCCAATACTCACAAGTTAGAGAAGGAAAGGTTTAATTTTGGCTCACAGTTTGTAGAGGTTTCAGTCCATAGTTGGCTGGCTCCAATGGAGAGTGGCATGGCGGAGGGGCATCACAGAGGAAAAACGATCTATAATAGAGCAGGCAGCAGGCAGCAGGCAGCAGGCAGCAGGCAGCAGGCAGCAGGCAGCAGGCAGCAGGCAGCAGGCAGCAGCAGAAGCAACAGAAGTAGCAGTGAAGCAATCTTTCCTTTCCCTTCTATCTCATCCAGGCTGTGAATCTTTTCGGAGGTACCACCTACACCCACAGGGTGGGCCTTCCCATTATCCACACCCAGAACTATGCTAATCCAATCAGTGGGCTAATTTAGTACCACATACCCTTCATCTTTACATCACATTTCCTAGATCCAACCAGTTCTAAAATGCCCACTTATAAGTGCATGAGGCTGTGGGAGGGGCATCTAGATGCAAAACATAACATTGACCAAATGAAGAGTAATGTTCGTTTAATGTCTTAAGAGTTATACTTAAGCACCACTGAGTGGGGCAGACATTTTGTGAGGTAAGCTGTTGACACAGAAGCCAAGAACTGGTTGGGAGAAGGAGAGCAGTCCAGAGCAATGCAAAGATGGTATGAACAGGGAAGACAGTCGGGGACAAGGGAGTGGGATAACAGTGTGACAATGCAATACGTATTCTTCCTCTTGCAGTTATTCCTGCCACATGGAAATTTTAAGGGTCTCTTAAGGAAACAAAAGGTAGTCAAGGCAATAGAAGAGAGTCCAGGGTGTAAAGAATACCATGTGAATATAGTACAGGGCAACTTGGTATATGTTTGAAGATATTGGAATGGGATAAGGATGCGTATAGGTTGCGTTAATTTGGGTTGTTAGGGGAAAGTCCAGGAGATGAAGAGAATGAGGAGAATGGGGTATAAGCTGAGAAAAGTCATGCAATCTTCTGTGTAGATTGATTAAACTCTAGGTCTTTATTCATGGGTTATGTTACTGTTGTTGGAAAAGAAGGCTGTGTCAGCAACAATAAAACTCAAATAATTTTAGAGATGTTTAATTCTTATCCAAGTTTCAGCTTGTTGCTGGAGTTATAAATTGAGACATTTGACTCTTTTAGCAGGCATGAAACTCTGTAAAAGAATCCTCTGATGTCATAATTTCTGGGTGTAACTGGAACATTTGACCATCATTCCTTTGGCAGTTCCAGCTTTCTATGGAAGGTCAGTAGAAGCAATTTATTTATTCACCTCTACAGGAGTCAGACTCAGTCTGTTTTGGTAAGTCTGTGCTTTCTTGATCGAGTAAGCTAAAAGTTCCTACACGATAGATGGTTATAGTAATCCATAGTCTTCCATGGTTTTACTAAGTCATCAATGAACAGATCACTTTTTCTTGAAAATTGACACAACATCTATAAAAATCATTCCCATAACCACAACCTTAACCCTGAAGAATTTATTTCATCATTGCCTGTAAACATTTACTTCATAGGCCTAGAGTACTATTCTAGCTATAAGGAATAGTTTTAAGACACTTTTCATTTTTCCTAACCTTTGTGGGCTAATGCTGAAGACATGCAAATCCATTCAAGATAGTTACTAACTGCTTGCTGTGTGCTGGGAAACTCTACTATGTATTAAGAATTCAGTGATGACAAAGACATGAAAGGGGTTATTGAATAAGAACTTAAAAAAATCAGGGCAGTGTTTCTTATCAGAGAGAAGTTTTATCCTTTTCCTCTACCACAGAAGATTCGGCACAGCTTTTTACTGTCACAAGCTGGAGGAGAGATGAATTTGGCATGTAGTGTATGAATGCTACAGAACATCCTACGATGCATCCTAGAATCCAATCCCAAATGTCAGTAGTGTCATGTTTCCCCAGAATCCGATCCCAAATGTCAGTAGTGTCATGTTTGAAAAATTGTGAATATCATTAACTACTAAAAAACAGAAATCAAGGGTGCCTATGAAAACTCAGGTCATAAGACTTATGAAAGGCTTCTCTAAAATACCAAATGTAAATTCAAACTTGGTGGATGAGTTGGCCCTTGCAAGTGAATGGTGGAAGCAGGAGATGGGAGAAATTCCTGACAGAGGCAACAGTAGGGGATGAGTATGTGTGTGTACCTATTTGTATCCAGCATATATTTTTCATATACTCATATACATACCAATGTATATTTAATGTTCTGTAGCATTTGCTGAATATTAGGTAACAGGTATTGAGTACTTACTGTGTACTGAACATCACACTTCATATTTTATTCAATCCTTACTATTATTCTGGAAGTGGTTAATATTAGTTTCAGCTTGAGAAATAATATAAAGGCAAAAAGTTCCTTTCATAGAGCAGAAGTGGACTTGAGGTCCCTTAATGTTAACTGCTGTCCAGTTATGCTATCCCAGGGCATATTTTATTTTTATCATGTGTTGGCCGTTTTGCCTTTGTTACAGGATTTAAAACTGTATGTAAGGGATAGTCGTGTACTATAGTATTTCATACTTTGTAGATATTTTAAATTGTTTACAGAATATTTTATATGCTTTTAAAATATTAACAGTAAAAATTTCGAGTAACTCTGAAGATCACCCCCCCCATTGTTCTGTGTGTCTCACGTAGGTTTTCCGTGAATTATGGTTTTACGGTTTGGAACTCAGCCAAGGAGGTTTCCGGTGGAAGGAGGAGATTCTCCAGTTGGGCGAGAGTCAGGGCTGAACTCCAGCGCTGCCTGTGACAGGAATGAGATATCACCAAACAGGTAAAATCTTCCTGTCTGCCAACTAAGGAAATATGTATTGGGTATCATCAGCATAAGCGCTCACTATTTCACTACTATTGACTATTAGCAAGAAAAAAGTCCAAGAATTCAGACATTGCTGCTATTAAATTGGTGTTAACGGAGCTCAAGATTATTTAAAATCTTATATAAGAGTCTATATTTTGTATCTCTGTAAGTCTTGATGATGTACCAACTCTAGTTGGTGAATTTTGAGCTAGCTTGCTTTGTTGATAGTTTCAAAGTTAGACATAACTCTCAAGTAAACAAACCTTTAGTGCTGGTGCCCGCAGGACCCTGCTGCCATAGGCATAAGGTTGCAGATACGAAAATGAGTTGGAATTCATATTCAGTGTCACTTTGGCTTTGATCAAACCCTGTGGCAGAAAGAAAACAAAAACAGTATAAAGATTCTATGAATGAAATCAGTTTTGCAAAATTGAAGAAAACTATAATAAATAGCATTTGTTCCATTTTTCTTCTGTTTACCACAGCAAAATTGTAAATACTATATTATTACATCTTACGGGTTAGAAATTTTGGGGTTGCAGATTTAAGCTTACTTAAGCTTACTAAATAATTTTACTTTTTACTTTAAAAAGTAAAATTATTCAAGGATGACATATCTGAGTTTGGAAAGTAATGAGCTCTTTCTTGTTAGAGGTGTTCAAAATTGGGTGAGTATTCGACATGAATGTTGGAAAGGTAATTCAGAGAGCAGATGTTCTTTGGACTAGGTGTAGATGTAAGTGCTATTTCAAATGTGATCATTCCATCTACATTTGGACATTGTTTAAAATGGTATGTTCTTTTTTATAGAAATAAGATGCTTTTGAAATCACTCAACTGAAGTGATTTTTAAAAGTGTATATAGGAATATATTGCTGCAGAATTATCACCTGTGTTTACAACTATGCATTTTATTGCCATTTACCAATCACTGTGTACCTTACAAAATGAATATCTAGAGGATTATTTTTATACTTATGAATATTCTATAATCAAATATATGGCAACAGCCACAGTTTCTTTACTATATAAGTCTAGAATGTCTACCTGACAAGCACCTTTTTATTAGTTATTTTATGGCATTGTAAGACAAACAGAGGATTTAGAGAAGTTAAATATGTACTCAAACTCTGCTGCTTTAAAAGCTATTTCCTTTTTAGTATCTAAACTACTTGTCATTTTCTCTTTCATTCAGGCAACTCCGAAGATGCCCCGCAAGTCATTGCCTGACAATAACTGATGTTCCCATCACTGTCTATGCAACAATGCGAAAGCCACCTGCACCAAGCAGCAGGGAAACTCCTCCTAAATAGCATCATTAAGTCTTTGGTGGAGGGTTGACTAGGTCAAGGGTAATGGGCCAGTATCATATTATGATCTGGTAAACAAATAAAAGTGGTGGCACTGTTGGATGATGACAATAGTTGTGCTATTTAACTTAAGTGAAAAAGACAGAAATAGAGTCAGTAAAACATGTAGGAATCAGCCAGCGTCATTGGACATAAACTCGTTAATTAGAAGTTTTTAGCCATGATAATTTGAAAATATATTCTGATCATGATGTTTCTGGTTTAGCTCATTGTAAAGTTAATGTGTTCCGGCCAGCTTGGTTTGAGACTCAATCCTGGGCAGCAATCATCTACACTTTAGGAATTCTTGTCAGCCTCAAATCCTACAGATTCAAGTGCCTGGTAGCGTCACTTTATATTCCTTTAGTTTATGCTTCTCTTTCTCATGGTTCTGCAGTTCATCGCACTGTATTCCCTCAGTCTTATCTGCCCACTGCCTGCTTATCCTGTCCTCCGGCATCTCTTCTGGGAATGGTGTTCTCTGGTGCTGTGAGTTTTATAAACTAGATGGGCTTACGCAGGGGAGCCAGACTTCTTCCCCACATTTTACAACCTGACAGGTTGTTGAGGACTGGAGGGAGTATTTCTTGTCTCCCTTGATGCGCTGTGCCATTGTTCCTTCAGTCTTTTCCCCACACCCTCAGACAAGTCAGGTATCTCTCAGTCTCGGTAAAACCTAAATGTAGAAGGAATGCTGTTTTTCCTTCTTTTAGACTCCCAGGAACTTTGCAAAATGACTGTGCCTTAGGAGGTGAGGTATGCATAAAAACCATTATGGAAACCCTGCTAACCTGAAGTTCATTCAATAAATATTTATTGAGCATATGCTCACATGCCAAGTGCTATTTTAGGCACATGTGACACATCTGTGAATAACACAGACAAAAATTTATGTAGCTTACAGTTTTAGACAGTTCAGTTCTCTCTGAACTCTTTAGATAAGCTTTGTGTGTGTGTGTGTGTGTGTGTGTGTGTGTGTGAGGATTGTGATTGTGTACTGCTGATAATACTGAAATGGTTTATCTCAGCAGTCCCAAAAGAGAATGGATAGGCTCCATACCTCAAAGTTTGGTGAATTAAATGTGGTATATTTACTGTTTCAATGACTTAGCAAGAAAGTTTCTCTTGATACCCTTTGCTATTGTGTTAAACCCAAGAAAATAAGGGACCAGAGAAGAAATACATGCCAGTGTCTAGTCCTGTAGTTCTTGGCTGAGGTATGCGATGATTATTATTGGACAAAGGATAGGTAGCTGTACCATCCTATGTTTACCAAATGGAAATGCCAGGATTCTTTTCTTTCTTTTAGTGTATGTCTGTAAACGTGTGTGGAAAACATTTAAAATCATGTATTCTTATAGGATACTTTTGGCTTTAGCTTCTACTGCTAAGTGCTTGATTTTCTTTGTGCTTCCCAATGCAAACATTCAAGATAAAATAGTCACTTGTTCACTCTTTTTTTTTTTTTTTTTAAAGAGCAGAATACATTTATTGAGGGAAAGAAAAGAAAGCTTTTGTCCAAGAGAGGGACAGAAGGGGGCCCGAGTGGGTTACCCCACTCTATCTTTTCATAGCAGGTAGTGGGATGTTGCTTTCCTGGGAAGTTATAGAAGAGTGATGGCGAACCTTTTGGAGCTTTCAGTGATACACACAGCCTACCGCAGCACACACAGCCTGCTGTGGCACATGTGCCCTTAAGTTCGCCACCACTGCTACTGAATGATGCCCTTCTTGTCCAGTCAGTTATGGCCACAACATGGGAGGCAACATGTAGGGCTTCTCTTTCAAATAAGGGCCCTGGAAGGCCCTGCTCATTTTGACGTGACTGAGCTGGCAGAGCAGTTGTTCAAAATTACTGTGAGGACTTAACTCATATTTCTGTATGTGATGTACTCATATGTTATTCTCAGCTAAGAGAAACAAAACCCTACTTCCCTTAGAGGCTGGGAGGAAGAGGTTTCATCTGAGAAACAGATTCAAGCTCTTAAAATGGTAAATTCACAGTTTTAGAAGATCATTGTGTTGGTTTTATGAGGTATATGTGACTCAGGAGACGGTCAATTGTGACCATAAAAATGTGCAGTACTAACTGCAAAGAAGTGTAGGAAACTGGGGAGAAGTTGGGAGAGTTTTAAGGATTTGGTCCACATATTTGGGAGTGGTATGCATGTCTCCTGGGGCTGCTGGAGGGCTGCAGCTTGGCTGGTTTAGTCTGCTTTGTGTCCCTGCTGAGAATAAGGGGATCCAATAGCCGTCCAGGGTGCCCAGGACAATTTTGGAAAGGAAGTTGGTTATACCAGAGCCATTTCCAACTGCTTGGATCTGATGGAGGAAGTATCATGAGGGTTCGGTGTGTTTTGAACACTCCAGTTCTGCCCCAAACTCTTAGATCCAGTCTTTAGCTCTCAGAAGGTTTTGTTTGTTCTGATGTATTTTTCCTTTGTGGTGATTGTTGCTTTAATTACAAATTGAAAAATCAGGCTATTTTAAACTCCCCCAATTTTACATGTCTGCCTTGTTTTGGAAACCCTGGCCCTTCTGGACTTGTGATCTTTTATGGTGACAGTTGGCTGAGCTGATTACCTGCTGCCCTTTGAGTTGAGCCACAGCAAGTGCCCTCTTGATTTTCTCTGCGAGACCCCACCTGCCTCACTCCTGTGTGCAGGAGCCTTTGTCTGTCGCCTTTGAGTTTGTGGCTCCTGCTCTAGGGCTCAGCAGAGTCAGCCTGAAGGCAGGTAGACTTCAGAGGCAAGGAAGTAAGGGACAGTCATGGTGCCTCTGGGGAAGCTGGCAGGCCGGCTTTCAGTCCTGGCTCCTAGGTCTAGATATCTGCTTCTAGCAGCCAAATTACCTGAGCTGCAAATGTTACCCATAGGATTAATGTGATGAAATAATGAAATAATAATCAACTTCAGCTTGTCACGATAAGCTGGAACTTAGCGAGTCCTGTATGAATAGATATAAACTATTTTAATGATCTCATCAACATTATGTACCCAAGATTAAAAGATAGAAGGGGAATATAAATATATATAAATACACACACACAACCTTTCTGGGCAATAAATTTTTGGTTGTTTCATTTTCTTTAGTAATTTTTAAAATATGGTATACTCTGTCCCCTCAATAGTTATTTATTTTGTTCATATCAGTTCTGCTGATACCAAGGCCTATTTTTTTTTTTTTTTTTTTTTTTTTGGTGCCAGGAATCAAACTCAGGACCTTGTGCTTGCCAGGCAGATGCTTATGCCACTGAGCTATATCTCCAGCCCACCAAGGCCTATTTTATCTCATTCTTTTTTCAGAGTTTATCTTCTCATGTATAATTCTTTTATTTCATTTTCCAAATTTTAATATCCTACCATCTACAGTATTCAAGTCTTTTTCTTTTTCTAGAATTTATGAACATGGTTGCCAGGAAAAATATAAAATTGTAGAAATAAGACTAGTTGTATTGCTGCAGGTATGTAGGAGACTTTTTTTTGGTAATGGTGGTGGACTGGGGATTGAACCTAGGGCTTTGTGCATGCTAAGTGAATGCTCCATGGTGGAGGTAGACCCCCAGTCCAGAAGACCTTTTAATAAAAAGACATTCTTGTTTTTCAATTGAATTTTATGATTTTGTTTTTCTTTGTTGCAGTGTTCTTGGTGATTCCTGTAAACAATAATAATTGTAATAATACCCTACGAGAGCATCCATTCATATATTATTAAAAGATCTTCTGCATGTTCCTTTGTTCTTATCTAGAAAATATTGTAATTCTAACACTTTTTTGATCATCTTTTTGAGCTGTACTTCAAAAACCCTGATGACTGTTGCTATAAGCTTAAAATATTCTTATACTGATGTATCAAAAACTGATAAAAATAAATCTATCATCTCATTTTAGGTTATATGTAAATTAGTAAGTCTTTTCAAAATACAAAAAGGTAGTTTAGGACAAAGATATTTTCATATAGCTTGAAAGTTTTCAGCCCCTGAAAAAAGAATGAGGATGTAACTGAACTTTAAAAATAGGCAGCAGCGTTTACTTAGAATTCCTTCCTATTTTATTGCAGACAGGAACAGCAGTTTCACCGGCAGAATACATAGGTGCACTGAATCAATACAAGTTAGTTTCCCCTCATTCGATTGCTGTCCACTGCAGGTGTTCTGGATCCGAGTTAAGAATTCCAGCGAGAAATGGGGAGTGTCCAGTCCCTTGTGAATCCCAAGTCCCTCTCATGTAGCGGAGAGCCTCCACCACAAGGAGGCGTTGCCGGTCCTCCAGGCTGGCTGTTTATTTCCGTGGGCAGCGTGTGGTGCTTCTCAGGCTGCTGGGCAGGAGTTGATGCTCACAGCTCCGCTGACCAAGGCTGCTTTATTGAAGCTCACTGGGCGCCCGTCAATCACAAAGTGGCGGACGCAGCCCGTGAAGGGTTTGCTGGGCGCCAAGCCTGGTGTCAGGAGAGACTCTGAAGAGAGAAAGAAAGAAAAAAAGGAAAAATCACAACGGAGTCATTTCGGAGCCCAAACAATATCTTCTAGTAAATATGCATAGTAGTTATTCTCATCATCAGAATGATTACGTCATCAGTGCCACACAGCTGTAATTCTCAGGAATATCCTCTGCTTTTTAAGTAATATGAACACATTCTAATTTTAAAGTTTTGCCATGTTTCCGTGATCAAATTTCTGTGTATATCGCAGGGGTCTTTCAAAGCTGACATTGACCACTTACACGTTAAGCCTCAGCAGCACGTTTTCATAATTTGGGTTTTAAGAGTTAATTTCTCCTGGGCCTCACTTATTTTCTGTGCTTTGCTGAGAAGAGAAATAAAGTTTTGGCTGCCACATTTGGACGTGGTTAATGTTTCTGTTTAATTTACATCATTACCCTTCACCCTTAAGCTTCCAAGTTTGTGCCAAGCTCATAGGAAATAATGAGAAAATAAAGTTAAAGTACAATTTTTCTGAACTTGGGGTTTTAAAAAAATTTAATTTCATTTTTTTATTTTACAGAGAAAAAATAAAACAACAACAAAGACAAAAACAAAGCAACACAAAAACAATAAAAATGATATAGGATTTCATACAAGATAATAGGAATTAACAATGGTTGTTATATTACATATTGTTGTCTTTAACGAAGTTGCTCAGATTACCACATGTAAGAATGCAAGATTGAGCAAACTATTAAAGACAATGACAAGTAATAAAAAAACATTAGAAAAGATACAGAGCCTAAAAACTGTAAATAGGTTGGTGATAACCTGTGTCCTGGTGTGAGCACAGGTGCCCTATGGTATGCTGGGGGAACGTTCTCCCCTTGTCTTAATTGCACATCTAGAAGAAGCCTTGTGTGTGTTAACTGTACAGACACAATTAAATGTGTTGGGATGGTAGAAGCAATGTAATTTAAAGCAATTAGGGAGCTTAGAAATATCATGAAGTTAAAATCTATTTCGCCAAATCTAATTATGCAAAAACAGCTATGTGAGCAATATCAGATAAAAGATGGAAAATACTTAGAAACAATAACTCAGGAAAGAACATAGATTAAGACAGCACAGTAAACATTGTGCAGGTGCGATTTTCCAGCAATGCAGAGTAAGACTGTGAAGGTGAGTACCGAAGATAAATTGTAGAAATAGCATTTTTCTTTTTAGAGTAATAATTATGAAGTCTTAGATTGGGAGAGCCTGAAAAATCAAGTTCCCTTACTTGTCTCTAGATTAGTGTGACCATAGGTATTCTTCGAGGATGCTCATGTATGTGATCAGAATAAAAATAAATGCGTGAATAGCAAAGACTCTGAGGAGTCGGAACACCTACTACTTCACATGCAGGAGGCTGGATTTTGAACATAGATATTGATTCTGTCAAGCATTCTACTCTTTGGTTCATGGAGGAAATCAGCTGTAGGAAAAATTCTTGTATTAATTATCATCTCCAAATTCATCACAGAAATTGTAGGTAGTGACAGAAAAGGGCCCCAAGGACCATAAGTAATTGATTAACAAATGCAACATGTGATTTTAAGAGACTCCCAGGTGAAGGCTTGATTATATAAAATAATACAGGCTTTTCAGTGGAGAAATATATGCTTAGACCAGTGTGCGAGCTCCATTAATTTAGAATTTTTTTCTAACATTTCATTCTGACTTTTAAACTGTCATTCAGTACAGCTAACATCTTTTGGTATGGTGGCTCTCTGAACTTTATGTATTAGCCTTTTAGTGATATAGATAGCACAGTTATGAACAGTAAGTGTGGCTGGGGTTACAAGCGAATTCAGGTATACAGGGGTTGTATGTACACCTAGTTTATTTAGTCATCCTTCTTAATGCCTTTGTTTCTAATGTGATTTTCCTGGAATTAATCTTGACTAGCTCAAAATAATTAATGAATTACATTCAGCTTACATTGTAATTGCTTTTGTTCCAGGCTTTTGGGCATGATTCCGAGATGGAATTAAAAGCTAAGCTTCAGCGGTACAGTGGGCTAGACTTCCCTAGCCTGCTAGCTCTTGTGCACTCATTCAGTCCCTAAAATTTGTATTCACTGTATGTCTCATAAAGGCTGAATTTGGTTTTAGGCACACCTTGCCCACCTACTCCGTGGAGCTTAATGATAGTAGTGTGTGAGGCTAGGATCGGATTAAAAACAAACACAAAAGTCAAAGAGAAATATTTGTTTGAGTTATATGGTAAGTAAGTTTGCTGAAAAGAGAAGAGCAAATGCTGGAACTTCTGTGAGGGAAGGCCATGCTTGTTTTGTCTCCATGTCCTGAAGCTTAGCACAGTATTTAGTAGACACACAATAGATGCTAGATGTTCCTGTCAGCAAGGAGTGTTCTCTTCACCTTCTACAATATTTGGTGAAAAGTGCTACAACACTGGTGTGCATCCCAGGGGAAGCTGTCTGTGCAAGTGAAATTCAGAGCTAAGTCCAAAATGTCAGTATGGAGTTAGGTAGGTGAGGACTAGGAAAAGTTGCTTCTTGAAAAGATGTTACAGGGAAAAAGGGAGAGCAGTATTTTCCGGAGATCGAAGCCTGTGCAATCATGTAAAGAAAGGCCTGGAACAAAGACCTGAAAGGAAGAAAGCATCAGTGAACAATGATGGAACTTGAAGTCCAGAAGGTGAGGGGAGATCCCAGAGGCAGGAGCAAGGAGGGGGCAGATTATCCAGGATTGTGCGTGCTGTACTAAATTTGACCCAGTGGACCTTTGGCAACCTGTGAAATATTTAAAACTATGCTGTGATTTGTAGGAAGGAAGCAATGTGCAGAAGTGGAAGAACTACGTGAGACATTTTCCACAGTGCACACAGTCCCTTTCAGAACCAAAGCCAGGCGCAGGAGGAGAGGACTGGGGAAGAGCGATGCAAGTGGATGGGGAAAGTAAAAGAGAGGAAGGACTGCTCTTTGAAAGTCTCAAATTTTCCTTTTGGCCTCTGAGTTACTCTCATTGTTAATACTGGTATTGGAAAAATTCACATTAGAAAGGAGAGGAGTACTCAGTTGCTACTACTTTGGAGGGAAACAAGTGTGTGATGCTTGCTTTTGTTTGTGCTTTCTCATTCTTTTAATGAAAACATCGGCTGCCTTTGCATAGGTCAGCCCAGATCATTCTAACTAGGAGATTGTTTAAATCTTCATCAAATTCTACCAGATGCAAAAGCTTACGTATGCCTTTTTGTATATTTCTCTCTTGAGCTGTAGCTTTCAGTCTTTTCAAGTTAGTGAAGTGTGTAAAAACAATGACTTTCCACATGAAGACACACAGGGCCGGGGACAGAGCTCCGCAGCACAGCGCTGGCCTGGCAAGCGCAAGGTCCTGATTTTGATTCCCGGTACCAAAAAACAAACAAAAAACCCCATAAAGACATAGTCTGTCCTTTAAGATCCTTATGGAAAGGGTCCATAATTGTCCTCCTAGGAATGTTACTACATAGGAATTAGTTCTCTTAGGGAATGTCATATGTAGGAACCAAGTAATGTACAGTTTATACCTGTTTTCAGAACTCAGACATATCCTGGGCACGGGGAACTGCATCCTTTCCACTTAGAGAAGGGAAGCATTGATCAGCAAACTATTTTTCTCAAGGTTTTGAGTTCATAGAGTAGTATTAACAAGTTTTCTTTGTGGTAGAGATAGTGTTTCACTGTGTATGTATGGAGGATATGTAAAAGGAAGAGAAAAACAAGCAAATATGGCGAAACGGGAGTAATATGTACAGGCTAGAATGCTGGTCCCCATGTCCTGCTTTGATATGTTACTTGGATAAAATGTCAAGATTTTCAGTGTGTCTTTTCTTTAAAAGGATATTGTATAGAAAATCCTTTGAGTTATTAGGTGAATTATGCAAACACATGGCTCTTTTCATAATAACAGTTATGAGAATTCGCTGTGGATTTGGAAACTTGTCCTTATTAAGCACCGCTTACCTGGAACACCTCCAACAAACACAGGTTCCCTGTGATCAACTGGCTTTGGATTCAAGGGTCCAACCACATGGTTCACTTCAGAGTCAACATCCAACTGAACCACATTCGAGTCTCTGATAACTGAAATGCAGGGAAGGACTGGCTGTAACTCACACTGAACTGATTACTTTTTACATAGGAGAAACTTTTTTTTTTTTTTTTTTACAAAATGGCTTTTATTCCAAAATAAAACCCCACACTCTCTTCTATATCATTGAAAAATGAATAATGTGTAACAATGTCCAATTGAGCAATCACTGTAACATTTTTCCTCCTAAAGGGAGAATTTTTAGGATACTCATGCAACTTTTTTTTACTGTGTAAGCGGTATATTATATAAACTACTACTAACACTATTTTGGCAGAATTCATAGCTTTAAATCACGTATGGATTCAGTGTATACATTCTAGTGCAAAAACACTTAATTCTCTTTGTTTAGTTCCTTTTAGATGTCACCCATCACCTATCATAAGTGATAGTTAGACCATGCCACTGTCCCCCAGGTGGTTATGCAGGCTCATCTTTGTTGTTGTTGTTTTTTACTTATATTGTGGTGGATAAAACCCAGGGCTTTGCAAACCCTGATGAACAGGCTCACCTTTGTAAAGAACCCAAGAACACTCAGGGTTTCTCACCTGTAATTCTGTGCCATCTGCCATCACAGAGACTCTGCTTGGGTGTTACTGAGGTAAAAAAGTCTTTGATACCATTGTTGACTTTCACTATGACCTGCAAATGACAGGCCACATTAAATTTTGAATTTTTAAAATAATTTACCACAGCAAAGCAATCCTTTAACAAAAATCCACACAAAGAAGCAACACTTTTAAACAAATAGCCATGCATGGTTAGCTTTGCAATTTGAACACAAGGGGTCAATCTCTGGTAGGTAACAGAAATATTTTATACTGGCTGCACTCCTGGGAGAACAAAGTAATCATACTGGAGAAAAGACAGGAGAGAAGATAAGAAATACAAGAGCAAATTTCTTTGATTGCTAAAGATAAACTGTGCTATATGAAGCATGTTAAATATTGGTAAAGAGCACAGACCTTGAAGCCAGGATCCCTGGCTCCTATTTACCTTACTTTTTGCTTCAGTTTTCACATTTTTAAAATCAGAGTGATAATGTTACCCATTCCTAGAGATACTTGGAAGGCTAAACAAGTCAACTCATGTTGAACATTTAGAATAGCACACAGCATGCAGGCAGTCATGTAAACACCATGAAGGGATACGTTCAATTGTTTCAGGGTTTAACAGAATGTATTAGAACCCAAATAAAATACAGGTACATTAAGTTAGAGGCATAAGGAAAACAAGCCATTTCATGAATATTTATTTGAATACATTCATGAATATTCCTCAGTAATATTTTAGGGCAAAATGGTTTAATTTTACAATTATTATTTCTAGTATTTGGGAATTATACATATGTCTATATACACACATATATGCTTGTATGTATATATATGGAATACATATATCTGAATAACATTTAGAAAGATGTTTTTGATAGTTTTTGTGTTTGTTGATTTTCATAATGATATATTTGCTCTAATTCTTTGTTAGACTCTTTGTTATTAGTGATCTTTTGCTAGCTTTACGATATATTTATGACTCTCTTTTCTAATCAAATCAGCTCCCAATATATGAATGTGAATCCAACTGTTGCCCACATATACATTTCATGTCACAGCTTACCTATTTTTCTACTTAGATTGGTGATACAATTCTGTGAAACAAATCAGCTTTAGATCAGGATGCAAGGTTAGATAAAATGGACTGTTAACTTTTTAAGACACTACCTGCCCATTTTTAATGTGCACATTTAAGTATTCTCCACTGATGCTGTGGCCATGGACAAGGGTTCCAGAACTGCTTCTGGGACGGACTTCAAATGCAATTTCAAACTTTAATCCAATGTTGAAAGACTCATCTGTGAAGATAAATATGATAAACTTTCAAGGAGAGCAAAGTAAATTTTGTAATTGTGGTGTGCTTTTGTAATTCTGTATTTTTATTATTATTATTATTATTATTATTATTATTATTACTATTTTTGTCTTTTTGAGACAGGGTTTCACTATGCAGTTCAGGATGGCCTTGAGCTCACTTTGTAGCCCAGGCTGGTCTTGAACTTGCAACAATCCTTCTGCCTCAGCCTCCTGAGTGCTGGGATTACAGGCATGCGCCACCACACCCAGCTAATTCGGTATTTTTAAAAGCTAGTTTCAGAAGTTTGGTGTCATTTCACAACAAGTTAAGTAGTAAGTGCCATTTTTTGCAGTAAACTCATCATAGGAAACTGTATGGGGGATTAAGGTAATAAATGAATGTATCACTCTTGTAGAACATGGGGAAGAAGCTGAAATATTCCATGTGCCACGGGATTCAAGGGAGGAGAAGTGAATTTCAACTAGCAGCATAATTTCTTTTTCAAGAGTGAGAAGAGATGAGGGCCATCTGAGCAGTGTAAGGACTTTGGAAACTGAAGCACCTGGACAGCAGATATGGCAGAGGGAGGTGTGGGGAGTGGGGAATCACACCCAGAAGGGCAAAGGACCAGGAGTGGAAGTCAGCCTTTATTTCACAGGGCCACTGGGCAAGGGAGCCAACTTGAGCAGAGCTGTACTTTAAAACAATTCTTCAACAAAAATCCAACTGGTGCCGCTGCTGCAAAGCATTTCAGAGGAGAAAGTAAGTGCCGTCAAAGTATTTAGGAGGTGTTATCATGGGGATCTACAGTAATTCTTACTATGAACAGCTGTGTTCACTCCAAAAGGCTCATTGTAAGCTGGGCATCTTAATAGTGTCCACTTGACTCATCTCTTTATAAATCACTCTGAAAAATTTCCTGTCATTAATATTTATGGAATATAGCATACATAAGTCATACAGTTTGCTCTACATTTCAAACTGTCCAAACTGTTAAAAGTTCTTATCACTGTAACTTAATGAAGGGCTAAGAGGAGGGGGCGGGGCAGGAGAAAGTAAAATCATGAGCTACATAAAAATTTCCTCTGCTTACTCTTTTGGACAAGCGAGGTTGTTCAAGAAAGTATACTTGGTTGCATTATAATTCATCCAGGGTTCTACAGAGTACTTAATTGCCTTGAGTTCAGGGAATATGTGTTTATATACTTTCCGCACCCTCCTTCCTATCACCTCCTCTGGAACCTTCTTTATACCTTACGATTGTTCTGCAGAATGTCTGTTGGAATAAACTGGACAATGACTATGTGCAGTCTTCTAGGAGTTTATTTTTAGACCTATTCCATCATCTGGTGCAGGGACTGCCTTACAAGAAGAATATAATAAAAACTGGAATAAACAGCAAGAGAATAATGGTTGAGGAGTATGAAAATTCAGAAATAAGACCCCTGAAGGACAGTGTTGTGTGCTAATACTGCAAGGCGAGGGAAAGAAATGGAGAGGACGGTTCACACTAACAAGAAGCAGATTACTTGGAGGAGCAAGATGACCACCAGCTGACATAGATCAGACCACGGGACAGCACAGGAAGGTCTTAAGGGAGCCAAGATGGCTGCATCCTGAAGTTTGGGAGCTATAAACAAGTGTTGCTGGGGAGGGCAAACAGGGATGCAGGGTGCATATTTTGTTTGGAGCAGAAAGAGGTGATCGTCCAGGGCTGTTTGACATTATTAAGTTTTCACTCTGAGCCTAATAGTCCCTGTTAGCCATCTCTAGGGAGAAAAAGTACTTTCATGATTGATGCTTTCAGCATAAACCAGTGTCTTAGTCCATTTTCTGTTATTATTACATAATATGTAAGACTAAGTGATTTATAAAAAACGAGATTTATTTGTCTTATAGTTCTGAAAGCTGAAAAGGCTGAGAGCATGGAGGCAGCTCTGGGTGAGTTTCTCATGGTGAAAGTAGAAGGGCAAGTGGGCAAGAACATTAACAGGTGTTCAGGTGAGGACAAACTGTGTTTAAATGACCACAGGCATGTTACCTAGAACCACGTATCCTCCTTCTGTTGAAAAGTAAGTTCCTGTTTCCATCGGACCTTCAAAACAAGGTGTCACACTAAATGTCTGAGAGGCAGAGGCAATAGAGGCCCCGTTGAGCTGGAGACTGCTGAGACAGCCACTGAGACTGTAGACAGAGTTAATCTGAAAGAAGAAGACTTTTCTTAAAATCCATTTTCTCAATGCCTGCACTATGGAGAAGCAAAATGAGAGGGCTTGTGTCTGGAGGGAAACCAAGTAATTCTCAGTTATTTTAGCTATCAGAATGATCAGTACTTCTCTAGGTTGTTATTTTTAACTAGTTCTTGTTCTAGTTCTTTTTTTTTTTTTTGTATTGGGAATTGAACTCAGGACCTTGCACTTGCCAGGCAGGCGCTGTGCCACTGAGCTATATCTCCAGCCTTAACTAGTTCTTTGAGCCTGAAATTTTGTATTTAGTAGTACCAGCTTGTCATGATCAAGCTATAAACATTCTTACATATACCATGGCAAAGCAAATTGCAGCTGAGGCTCTCAAATTAAATATTGAAAGCATTACAGTTTGTTTTCCTTAAGAAATGACAGCTATGCCCAAGATCACTAATGTTGATGAGGGTTAGCAAAACTCTTAAATCTAAATAAACATGGCAAAACTTATATTTCTGGCTCTATCACCTCTTAATACAATTGAGAATTTATTATATTGTAGGATATGAACATTGGGCTACTTTAGAGAAGAAATTTCATACTGCATTTTAAAAAAAGGAATTGGGGCTGCTTACCTAAAATTTATTTTTTTTTTGGTTTTGGTTTTTCTCCGGTACCAGGAACCGAACTCACGACCTTGCGCTTGCCAGGCAGGCGCTTTGCCGCTGAGCTAAATTCCCAGCCCCTTGCTTACCTAAAATTTAATTATAATGTGAACCCCCTTTTTGCTGTATATACATATGTTAATAAATCTCAGAAATGTGTTTGTAGTTTGTACTAAAATCTGTATGTTAAGAAAAATTATTCCTTTGATATATTACTTTTACTGCTAATTTGAAAAGTACATTATTTTTTAATTTTAAATTACAAAAATAACATTTCTTACAATCTTCTCCTTTCTCCCCTGGAGTTCTTACATTCCTAGAACATTTATAAATTGTGAGTGTGAGTAAGAAACAAAAATGGAGCTATAGTTTACATGACCTGAAACATTTATTTTTCAAACTACAATAATGGAACAACTTGCCTTCTGATTTTGGTATCTCTTCATATTAAAGGTATAGGTACTTGTTGAACATATAATATTCTTTTGAGACTTAACTTTTATGATACTTTATGCCTCTAAAATTTTAAAAAATCTTACTTATATCTTAAAATCAAAAGATTACTCCTGATTTTGTAATGCCGCAGGGCAGAGACAGCTTGTAAACAAAGCTCACTTTGATGTTCTACCTCTAGTAAAAATTTTAGTTTGTCTCCTAATTTGTAAAAAGAGGACCTGCACTAGGAATTGTGACTGTTAACCCTGAGCTGTCAACTTTATTGGAGTAAGAAACACCTATCAGATTAGTAAAGTGAGCTCCTGGGTGTGTCTGGGTTGCTCCTGGAGCTGAGACCTCAGGTACTACATACGGCTCCAGCCCTTTCCTGTCTAGCACTGTTTCCCCGCTCTGCTTCTCAGCCACCATGAACTGAATAGCTTTGCTCCATCAGGCCTTTCCACTGTGCTGTTTCTGCCTTGGAGCCAGGTGACCATGGTTGAATTCCCCAGAACCATGAGCCAAATGGAACTTTTCCTTCTTTAAATTATGGATGTTGGGTATTGCAACTCAATGATGAGAAAGCTGACTGAACAGCGGTCTTGCAGTTCTAAAGATCAGTGATTCTACCTTATCGTGCCTGGTTTACCTGGACATTTTTCACAGCCCTTCCAGGAGCCACTCCTCCCAAATAAATGGGACCCTTAATTTTCCAGGCTGTTCCAGTAGAAGGAAGACTTTCTTCTAGCACTCGAAGACCATCAATGATTAGTCGACCGCTACTTTTTTCGTGAACAAATATCACCTAGATGGAGAGGAGGAAAATAGCACAGCTTAGGTACATTTTGAGGTTGGGGAAAAGACTGTGTTGTCTCTGCTATTGCAGTGGTGTGGGGAATCTGTAGAAAGTTCATAAGAAAGTGATCCCTTCTCTGATGGTCAGTTTTGTCTTTTCCTCTGCTTAGTAGCCTTTGGGCTGTCTAGTTTTAGGAATGTCAGAAACTTTAGCCTTTATTTTGTTCTGTTTTGATGTATAACATATGTCTTTGTTGTAAATTATTGCCAAGCCTCCTTGCTTTATTTATTTATTTATTTATTTATTTATTTATTTATTTTTTTCCAGTACCAGGAATTGAACTCAAAACCTTGCACTTGCCAGGCAGGCACTGTACCACTGAGCTAAATCCCCAGCCCTCCTCCTTGCTTTATATGTGTTATGTGTTTTTCTGGCTTACCTTGGGCTTACCACTTTATGTATGAGGTGATCCATGCATTTTCTGACCTGTAGATAGAATGATTTAAAGATACAGGTCTAATTTATGAATACAGCTTCTATTTACCAGATTTCTCCAGGAGGCTCTTCCCAGTTGACCAGCCCACATATTCTCTCCCCTCCTCAACTATTTGTAACTAATTGTAATTCATCTCGGATTGCTTTCTCTTATACATGCACTGATTTCTTCCAATATTATTTCTTCCAGTATTTAGGTGCTTCTCCTGTGTCAGCCTGTCTTTCTGGTTGGCTCACTTTGTGTCTTCCACAGTTTAACCTGATAGACTAAATATGATTACTGAAAATAATGACTAATAATAGATAGACTAATAATGATTACTAAAAATTAAGAACCTTAAACCAATGGAAGAAGTAAAGAAGTCATTGGAGAGGCTGCAGCACTCACAAGACACTCAGAAGTCCCTCGCCAAGGTCTGCAGGTACTTGGATGATAGTGGTATAGTAGCAGACAAAATACCAACCATGGGAAGGCAAGTCGAAGGAGATGTCCATTAGACGCAATCCATTACAGGACTGTTTAGAAAAAGAAGCAGGACCACTTCATGATCCCAGCACTCCTTACCACCCAGGTCTAGAAAACATGCCATTTTGGAAAAAGTTCAGATTCCTCTGAGGGAAGAAGCCCAGTAAAGTGGCAGCTGTCTGGACACTGACTGGTGCCCAGCCTGGCAGCCACTACCCAGTGTTCAGCTGTTCTAACCCTCCTACCACTGGGAAATGGAGCCCACTGAGCAAGATAATCACAAGATGGGGGCTCCTTAAATCAGCACACTAAGGAAAGTGCAAGTCAGAGAATCACTTAGACTGCAGTGACTGAGTTAAACATAAGCCCTAGGGACAGAAAGAAGCAAAAGACATGGTCTTGGCTAGGTACCTGGAACCAGACACTGAGGGAGCCACAAGACAGTGAGAGCCACAGGGGCTTGCAGTAGTTATTACTGGTGGGACCTGGGGGTGGTGAAAAGACACTAAAGTGGGTATTCTCCCAGCATTCCCCAAACACCACTGAGCTCTGTGCCTGTGTGATCTCTCTCCTGCTGCCCCTGACATGCTACTGAATTCCACACAGAAAGGCTCTCTTCCACTGAGCCTTAAATACCACTGAATTCAAGGGCTGGAAAAAGACCCTTTAGAAAGCTGAACAATTGAGACAGAGGATCACTGAGGGGCGAAGAAAACAATCCAGATCAGCACCTGGAAGAGCTATTTCTTGCTTCCACTAAAACTTCAGGTCAGATTGACATTCAGCAAGCAGGAGTATTGCTTTAATTCAGGAGTAAAGCGGTCAGAGAAAAGGCTAACAGAATACTGTGCAGAGGCGGAGAGGGAGGTACTGCTCCTGCCTGACCACAGGGGACCACTCAAGTTGCCTGCCAGAGAAAGGCTCGGTGGAAATGGGACATAAGTACTAGTGGAAAGAAGGGGAAGCTGGGAGAGGTGAACTGGGCCACAGACTGGATCATATTTTAGGTCACAAAGCATATCTCAATAATTGCAAAACAACCAAAGTAACCTTTTGCATCCTATCAGATCATAATGGGAAGAACCTAGAAATTAAGAGCAGAAGAAACTGCAGAAACTACACAAACACATGAAGATTAAATAGTACATTCTTGAATCCAGACAAAGACTCAACGAAGAGGTCTTTGACAAAATCCAATACCCATTCATGATAAGACACTGATGAAAATAAGTATAGAAGGTCTTTATCTTAATTGGAAGAAACAATTCATGACAAAGCCATAGCAAATTTCATGCTAAGTGGGGGAAAGCTGAAAGCATTCTTTCTAAAGTCAGGAACAAGACAAAGTTGTTCACTCTTATCTCTCCCATTCAACATAGTACTCAAAACTTTAACCGAAGCAATCAGCCAATATAAAGAAAAGCAATATGAGTAGGAAAGGAAGAAATCAACCTATATTTGCAGATGAGATGATTTTTCACCTAGAAAACTCAGAAAACTCTACCAGAAGGTTCTTACCTGAAAAAATTCAGAAAGTGTCAGGATACAACATTAACACAAAAAAATCAATAGTGTTCCTGTACATCCATAGTGAACCTACTGAGAAAGAAACCAGGAAAACAACTCCTTTTATAATAGTTTCAAAAAATTTTAAACACTTGCAAATAAATCTAATCTAAGTGGTGAAAGACCTCTCTAATGAAAACTATAGTATTCTGAAGTAAAGGATTGACGAAGAAAATGGAAAGACAATCTTTGTTCTTGGAGAGGCAGAATCAGTATTGTCAAAATGGCCATATTACCCAAAATGACATATAGATGTAATGCAATTTTAATCAAAATACCAATAGCATTCTTCATAAGACTAGAAAAAAGAGTCCTAAAGTTTATATAGAGTAAGATGGGACTTAGAATATCCAGAGCAACCCTGAGGAAAAAAAGCAATGTGAGAGGCATTATAATTCCAGATTTCAAGCTATACTATAAAGTTGTAGTAATGAAAATAGTATGGAACTGGCACACAATTAATGGAAGAAAAAGGAAGGTGCAGAAACAACCCTGTGCATCGTTAGCCATCTGATCTTTAGAAAGCGGCTAAAAACAGATGCTAAAGAAAAGATAGCCTCCTGAACAAAGGTTCCTGGGAAAATGGGTTGTCCACTTGTGGAAGAATGTATCTAGACCCATATCTCTCATCCTGTACTAAAATCAAATCAAAATGGTCCAAAGATCTAGATGTAAAAACAGAAACACTAAATCTTCTGGAAGATAAAATAGGTGAAACACTTGAAGACACAGGCGTAGATAATGACTTCTTGAACAAAATCTCAATTGCACAAGAAATAATATAAAAAATAAACAGAATTATATCAAATTAAAAAGTCGTGCACAGCAAGGGAAATAACCAGCAGAGTGAAGACACAGCCGACAAAATGGTAAAAAATTTTTACCAGCTACTTCTCTCATAGAGGGCTAATATCAGGAATATATAACTAACTTAAAAAATTAGAATTGAAATAAATACAAACTTCTCAAAAGGAGAAGTACAAATGGCCAAAGGCCATGAAAAAATGTTTAGCATCTTTGGTCATTAGGAAAATGCAAATAAGAACAACACTAAGATTCCATCTTACTCCAGTAAAAATGACTAACATCAAGGACACAAAAACAAAAATGCTAGTGATAATATGGGGAAAAGGAAAGCTTCTACATTGGTGATGAATGTAAGCTAGTATAACCACTATGGAAATCAATATGGGATTCCTCAAAAAAAAAAAAAATAGAATTTCATTTGATCTCTATAAACTTCTCCTTTGTATCTTCCCCCAAAAGCTAAAGTTATCATACTACAGAGACACATGAATACCTACGTATAGCAGTGCAATTTGCAATAGCTAAATTTTGGAAACAGACTAGTTAACTATCAACTGATAAAAAGATGAAGAAAAGGTGGTGTATATATACACAATGGAGTATTACTCAGCTATAAAGAAGGATAAATATGAGTCATTGATAGGAAAATAGATGGATTTTGAGACCATAATGTTAAGTGAAATAAAGCATCTACCAAAGGTTAAATACTGCAGTTTCTCTCATATGAGAAACTGAAATAAAAATAAAAATAAAATAATTAATAAATAATAATAAAGAGCAAAATGAAGGTAGAGAAAATTGGGAAGTAGATTATTTTGGAAATATGGAAGAGGAGCTGAGTAAAGGGTGAGGCAGGGAAAGGGATAAAAAATGGTCAATGTGTTTTATACATACATATATATCCACTTTCCCAAAACAAATGTACTGACTATTATTGCAAATATATATTAATAAAAAAGAAACCAAACTTCATGTTGGTTACTTTTCCTTTGGTTAAAACACTTATACTCAGTCTGCGTCTCTTTTTAAAAAGTATGCTTCAAGATTTTTATAAGGAATTAACGTTTTTGAAACTGAACTCTGATTATACAGCAGCAGAATATATTGAATAGGTATTTCTGTCGCGACCAGTGGTGGAGGTCAAGGTCATTCCCCAGACGATGGCCGAAATCTACTGACAGTGCTGTTCTCTACTTCGACTTACATCATGCCAAAGCCCATCATTGTATCTCTCCTGGCTCCGAATCTTCAGTTTCTTGTGGCCAACATTAAACATGAAAACCAGTCGGCCATGCGCCAAGAACAGGGTCATGAAGTCATTCTCTTCTTGATCTGAGACGTAGAAAATCATCCCATGGGAGGACCGAGTTTTCAGACGAATGGAAAACTGAGATCTGGTAAGTAAGAAATAAACTGAAGCTCACCATGTGTAAAATGAGATTGAGGATAATCTTTAGCTTCTCAAAGTAATATGGAATAAAGCAGAATAAACAGCCATTCTAACTCTCAGCAGCATTATTTGTAACCATCTGTTAGGATTATTCATGATTACAGGTAAGCATGGTCAGTTAACAAATGTAACTTTTTCCCACTTCCTTATTCAACAGGGATAGATTACATGTTTATGAAAGTATTATCTTAATTAAAAATCTTATTTTGCTTTGCTTTGAAAACTGGCTGCAACTTAGTTAAAATTTGTTAAGGAAGCTTACCTGTGAGGAGAAAATACTATTGAGTAATTAATATTACTTGCATAGAAATAACATTTATATGCTAAGTTACTGATTTTTTTCCTAGTAAAACTGAACTAATGGACATCACATATTAAAAGCAGCTACCTACATGTGTGGAAATGTGCATATAAAAAAGAAAACTTTGTAGAAAGTTAGCTTCCAGTATGGACAAGATGTATTTGTTAGGTTAACTTCTATTTTGATTAGCTTTTAATTCTTGCTGAAGTATAGAAAGCATTTACTCTGCCTGTTAGCTAAACAGCAAATTAGAATGCACTGGAGATTTCTTGTCAAATGCACTGCCTGTATGAATGCTTAAAAGAGGTATATAATGCCTACCTACTAATATTTACATGCTAAAACTATAAAAATAAATCTATAATAATATCAAATAACTGGAGATTTGTAAAATAATGGGAAGAAGTGGTAGGGTTTGAGATATTTGGCAGGCTAGAGGCAGACAAGGGTGTTTGTACTTTTGGTCTTTTTCCTTAGTAACCTAGCAGTTCTAGTGCATTCCCATTTAGAGTCCAAAAGTAGCTGGTGTGTGGGAGGGAAGATGATGTCAGAGTTAGGAGCTCAGTCATTTGAAATTTGCTCCCTCTTCCTTTTTAAATCAGACACGATGAACTCCTGAAATAACACTGTTTCATGGACCTTATGCTTGCGCAGAAAGTCACACAGAATATAATTCCTTGAAATGCATGAATCCCATTCTACTTCTATATACTCCCATGGCAAAATAATAGGATTATGGTGGCACAGCAAAGAAAGACCAGGGCATAGAAGAGAATGAGGAAAACGAGGACAGAGCACTGAATGAAGTTTCTGGAAGTACAATGTGCTACTTTACTTTTCACCAAAATCTCCTTTTAAGTGTTCAAACTCCTGGCGGCTGTTGGCTGTCCCTCCATACTGATAGGCGTGCTCTATCGCTCTTGGGCTGCTGGACAGGTGGCAGTGAGAGTCCCGTGGCGCATTCTGCTCTGGGAATTTCAGGGCAACGGGGTCCCATGAAGGTGCATCTTTACTTTTCCCTCCCTATGAAAATAGGAAACATATCCAATTAAAGGATAAGAGCCATATACTAGAAGCAAAAATTAATTTTTGATGTCTTCACCATTCATAATAATCAAAATGGATATTATTTGTGTTTTTTCATTCATGAAATTGAATTTATAGAGATAACTGCTCTATCATTTATTAAATGCACACCTGAAATAATAGTGGAAAATATAAAAGTTGACCACAAAATAACCCTGAAAGAATCAATCAATAAAATCCTCATATAGGCAACAAGATTACTTTAACATAGACATTATTATTACTTATATATGCTACCTAAAAAGTTAAGACACTTAACAATATCTTCAAAATACATTTTTGGTGATAGGACATAGCAAGATCTTATGAGACAGGATGAACATAGAACAACTTTTAAACATTTGTGCACTTCAGCTTGTACTGCTCATGTTAAAATTTAAAGAGTTGTGAAAGGCTAATATTTCGTAACAATTTAGACTTGATTTCTTTTTTTTACAAAGTTTATTTGAAAAAGTAGAAATGAAAAACAAGAGAGAAACTGCTTCTTCAGAGAGAGCTTGAGCTGAGTAGAAGAGGAAAAAACAAGATAAAAACACACTTTGGAGGACACAGGGCAGGCTATCCTGAGGAAAGCCATGATAGCTTCGTCTTAATTTCTGAAGAAAAATAAAACTAAATGCAAATCAATTCAAGCATTTAATAATTTATTCACTTATTCAAGCAAGTATTTATCGAGGATCGGGGGAAGGGAAAAGGAAAGAAGTCAGTGCTTTGCGTGCCTTGCGGGGGCACCACATGGTGAGAAACAAAATGGTGAGAAACCGGTCCTGCTTTCCACAGATCTAAAAGTCAAACTGGAGAAATAGGCATGTAAGTAGCAAATTGGAAAAACAGGTAGATATCTGACAGAAAGGACCTGAAGTGATGTGCTAGAGACTGAGTTTTGTTTTTAGGTGATAAAGAGCCACACAGGTTTTTAAAGAAGGGAGTGCCCAGATCTGACCCGGTTAAAAATAAGAGATTGCAACAAAGGAAGGGATTATAGGAAAGAAAATGTTCGGCAGCAGGAGACAGAACGAAAGCGGATTAGATGAGGAAAGACAATTTCTGGTTCAGGATTTTATACGAACATACATTTTGTTTCCCTTGTCCCAAATTCCCACTGAAATGCTGGAATACACGTGGACATAAACCCACAGCATAATCCTAGTACTCAGGAAGTCTGAGGCAAGGGATCTCAAGTTCCAGTTCCCCTTGGGCAACTTAGCTAGACCCTGTCTCAAAACAAACAAAATAAAGCAACAAACTCAAAAAACAAAAAATAATATCTGCAAAAGAACTGAAAATCTAGGAGTTTTGTCACTGGCAGAACAAATCAGTGTGTAATTTATGGAAGATATAATGCATATTAAAAGACTAAAAACAAAACAATCTCAAATTGGCAAAAGACAAGACCTCCAGAAAAGTCAGTGTTCCAGCCAAATTCCAGAAACATCCTCACAACCCACAGGTGGTGGGTAGAGGGACAGTTAAACAAAGGGCAGACCCACTGTGAGGTAGAATACCCCGCTCCCAGAGCAGCAGACCCTCCGGTTGGGTCCTAGAGAGGCAGAACCTCACAGTCGTGTTCAGGTTAGAGAGAGGGAGACGGGGATTGAAGACTAACACATCCCAAGAGAAAGTCCACCTTCCTCCCACAGTTCTCTCCTCCCTGCCTTACATGGTCATCAGAACACAGAACCCGATTCACTGCTGCAGAAGCGAAGTTTCTCTCTCGGATGGAGAAAATACAGAGTTAGCAGTAGTTTTGTGTCCGCACCTTGGTTTATAAATAATGACCAGAGTATTAAGCCATGAATGGGCAGAATATGCTGCAGTGAGGCTGCAGGTGGACCCTTTTCCTTTAATATGCTTTGAGAATTTCTGTATAAACCCATGCTGTGTTTCAACTGTGACAGAATCTTATAGCAGGAAATATGACCTGAGGGGCCCAGACAGAAATGCTTTAGACAGGGCCTGGGGAGTTGGGTGAAAGAACAGGATGGGAAGGGGGTTATGAACTTTTCCCAACACTATCTGCACCCTATTCTCCCTTTTTTAGAGGGGAGGATCTTGCTCTTTCTCAATGAAGGCATCTACTTAGTCATGGAAGAGTGCAATAGTGAATTAGACTCCCGGAGATCGGCAAAGCATGGGGCCATTTGGAGCACAACAGTCTCACTGACCAGCCTTGCCTTCCCCTGGCTCAGTGTAGGAACACACAGATGAGTAGTGTTTGTACCTTATCTGCTGTAAAAGTGAATAAACTATATCTTTTATATGGAAACCAAATACTTGAAGTCTTTTATGTATTATGCTCTTAATGATCAAAAGGTCAAATTATAACTTAATTACTTCAATACCATCAGAGATTGTTTTCTATCCTAAAATGGAGATATATGTGGAGATTCTCATCCAACCCTACTAAACTCTGATTTAAACAACGTAATTTTCCTTTTCTGGGGGCCTAGTAGTTGGAATCACAACCAATTTCAATTTAGCAAGTTTTTGCTCTTCGTGTGTCAGATAGCAGCCAAGCTAGTTGAAGTACTGAAGAAAATGTGTTACAAGGACTGGGGAGATCTTACACAACGCAAGGCAAACTAGCATAGCAGGGTACCACCAGGGGCCAGGAAAAGGAAAGCTAGAACCATGGAACTCCTTTCTGGAGAATTCAGCTTTGTTTCTTACTGTGTTTGCTTTCATTCTGCTTTCTTTGCAGGACAGGTTTTTTTTTTTACATTCTTTGTAGAAAGCAGCTTTCTTTCTCTTCATGATTGACACCAAGATTTACAACTGAGGCTAGTCTCTCTGAGCTGTGTTTCTCAGGAAGAGAATCTCATAGTCCATCTTGGTTCACATGGTCTACAATGGTCTGATTACCTCTATCTGCAGCAGGTGGAGGTAACACCCTAAAAGACAGGACCCACCAGGTGGTTAAGGGACCAGCTCTTAGAGCAGACACTGGTTGGCCAGGTACCCTGTAGGACAATTAGGCTGGATTGGAAACTTGCTTGGTGTGAGAGCCTCAAGGGATTAGTAAAGCACACTTCTGGGTTGTCTAGATGGGCCATGGAGGCGTGACCTTGGGAACTGCCTGGTTCCTGGTCCCTGTCTCTATGACACTGTTCTTCCATTCTACTTCCTGGTGGCCATGAAGTGAGAGGATTTGCTTTAGTATGGAAAGCTGACCAATATATTCTGTACTGTTATCTATTACTACACATAAGTGCTCATTATTACATTATAAACCAAACGAGAAGTTCTTTTCCCAATTAAAGTTTAAACAAAAAGCTATTAAAAATTTAAGCTTGGAACATAATTGGAGAGACAGGTATTCTCCAGTACTCACAGATCATTATAAATCAGTATTAGCATTTTAGAAAGTAATTTGTTTTGATCTAATAATTCTACCTCCTGGAATCTACCTTAGAGATTTATTCAGCAATATACTCTAAGATTCATGTTCAAGGACTTTCACCTTCATAAAAAGAGTAAACTGGAAAAACTAAGAGTTTATTAACCTAATAAATGAATTATAATGAGTGCATAAAGTGGAATATTAGGAAGTGACTGAAACTAAAGTATTATAATCCAAAACCAGAGGCTAATGGTTTGTTTGGTAGCTACTGAAGCTACACCTAGCTAGCCTCCTGTGCCTTAATGTAGTTACATTAAGCTTCACAGCTATATTTTTCACTATGAAAACAAAATCAAGTACTAGAAAAAAGCAAAAGAGACCAGCAGTACTTGTAGGAGGCAGGATGCAGGCTGCAGCGTTAAGTTGGTGTCAAGGTCGGTCTCTTCGAGCAGATGAAAGGTGAGTGATCCCAGAAAGAGGAAAAGTTGTCTATGTAGATATTTGGGGCTGGGGCTGGAGATTTAGCTCAGCAGCACAGTGCCTGCCTAGCAAGCATGAGGTCGTGAGTTTGATTCCCGGTGCCAGAAAAAAAAGAAATAGATATTCGGGGGAAAGTGGTCCAGGCAGAGGAAAGCTTGAATACAGATCCTACGGTAGGACTGCATGTGGCCGACTTCAGTGATTGTCATGAGGCTGCTGTGGGGAGGTGAGTGCATGGGGGCCTGGACCTCATAGGGTCTCTTAGGAACTGTAAGGATGTGAGCTTTTCCTGAGTGCAGTGGGTGGGTCATGTTGATTAGAGCAGTGACATTTATAAGGGCTGGATGTTGTGTTGAGAATAGACTCTGGGAAAATGGTGAGTTGTGTGGGGACTACGGTAACTCCCATGAGAGATGATGGTAGCATAGGCCAGGATGGGGGTCCTGAAAGCTGAATGCATTGTTAGATCTGAACCATGAAAGGGGTGGGGGTGTTAGAGTGAAATGATGAGAAAAGTTTAGGGCTTTCATTTGTAATGAAGACAAATAACATGTACACTAAGAGTGAATGAATGAGAAAGAATAGTAGCCTGAGAATGGAACTTTAGAACAGAAGATTTTGATGATGAAGCAGATCTAGTTGATGTCATACACCTATGCATGTGAGTGGTTGAATAGAAGGTCAAGCAAAGAGGAAGGAACTAGGGTAACATCACAGACTTTAATAAATTCCAGACTTTAATACATTTGTGACAAAAGCCTGAGATTGTGGCATGAAATCAAATGGTACTAGAGAATTATAACACTAATTAATATATACACAATTTGCTAAGAAAAGAAAAATTTTAATGAAAGATAATTGGGAATATGAATAAGCATCTGATTAAAAGGATATCTTTAAAATTAAGAACAAATGTAACAAAGTTGGTAAACTGGAACATCTGACACTGCATGAATCCTTTCATACATATACAATTGTAAATTGGAGGAAAATCTACAAAGCAACTATGTCTAGAATTGTGTGCTTTGACATATGAGGGCAATGGGAAATTGCATATGTGGGAAATTCACACTGCGTTATCTTTTACCTTTTTATTCTGATTTGGCTTAGGCCTTGAGGAATTTTTTGCTTTTTTGTGAAGGAGAAACAATGGTGAAGACTCAATGGGACACTCATAAAGAGAAGTATGGACCTTCTCAGAATACCGCTGGAAGTCCTCAACCTCCACATCTTTGTCCAACCTGTGTTTGTGAGCAAAGCAAAAATAACATTAAAAATATTGTTCAGAATTATATGATAAAACTATGCCAAAGAACTTCAGCAATTGAAATGCATGCATGTGTGTGTATGTGTATGTGTGTGTGTGTGTGTGTGTGTGTGTGTGTGTGTGATGGGTTTTAACCTGTCATCTTAACTATATCCTTGAAATTATCATTCAACCAGTTAATTAAGAACTCTATGCCTGGCATACAGATCCTGGCTGATAACATCTTTTCCCTGACCACCCTGTTTAATTACTGAGGCCACCTATGTGTTTTTTAGTCTATTAAATTCTTCCTTTGCTTGTTCTTGTATTTAAGGAGCCCTCATTTTCTTTGTTAAAATCTTAGATTAATGGCTTTGTTTAAAGTCATGCATTAAATTAAGAAGACTTTCTTAAATTTTGAAGAAGGATTTTCAAATATACCAGTAATAGTATACAATTAACAATAAGTACAAAAATAATTGCATCTAATATTTAAGCCTGTTGTGTGGTTTGTTGTGCTAGTCAAGGTGCTTTCTGCATATTATCTCATTTATTCCTACAACAAGTTCACCAAACAGATACTATTGTTATCTGCATTTTTTAGATGAAGAAATGGTTTACTTAGTGACAGTCATACAAAAGTAAAATATCACACAAACCAAAATATGTTAGCTGCACATGCACATATAAGCTTTTATTTATTACTCTCTAATGTTAATATTTTTACTAGTGTCTTGATCTTCTTTCTCATCACATAAATTCATTGATAGTAAAAACAGTATACCTGGTAAAGTAGGCATTACTTATGCAGCCAGTGAAGTTGGCGTACTGGGGACTGATGGGTGAGCCACCGAAGTAAAACTTCTTTTCACTCGCTTGATTCTGTTCTGCTTTCCCTTTGGTAGGATTCTTACTCCCAAGTCTGCTTTTATCTACTACTAGTTCATACCTGCAAAAGAAAAACCTCTTCACAAACCACACTGGTACCATTTTACCTTGAGTTCTGCTCTAGGGTGAATAAGCAGCTTTTCCCATGGACTGAAGTGGAACATCTGCTTATCTAGAGGGCAAAGAACGGCCAGGCCCCTCACAAGGCCCAGGATGGCTGAATGTTTCTACATGAGGCAAAGGTCCTCCACGCCAAGACTGGACTTCAAACTCCTACAGCAGGAAGGCCAGATGATGAGTCGTGCACATTATGTTTTGGTGGAGAAAAATGATCATACCCCATGATGCTCATTTAAATACATTTCTGGGTACCATTTTTCATCACAAAGCACACTGGATGGTTTTACTCTTTACTGGAAATGCAATCCAGAGAAAACCCACAAATGGTTGTTTTTGATGGATGTCCACAGAAGTGGATATAGAAGAGCAGCTGTTTACAATAGGGGTTTATTTTCCATTTCAAAAATTTTCTTAGTATGAAAAACTAATTCAGTATCACACAGTTCGAAAATAAAGTTAAACCTTTTACAGTGTGATCACAAATGTAGTGTCTTCAAATATTTAATTCAAAAATATAAACATGACCAATATTTGCTGAGCTCTTCTATGTGCACCTTTCTGGCTGTCCTCAGTGAACAATGTGAGGAGGTGCTGCCCTCAGAGAGGTTACAGTTGATCAACATTATTGGAAAAAATACTCCTATGTTCCTGTGAAGTAACTTTATGGTGACTTTCTGGGCATATCTCAAAATTTAATAGCAATTTTATTCAAGGATGAAATATAAGACTGCCTATATTTGAGGCAAACACTATACCTCTGATCTATATCACCAGCCCTGCAATTTTTTGTAAGAAGTTAAGTTGTTCTTTCCATCACTTTTTAAATATCAGGGAAGAAAGAGAATAATGAATTATTCATCATGGCACTTGACAGAATCATGGCCTACGAACACGGATGTAAAAGGAAGAACATAAACGTGGAGCTGTACCTTGTAGGTGAGATGGAGGTGATGATGAAATGGGGCAGCCCATCGTGGTACCGCTTATCTGATGACTGCACCTTGGTCCCCTTCACATTCATGGTGACGGTACCATTATCCAGAGAAATGGAAAACACGTCTGACTGAAACGCAAATGGAAGGGTTTCAGTAGGGAGTCCAGGGGCCCCAAATGGATACATTTTCAACACTGGTATCACTTAAAGCCACGTGATGTGCAGAAAATTTGTTTGTAAATCATTTCTGTTAACAACAAGAAAAAGCCCTGCTTTGCTTGTATTGGCACTGTTTATAAAATTACACGTTTTAATGGAAAAAAGATATTCATATATTTTGAATATTTAATTTTTAATTTTTTGGTGATTTTTAGGTGTTCCAGGATCAATTACTTTCCACTTCAGGAATTTGCATCACTCTTATTAATCCCTTTTGAAAAGAAAATATTTGAATCTGTCACTAGATGAAGAGGCAAGAGTTAATTTGTTAGTTGGGTTTTTGAGAATGCTTCATTTTCAACCACAGGGACAGAAGAGAGATTTCAAAAAGCAGAAGTTACTTCTTTTCCTGAATTTGTTTATTGCTTGTCTTAAGATATTGGCAAATGACACTTTGAGTTCTATCCAAAATGACTACTTTTTGTAACCAAAAATGTTATTTAGCTAACCAGGGTGAATCTGAGGCAGGTTTTGGGGCAGAAGTCTTCAAAATGCTTCAGGTTAATCCTCACAGATACTGCTGATTTAAATGAAAGTAGATGTAAATGTGACATAGAATGATATTATTATTTCATAATAAATATGAAAAGTAAAAGCTGCATTCATAGTTACATTGTGGCCTGGCCCACAGAGTATATACTGGTGATGACCTTTTCAGAGATATATCATATCTTGGGGTCAAAAAAACTTCTACAGAGGTTTACTCTACTTATAATGTCTTTATAAACTGAGCTAAAATGTTTTATAGCAAATCCAGAAGCAGAGAAAAATCTAAATTCTTCCTATAAATTAAATTGTAAGTGTGTTCTTCACATACAGAGGTCCTTAGCATTTGTGTGTGTATGCTGTGAATGCTTTTGGCAGTTTGGTGATACACGTGGACATCTTCATAAAATAATATTTATAAACATACAAGGCAATATATTTAGGCATAGGAAGGAAACCAAGTATACTGATACATGGTTTTCAAAATATTAAAACAATATATCTGTGATATAGTAATGTATACTTCTTTATTGAGGCATTAATAAGGTCTAGTAGAAGATGTAATAACTTCTACAATTTGAAGTAGAAATGATCAAAAATGATATTTTCAGATATCTGTGACAATTGCAATGTCAAATGAAAAATATTTGTGTTTCTTTAAATGACAAAGTTATAGTTACTGTTAATACCTATAATGTGTTTTGTTGCCACATTAGTAATTGAAGAAAATGACAAATTTCATTAAGAAAAAATAAAGGTGTAATTTTTACCATTCAAGGTCACAGATTCCCTTGAATCCTGTGAGAAGTGGGCCTATGAATCCCAGGTTAAGAAACTCTAAGGAATTCTTCTACATTGTAAGAATCCTTCTACTTTTTAGGAACCCTTCTACATTGTTGGTGGGGATATAAGTTAGTACAACCAATATGGAAATCAGTGTGGAGATTCCTTAAAAAACTAAAGCTAGGAATTCCACTTGATCCAGCTATGCCCCTTCTAGGTATTTTCCTGAAAGAGTGAAAGACATTGTATTAAAGTGATACATGAATATCCATGTTTATAGCAGCACAATTCATAATAGTTAAACATCAGAGATGGCCTATAAACCCACCAATAGGTGAATAGATAAAGAAATTGTGGCAACTTGAGTCATTTGTAGGAAAATAGATATACCTTGAGACCTTGATGTTAAGTGAAGTAAATTAAACACACAAGCTTAAATATCAAATGGTTTCTCTTATATAAGAATCCCCAAAATATAAATAAAGAGCAACATAAAAGGTAGATAATAGAGAGTAGGGAGATCTTCTTCAAATGGGAAGGGGTCAAGAGATGGAGGGAGAAGGAAGGGAAGGGAGCAAAGGGGATGAAAGAAGAATTGAGAGCTGTTATGTCTATGTACCAAGTCCTCAGTAGGAATATAATCATTGTGTAATGCACACATATACCAATAAAAATAATATTGAAGAAAGAAGAAAAGCAAAAGAATGGAGACAGAGGAGAGTGGGTGAGGAAGGGAACTAAAGGCAATCAAGAAGTGATACGTATGTGAGCTGATTCCCCAAAACGAATGTAGTTATTATGTATCACAAACCTATACTGATAAAAAATAAATTAGGAATGTTGACAAAAAAGAACTCCCGTTGTACAATGCACATATCTCCTAAAGAATTTGAAATGAGGCATTCTGTTATTGCACGGAGTCAAAATCTGAATTGGAAATCTATTTAATATGAATAAGTTTGTTTTTAACAGACCAAATGATTGTCACAAGAAGTTTCCTCAGATGAAACAAATACTTACCCCTGAAGCATAATAAAACAGTAAGCCGTTTGGCTGTAACGTTCGGAAATTAAAGCCTCCTTCGAAGCCATCAAAGAAAGATATTTTCTGAGTTGAAGCAATGAAACTCTGTCCATTGAAATACGCTCTACGAGATATCTATGTGATAAAAAGTCAATATAGTGGTTTGGATAATTAATAAATGTTTATAATGTAGATTTCCCATACACAAAGGGCCTTGATTCTATATAAAGAGTTTCTGGTTTGACTTCTGGTCTACCCTGGAATTCAGTCACACCCAGCCTTCCTTCAGTATTTTTCTAACACATGGGGTTTTAGCTTCTCCCCTTCATCCACGCTGAGTGACAGCAGTGCTCATCTACCTCTTAGGCTTTGATGCCCTGCCTACAGCAAACTGAAGCAAGTGCACAAGTCACACAGGAGCCCCACACCCCTT
Source organism: Chinchilla lanigera (assembly GCF_000276665.1). NCBI lineage: Eukaryota > Metazoa > Chordata > Mammalia > Rodentia > Chinchillidae > Chinchilla > Chinchilla lanigera. The sequence continues at coordinate 4,439,226 of NW_004955526.1, read as the reverse complement.
TCTAGCTAATGATTTTTCTTTCTGCTGATGGCAGAAAGGAACCCAAGATGTACCAAGGATTACAGAAAAGCTGAAAAGGGTTTTTCCAGTTTTTGAGAGCTTTGTGTCTACTTATTTGAAAGCTTTTGAGGAATGATACTTACAAGAGAGTCTTCTGGGCACCCATAACCAACTCCTAGGGTTTCTTTCTGCTCTAGTAAATTGAAATCTTTCTTTTGGAACTGGAAACCCTTCATGCATCCTCTGAAGTTGATATCTAGGGGAAGGTGTCCTCTTAGAGTCCTGTGAAAGAAAATCAGTCTTCACTGACAAAGCCAGAATGATGGTGGTGATGATTCTTGTCTGCATGTGAAAGCTTTGGAATATGAGCTTATTTGTAGTAGTTTTACAATCACTCATAGTCTCATGCTTCTTTGATAATGAAACTGCAATGTCTAATCTTTGCCTACAAAGGAGTTTTGTTTTGCTCAAGACAATCTATTTACTTATTTATAATTTCAAAAATCCTTTAACTTTTATTACTGTTTGTCATTTTAACAATTCAGTGAGATAGATGGAGATGCTATTATTTTACTTTTAAAGATGATTACTTTAAGCCATAGGGAGCTGATGTATTGCAGATCAATAATATTAATATCATGGAAATTAGAAAATAAATCATTTTCTTATGTAACAAGAGGTGAGTTAGGATTTGAACTCAGGACTTTAATCCAGTTGGACTTACTTGTAGCACACTTCATCAAGTAAAGCTAGAGGATTCACTTAGTGAAAGTTGGTTGCTTAATTAATTAATTAAAGAAAGTAAGAAATTCTTTATCCTTAACATCAGAGATGGCATTCAGCTTAATACTATAATTCTTGTATTTATTATGCCTAGTACATGGAGATGCCCAGGGGCACTTAATTGGATATTAAATGAATATGAAATTGGTTATGACCAAATTACAAGGCCTTCAGTGTGTTTTAGATGAACAGTGGACAAACTAATAGTTCTGCCATGTTCTGCTCTGTCAAGATCAGTCCTGAAGGACTGCGCTGACAGACTGGGGTGCATGTAATGGCAAACATGATGGCTAAACGTCCCCCATGACACAGCTGAAGGCTGGCAGAGGATGTTGAGCATAGAAAGGAAGCTCAGGAGCCTTTGAAAAATAGAAAGCATTTCACCATGGGGGCGGCATGGGCTTTGTCTCAGAAGAGTATGAGCTTCATAACACATAAAGTGATTAAGTTTAAATCTTTTGCCTTATAAGGCAATCATATCTACATCATTAAATTTATTCAATAAAATGTGAGGGCTAAAGGAGAGGGGTGTTTTGTAGTGGTTGGGGTAGGATTCTACCAGCAATTTTAAACCTGTTTGAACAAATTCCCTGCTTGGAGATTTTTTTTTTTAAATGTCGAGAACTTATTCCCAAACAATTAAAGTATTTTAATTTACTTTAAATTAAAATAATGCAGTCATAGATAATGGTATTTATAAGAGCTCTCCAGACAATGCTAGTGAGAACTGCTACACTAGGTTATCTTCAAGTTGCCTCTCAGTCTGTTTGTGAATTTCACTGGTTAATTATAGGATATTTGTAATACAGAATAATGACAAGGAATTGCAGCATGGTATAACAGACCTTAGTTAGTTCAATCCCTGTAACCCTCTCTCCCTTTATCTCCTTCCCCATCCCCTCCCCATCTCAAAGGATCAGCCTTCTAGTTTCCTATCATCTCTCCTTTCTCTCTTTCCTTCTTTTTTTCTTTTCTTTCTTTCCTTCTTTTGT
>NW_004955526.1:4330387-4437022 GCF_000276665.1 Chinchilla lanigera | reverse complement strand
TTCCTTCCTTCCTTCCTTCCTTCCTTCCTTCCTTCCTTCCTTCCTTCCTTCCTATTTTAGGCTTCTGATATAAGAGAAAATGTGCTATTTAACCCTATCTCTAAGTTTAAAGGGTCTCTGCTTCTGTGAATTCATTGCAAAAGGACAGCTGCAGTTTTGAATACACTAGGATAATATTTACTTGTGTATAATCCACAGCTTCCTGGATAAATTTAAAAATCTGCATACCCTCAGATGCTACTGGAACTTCAAAATAAGTTCAAGTTAATACTAAAAAAAAGTAAAGGGACCCAACGTGGTTTTGTCTTCACCCAATACATGTTTTATCTTTCTCTAATTGAGAAGTATTACAATACAGTATGTTCTAAGAGGAAAATATAATTAAAGAAAACTGTAAATTACATGTAAGAAATGCTGATTTAAGGAGGCCATGAGACTGGCTGCAGAGGGCCTGGGTGCATGTACGTGTCTGCCTGCACCTATGCACACACAGCCGAGCCACAAGTGGGGATGCTTCAACCTGATATGAAGACCTCTGTTGACTACTGAATACTCATTGGGTGTTCCCAATGAGTCCGTCATTGGGAACACTCATGTAATAAAAAATCTCACCTGGACTGCAAGATTTCTGGGGGTGCTCCTCCAATATATATATCTGTAAAAGGTATTTTCATCTTTTCATTATCCATGCTCTTCACATGTCGTCTGTCAACTACTAAAATCATTTTCTTGTCATTGTGGTAAATGATTGAGATCTGGGAGAAATACAGTAAATCTTGATCAACTACTTAGCAGTTAGCTTTCTGAAGTCTATATGTCTTAATTATTTTGATTTTCCATCTCCTTGTGCATTATTTTTCACAAAAGGTGTACTGAATTTTCCTTTTTTTATTACCAGACATGAAAACTCTTGTTTTCACAAACAGAAGTTCGCATTTCCCAGGGAAAGATGCCTACATGGAGAGGGAGCAGACCAAAGAAAATTTTGCCCTCAGACACATCATTTTCTCCTACTCTTCTAAGGGGATTTGAGAAAAACCATGAACAGGTCCCTTTTTCTTCTTCTTTTAAAACGGTTTGAGGTATAATTGATACACAAAGCCTTGTACATATTTAAGGTATATAAACTTTGGGCATAAACAAGCACCCATTATATCATCACTGTGATCCAGGTAAGAGACATGTGAACCTTCCCAATATGAAGTTTCCTTGTGTACTTCATATTGTGTGTGTACGTGTTAGGAAGGTTTAATATGAGATCTACTCTTAAGAAATATTTGAGGTGCTGGGGGTCAAACCGAGGGTCTCAGACATGCAAGGCAAGTGTTCTACCACTGAGCTCCACCTCCTACCTTTGAATTACTGTTAACTATAGGTGCTATGCTCTTCAGCAAATCTATAGAATTTATTTCTCTGGCATTAATAAAATTTTATACCCATTGAACACCAACTCTTCATTTCTCCTAAGCTCCAAATCTTGGCACTATTGTACTGTTAGCAGGCTCCGTCTGGGTTTTAGTTTGCAAGTTACCGGGTGCTATGTTTTGATGACATGGTGAGCAACTTGAATGGATCTGCTGGTCAGAGAAATAGTTAACATCTTCCTTTCCTGTAACCCATCCTCATAAAGATTATGGATTCTGAGCTAAAAAGGGAAATATAGCTTTCCACCTCTTGCATTTTGATTTGATTTAAAAGATGTTAAACCTTCCACATATTCCTCTAAATTGTACAGCAAAATCATTGTTAATGAAAATAGATGAGGTATACTATCTGTAGCAGAGTGCATACCTTGTTGAAGACTAAAAAGTATTCTTTTTGAGTTCTCTTCATAAGGAACACTAGTATTTTCTAAATTCTATATAACTGATCTAAGGGAAATTTTGTGTTTACTTGTATCTACTCCTTTTATATTTAGAGTGTTTCAAAGAATAAGTGAATAAATGGCTTTGATTCCAACATGTTCAAAATGTATAGGGTTCTATAAGAGTGCTATTGTAATCAAGATATTTAAGATTAACAGTAGTTTTTTCTTTTTTTGCCAGTTGAGTGATTATTAGGAATTGTCCAGTGAAGCTTTTATTAGAAATGTCAATAAGAAAAAAATAATCCATCCTTTTTTAAACAAATATTTTCCTGGGGTTGAGAGGTGAGGATCTGTACAGTTGCTCTTTAGAAGTGGAAGTATCCATTTTGATCACTATTCTATCTCATTTGACCACTTATTTAGAGTAATAGATCTAAGTACAAAATCTCAAGCCACCCAGACTGCAACAATCATACCTCATGGTATTTTGCATCATTAATTTGGGCTTTCTTCAATGTGTCTTCAAGATGCACAGGGCCGCCGCTGAATCCAAAGTCATAGAACACGTGCAGGTAACCACTGCGCATTTCCAGGCTGAAAAACATGCTCTGTAGAGAGAAAAAAGTTGTAAGGCAGGAGCTGCTATTATGGCAGTAGAGCTGTATTTAGCTTAATTTGAGAAATAAAGATCTATTCCTTTAACTGAAATTATTTGAAGACTTAAGAAAGTCTCCTGAAATTTTTATTATGAAGTAAAACTGATAACTACTTTCTGATTGGCAGTTATTTTTCATAGTAATATCCTAACATACTAATATGTTAGGTACAGACAAGATGCAATAATTTATAGCAGAAGTAAAGAAAGGAACAAGAGGCCACGTTGAAACTTTCAAGTGTGGAGTTGCGATTGTACCAGGTGACTCCTGTGAAAATTTGACAAAACAGCGAAATGAAGGTTTACTTATATACAATGTAAAATGCCTGCCTTCTTTTGCTGTTATTCTATTTATAAGTCGATGGATGAAGTTATATGTCTGCCTTACTGACCTTTGAAAATTCTTCAAAACAGTACAATACACTAGGTTGATTTAACTGCCTTGTCTTTAGGCAATTTTGAAAACTATAACAGGCCAAAAGATGCAACTGCATTTGTTTTAAGATGAAAATCGATAACACTGAAAAATAATTTTAAAGTATGGTGAAAATAATCTTCCCTAAGGTACCAGCAAATATGGATATAAGACAAAAATGTCAGTTCTTTATTAAAGAGGGTCTTTTCTGTATTATTTTGAATCACTGAATTTATTAAACAAATATGAAGTCATTATTTAGTTGGGCCACATGGTATTTGAAAACCAAAGTAATTGTATACTTCTCAAGTAATTTACTGGTCAGATTGTGTATTTCAGAAGATGTTTTATAGGCACAACAATTCAATGAATTTGAAAAATTTGTATTATGATAAAGTCCCCATTCTACTCCAAGTGATTTCCTGAGTGGAATTTGTGTACTCCTGGAAATGTAGGAAACAATCCCCTAGCGTGTAGGAAGAAATCATTTCAAATTTGATTTATTCTTACTTTAAAAATTGAAAATACAGAATGAAACTAATCTTTGAAATTTAATATGTACAATATTGATCAGGGACCTTTTTTATAATTCTTTTGTTAGACTTTCACAGAATTCACAGGTTCAAGGTGGTCCCTTGTCCAAATCTTACTTTTAGCTTATTTTAACTTATCACTGTTTATCTGTGCCTGGTTAATGGATTTCTGGCTGATCTGACTTAAATAACAAAATATCTACAGTCATTTTGGATTGCTATGGAGAATGAGGTAAAAATATTTTCAGATACACAGAAGTTTCCTTTTTACTTTCTGCAAATTACTAAAAATGATATCAAATTTAAAGAAGATTATACTTTTTTGTTAATAAATTATGTTTACTTTAATTTAATAACAAAGGTCTTCCTGTGGTATTAAATCTAGCTATTTGAAAAAATAAGCACACACTTGGTCTGTCACATCAAGGTAAGGAATTATTATGACAGTGAATGAGAAATCTGATTTTTCTTTCTAAACTAGAAATTCAATTCCTTTTTATTTTTTGAAGAAAGGTGTACTGTAGAGTGGTGTTTTTAAAAGAGACTGTGCAATGTTAAATATTCTTGTACACACACTACCAAAACTTCATGGGGAGATATTTCTAATCTGTTTAAAAATCCTTCAGATGAAGATCTTCAATGGCTTTCAACTCTTTTATTAATGTTTACAAGATGATACAAGATCTTATTAGCTTGCATGAGGTGACATCAGGAAAAAGAAAATGTACCAGTGAAATTTCAAAGATCACCATTGCCAAATGGGGTATGAGATTGAAAAACTGTACATAATTTAGTAGACACAGCTCATGATGCTGTCTTACATTTTTTATTTATGTGAGGTATCTATCCAGTTATGACACCTAATAAGGCTTAGCGCTGAAATAAAACTGAATTGAGGATGAGACTTTTGAATCACTGTATTACAAGAAATTTAACAAAATTTTTAAAAATCCACTGTATATTCAAGTATATTATTCTTATTATTATTGCTATTAAAATAATTTTTAGTGAAAGCATACATGGTTCTGTATATTCATAAATAAAATTAATATTCTATTTTTATTTTGAATATTTCATCTTTATAAATTGTATTTTAAAAGTATTACTTTGGATGTTTGATAAACTATATCTGTACATTTGTATTATCTATCTATCTATCTATTTACCTATCTCTATCTATCACTATGTAATTATCTATCTTTCTACCCACATATGAAGTGAGCAAGGTTTTTTGACTGATAGGGGCATATGATTTAGAAAGGAACTGGTATAACACTTCTGCAGACTGTACCCTAGATCTGGTGCTGATTTTTCTCAAAGTTTTCTTAGTTATGAAAGGGCATACTTAATATACATCTAAAAAGGAAGTGAGGGGAAATGGATTTCAGGGCTGCTTTTTATTTACTGTTGTCATAACTCCTCCAAAAGAAAGAAAAAATCCAACTTTGCTTTCTAAAGTAGAAATTCAGTTTGATGGCACAGCACACTCAGCCTGAGAAAGTTCCTGGAAACTTAAATAACAGAAAGGAAAGGAAATAAAGGGGAAGGAGGACTTTATTTTCACTTACTCCATTGACCATCAGGAGCACAAGGCCATTGTCAGCGGGCGTTCGGACTTCTATGTCAAAGCGAGTCACCTGGCCAAATCTCCCTCTCCGGGTGATGTCCCTCACCACAGCATAACTGGAGCCATCAAAGAAGTAACTGGCAGCTCGGCTCTGAGTGAAGGCCAGTTTGTCTCTGCAATGGAAGCACAGGCTCATGTGAACAGTCCGATTTTGTTATGCTTTTCAGGTTATGGTTTTTGGACTCTTTTTAACTAATTTTAAGAGCTTCTATGGACTTCACAACAGTTGACTCTTCTTGTTTGTATGGAAGAAATAAAATGTTTATGAGTAAACTAAATCCATTCCTTTTAATCAACTTCTTCTCTTCTCTATGTACTAACACAGCTGAAATGTACAGGGAAACCTCAGTCTACCCTGGAACTCAAAGTCAAACTTCAAACAGGTTAACATTTCTAGTATTTGCGTGTGCTCATGTATGGTAAAGAAAAACTGAAGTCTTGTTTGAAGGCATAACTATTCTCAGTATCTCTACTGTTCTGCCCACATTTGAGAATCAGCCTATTGAGTTACCTTTGTCCTCTCGGATGCTCTGGCCTAACGAAGTATTGCGTATCTTGTACATCTCTTACCTGGCACAGGGCACTGACTTAGAAGGATCCATATTATAGATGTGCTTAAAGTTGTACAAGCTGATCACATCGTTGTTCAAAGTGGCCAACTCCAGGCAGCCAACATAGCCAGGCAGGTTTAAACTGGCAGGGAGCTGTGTGACAGAAAAAATAAATCACCTGTCCATGATTCTGTTTCACCAGATACCATAGAAGAAGCAATGAAGCGAAATGAACATCAAGGGGACCTGTCCAGTGATGTAAGGCTTATGTCTCCTTCATGTCAAATCATTTAGATGAGCAACTGACATTTATACATATGTACTGATAAACATTTGTCAGCTGTAGATACTGTAGCAGAGAAGGTAGGATTTGAAAATAATCTGACAAAATAAAATAAACACACTGACAAAAACTGATTTTCACACCAGCTTTGTGAGGTAGGTTTTCTTGTTTTCTTTATATAAAAAGAAGAAAAGTAATTCCCAGAGAGGTTCTGAAATGTGCCCATAACCAGTATGTAACAGTCCTGGAATGGAAACTTTGGACAACTCACAATCTTCTTGGGTCTTTCCTTCCTCCATGCTTCATCAGTGTCACGTTTGCCCTGAGGTCCCTCCCTTTCTCATCCCAGACACTTCACTTCTTGCCTACTGTAGCTGAGATAACTGAGTCTTTGACTCTGCCATGTTTAAAGCTAAAGACCGAATCCAAACTGTAGTGACATCACAAGGGACAGTCACTACCACACAGGTGGGTACTATTAATTACCTTTGCACATAGCAGAATGAAAGCTTGGCTACTGCTCCAAGTGGCAGCAGACCTTGGCATCATCTATGTGGCACTGGTTTTAGGTGCATACAGAATGCAAGAGTTCTGAGGTTAAGGAGGCTTCCACCCAAATTTCAGAAGAAGGCCTGGGAGGCCGGGTAGTGTACCCCTGAGAGGGCAGTATGTGAAGCTGTGAGTATAAAGTGAAAGGTGCAGTGGAGACCTCAAAAGTGTGGAAAAGCCAGGAATGTGGATTGTCTGAGGAATGCTGCTAGGAGGGAGCAAAGTGGGCCCAAGAGAGAAGCTGTGGTAGCTATAACCACTGGAAGTGCCACAGGGGTAGACTCGTGCAAGCCCTTTGGAGCTCACAATGTGCTACAAGTTGCTTCACATGCTGCGTGTGGAATTCCAGGACATAATGTTAGCCCTGCTGGATGTTGGGCTTGCTTTGGTCCCAACGCTCTGTATCCCCGTTTGTACCTTTTGGAATGGTAATGTTTATTTTGTGCCACTGAATGTTGGAAGTGTTTAACTTTTCATTTGTATAATGGCTCATAGCTAAGAGTTTGCTATACATCTTGGAGGAGACTTGGGACTTGGACTTTTCAGCAATGCTGAAACTATTAGGACTTTGGCAACTCATGCAGATGCACTAAATGCCTTTTGCATAAAGGGATGTGCAAGAGTCTTTGGGGGGGCATGAGATTCGAGGCTTTTATACGTAAAGGAAGCAACTAGAGGGTATACTCATAAGTGAAATAAATCAGACTTGCATGTGTATACACTGTATTGTCTCCCTAGTGTAAGAACCTGAATGAGTAAATAAAATGCAAAAGTTATAATAGAAAAAAAATGAATGAAAGTAATTGATCTTCCAGGGTTAGTTATAGTTTGAAAGCATCTGATACTATGAAAATATGGGTAGTAGAGACTAGATTTATTTAGCAGACTTACAGATCCTTGTGCAGAATTTTATTTTCCACCAGGCTGAGCTCTTAGGTGATATTAGGGTTCCTCCAAATTATTACATGTTTGTGTTTATGTAGATTTGTAATAAAGCAACATATATCTAGATAGCTTACCTTGAAGTCTGAAGGCACCCCGCCAACATAAAACACTGTGTCCTTGGGGTCCAGATCCAACAAGGAGTCGTCTCCTGCAAATTCCCCCTTTTTAATAAACTTTTCCTCTGCGGTGCTACTTAGACTTGGGACTGTCAAAAATACCTTTCCGTGTTTCCCTACCCTATGGAGAAAAAAGATTTTCACTCTTGATTAAGCTTGTAAATTGTAGAAAATACTTATTGAACATCAAAATGTTAATGTTTCTTCATCACCGAATTGGTCATTTGGTTTTGTCAGATTAAATTAGTATTTATCTAATATTAACTATCAGTGAGAAGAGGAGACAAGATGTTCCATTTCGGAATTAACTTATGGGTTGGTCAGGTAAACAGATGAAATAATCACATTACAATTTAGAAGTGATGGCCATTTTTTCTAGTCTTTTCTATGAAGGTGTTTGGAAAGGAATATAGGAATAATGGAAGAAAAATGAGCAAGAATAAAGGAAGACCATATTATTTATAGCATCCAAGGAAGTGTGTGTGAGTGTATTCAATATGTTTCTCATGGGATGTGCGTATAAGCTGTAGACTGAGGCTCCATTTTACCTCTCAATCTTGACAATGCTGAAGTGCGCCGGCCAGGAACTGACAGGCTTGGAGTCAAGGGGGATCTCCACATCCTTCGTTCCCAAGTTGTAAATGTAAACCAGGTTATCATTTTTTATTGCAAGACCCATATACTCTTTTTTGGCCTGAAATATCAAGAAGTTACTTAAATAAAATTCGTATAAATAAATATTGCCTGTTTTTCATTTCTTTAAAGCGCAATCAACAATCAAAGAGTTGGAATACAAGGAGCTTCTGGCCTGAGTTACTACCCAAATTTCCTGCTCCCCTGGGCTTCGGCTCTGACTTACCAGCCTCTCTCTGGCTGTGTCAGTCTCCCCTAACCACCCCTGCTTACCCTAAGTGCGTTCTAGACAAGGGGGAGAACAACTATGGCCTTGTGGGAAGGGGACAGTGGCCAGGAGTGCGCTAGCCCTGCCAAACTAACACAGGGATACAGTGTATAAGGTGTCCAGACTTCACTGATCACCTTGCATTCAGCAGCACAGAAGCTGCTGTCATCCCAAAGTATTTTGATAGCTTCCCCCAGACTTGTTCAAGTTAGTGATGTGATGCTGATGCAGGAAGCACTCCTGGAAATAATCCACGTGGAAAATCCCTTGCCTTTAAATCACTATGTTAGTCATGGCATTAAAAATGATTTTTATCTTTTGATAAAAGAACGGGAATTTTGATTGTTTATCAGAATGGGAATTGTTTACCAGAATGGGAGTCTTGACTTTTGCCTAAGTATCTTTGTTTTAGGTCAGAGAAGAAGCAACTTTTTTTTTTTTTTAAATATGATCCCCTCCTTTAAAACCTCAAGGTCTTACGTTTTTGCTTCCAAGGTACAGGATGAACTGATCTGCTGTCCCTGCCAGTTCTGGCTGCTTTGCAGGAGGCTTCATGTACAGGCTCAGGGATGTGAATGCCTTTAAGTCGTCCAGGCTGGTTTTGGGGTGCACGTCCACGGCTGCCTGGCCATCGAACATCATGGAGACCTGGATCTGGAGTCACAGAATTGTTCCTTTGAAAGTCTTTGCACAAAATGATAAAGCTGCTTTCCTGTGCCTCCCAGTGGTCCCCCATCATCCCTGTTAGGGCCTCTGAGCTCTCTGCATCTCTACATTTTATTTATTTTCTTACTTTATTGGATAAAGGATTTAAAGCAGATTACAATAGCTTGAATTTAAATTGGCATAAAATAATGCAGAAAAAAGAATGTCAAAATAGATCTAAGGCTATGAATTCCTTTATGCACATGGGCTGAATAGATTAAGCAATCTGGAGGAACACCCGGATCAGTCATAGGATTATAAGGCCCCTAATAGTTACATAAGAATAAATTACTTAGGAGAACTGTAACTAATCCTAGAAGTTACTACAGCTAGACTTTTCTCCCTGCGGTCACCATCAAAGGAGCAAGAGGAGAGTGTGGGCAACATCCCTGACCACATCTGTACAGTTGGAAAGACCTAGACACAGCTTTGCAGTTTTGAAAACTGGCTTTCCCACTTAGCAACCATGAACAAGTCACTTAGCTTCAGTTTCCTCATCTGTAAAATGAAGACAATAAATTTTCTGTGAGAGTGAAATAAGGCGATAATTATGAAATGCTTTTAGTCCCTGGCTTTGTCATTATAATAACTGTAATGATAAGTTCCTTAAGACATTTCTTGTAATGATTTTCAGGGAAGCACCGCAACAAAGCACAGGTTCAGCACATTTCTAAGAGGCCTGATACAACATGCTGAACTGATTGGATGCATGGGGGATTTTTAGAAAATTCAGGCAGAGATGAATTTTGTATGCTCATGTTATTTGTACTAGTCTTTCTGGATAATTAGATGTATTTACATCAATTAACATTGGTTTGGCTGATGTTGATAGTTGTCTCAGGATTCTGTTCCCAAGTGCCTGGAGTACAGCTGTTCTGTGTTGTCAGTTGAGTAGAGATCAATACGTCTTAACAAACATTCAAGTGGTGGGGGGGACTGAAGTCTTTTTTTAGAAACTGTGAGTCTGAGCAGAATGCATGAAAACACCACACTTTGGAGAGGTGAGTGAGCTCCTAATGGTAAGGCCCAGGCTCTCTTTAGAAATATGACTTTAGGGAATGAAGATCTCAAAATTACACTCCATGTAAATAATATTCCAGGAAAGCATTCTTAACAACCTAGCTTTTAAAATCTATTCCTTACTGTACCTTTAAAAGAAATCTTTTTGGAAATACAGACTGTGGTATTCAAATAAAGTAATTTGTGTCATGGGACCATTTATCACATATCATTTAAGTGTTGGGTATATTTATCAAGAATAACCTCCATCGGCGGCTGGGGATTTAGCTCAGCGGCAAAGCGCCTGCCTGGCAAGCGCAACATCCTGAGTTCGGTTCCCAGTACCGGAGAAAAACCAAAAAAAAAAAAAAAGAATAACCTCCATCATTATAAAATAGCTGACTGGTTACTTTTCTTGCTGTCAGTAATTAGGGCCAATAATCTGTTCAGGCCAATCTTTAATTGAGAAAATAAAGCCATATAATTTGGCTGTTAAAAGAAGAGGCCAATGTCTAAATAAATAAAAAACAAGGTTCAGGAACAAGCCCCCCTTTGCCACACTGAAAATGTTAATTGTTATCTCAAGGTGTGTGCCCGGGAACACTGCTCTAGTTATCTTGTTACTAGGTTGCTTCTGTGAAAGTATTTCAGAACAGGGTCTTTATTGAGTTTCTTCAACTTAGCAGGTACTATAGGTGATTCCTCAGTTAAGCAGAGTGGTCAATAAAAGCGTCACACAATCTATGCTGCTAGAGAATTTCTAGAAGAGGTATGGCAGATGAGCAAGCTTATTCCATACAGCAATTGCACTAACACAAGTGTTAAAATAATGAATAATAATATTAAATTGAGTTGAATCTTTTTTATTGGGGCCTTATTTGATTTCTTTTATTATATAAACTTTGCTGACTAGGTTAATTTTGTGCTTATTAATCCTGACTCTATATTGGAATAATTTAGGAGTTTTTTTTTTTTTTAAATATGGGCATTGAGCCTTTCCTCTAGAGCCTGACACGTCACTAGAGATGATAGCCGGGAATTGGTCTATGTTTCAAAGCTCCTTGTGTCATTCTAATGAGCCACTGGGACTAAGAACTACTAAGTTGCATAAGGCAGTGTAAAAGTTCCAGGCCCTGGAAGCTGCCTGGGGAGTTGGAACTCAGCTTTATCTTTGCATTTTCATTCTCTGATGACTGCTTTCATCAGTTACCTTGCTAGCAACGCTCCTGGTCTGAGCAATGAGCTCCCGGATCCTCTGGATGCTGGCAGACACATTGCTTGCAGGCCGCTTCTGCTCAACAGTGCGAAGTTGATCCAGGAGCTGGGGGACAACTTCGGTCAGATTCCTTACTGCAGTAACAAAAATTAATCACTTGAGTACATGTCTCAATGCAAAGAATATGGCAGGAATCAAGTGAGGAGACCACAAACACATTATCACCTCTGGCAGAACTATAAGAAAATATTTTAATCTCATATAATTAATAACAAAGCCCAAAGCTTAATCCATCTCTTTGTGAATTTATAGTACATATTGATTTATAAATTGAATATGGACCACACTCACTTATAATGTACAGCTCTCTAAGGGCAGGATCAATGACAAACATGCAGATGTTCTTTTAATCACAAAGTACAGGTCTGCTTGCCTTTCTATGACTGAGGTAAAGGAATTTTGCTGGGTGAACAGAAGTGGGAAGGTTTTTTTCCGGGACACACCCACACACTTCACACTGCTGCTGCTCCTGTCCCAGGGCAGGCAGAGCTACGGAGAGGAGAGCAGGAAGCACCCAGAAGAGCGGCTGCTGTGCCAGTGTGAGGGTGGGCAGCTGTGGCCCATGGACCCACACAAGGGTGATTCTATAAGCAGATCAGACTATGACTTTTAAAAATTATTTTTTAACTCCTATGTTGCTTTCTGAAGAATAAAGCAAGCTCTGGTGTTCAGGGGAAATTGAAGGATGGCAAAAAGGGGAGCATCTGGGGCATAGCACACATTCCCCTTGATCCAGCCTAGTGCAGCTGTGCTCCACCCCCAGCCTGGAACGGATCTGCTTGTTATGTAGTTTCTTTTTACTTCTTTACAATACATGAAATACACAAAGAAAAGAGCACAAGCCATAAGTGTACATATAGCTTAATGAGAGAAACCCAAAACAGAGGAATAACTCTTCAAAATTCCATTGACTAAACAGTGGTTCTTAAAGCATGGTCCTCAGTCTAGCAGCATCAGCTTCCCTGGGAACTTTCTGGAAATGCAAATTCTCAGCCACTCCAAACCTACTGAACTTCGGGGGGAGGGGTCCAGCTATCTGTGTTTAACAAGCCCTTCAGGGGATTCTAACGCATACTGATGTCTAAGAATCACTGGACCACAGAATGACTATTTTGGGAGTACTCTCCTACCTAAAGGTGGAACTGGGGTGTTATGGTTTGTGTCTGGATGTCCCCCCAAAGCCTCATGTAGTCATGGGGCGGGCCTCTAGAGTTTACGATTGATTCATGGTCCAGTACTGGGATTATGGGTGTGAGTGCTGCACCCGCCCTGGGTTGGGTGGCTTGCATAAATTATCAAGGAGGAAAAGAGTCTTGCTCTTGCTGCTCCTCCCTTTTTGCTCTTGTTGCTTTTGCTGTTTTCTGCCACCATGAACGGTTGCCCTCTGCCATGTGCCACTCTGCCTTGGAGCCAGCCAAGTATGGACTGAAACCTCCACAAACTATAAGCTAAATAAACCTTTCCTTCCTTAATTCTTAATTTTGCCTCAGCAATGAAAGAAAAGTAACCAAAAAGCAGGGTCACTGAATATTATTAGCACCTAGGCAAGATCAAGCCTCTTACTAAAGCCAAATTAAACTGAGATTGAGGAGACCTGTCAATGTGAGTCAGGAAATATCTCTTCTTAGGAAAGAAGCTAAATACTTGCTGCTTGGATCACTGACCACAGTGGCCTTTTAAAGATAGTAAAGTACATTTAAAGCATTACATTACATATTGATTATGGAAATGTACCTAAGACAGGGTCTCCCCTCACCCTCATTTCTCTCAGTAAAAGGAATCCATATTATATGAGAGCTGTTATAAAGTCTCTTACATTATGAAATGCTCTTTCAATTATTTTGTTTTAAATTACAAAATGCTATTTGAGGAAAACACAGTAGCTAGAAGTAATTTTAATTAGTGGTAGTTCTGAATGCTTACTGGAGTCACTTGATAAGACTGATGAGAAAAGGAGAAAAAGAAATTTAACACAGATTGCATAAGTATTCCCGAGGCAATACTTCAATAACTGTAAATGCTAAATATCCTGAAGATAAACATTTTAAAAATAAAAATTTCAAAGCAATTAAGTGAGTGGTTACATGGCACAACCCACGAAGATATACTGGAAGACGAACAAAGGAGTTATTTTCCTGTTATGGTACTGAGCGTTTGTAAATTGTGACAGAATTTCTACTGACAAATCATATTTGGATCATAATGCTGTTTTTAATTCAGACATAAGTGAGGGAATATAGTCTAAACCTATTTTGGAGGATGACTAACTGTTTCAGTCATGGTTTGTGAGGATACTGATAGACACTGCAGAGTTGAGGAGGAGATAACACCAATGTGAGAATGGAAATAAAGGACTTTTTCAAGTTTTCTATGACTGAATCTCTATGAGTAACTAAATTAGGAAAATATTGAACTTTTTCATTTTTATCACTGCAGAATTGTATATTCAAATTGGCCAACACATTGCTCTTATTGGAAAGCCATTATATTTGGCCCTATTCAGTATTTGCTGGCAATAATCAGCTTTCCTCAGGTAAGAATAAAGCAAAGCTGTTTAGCAAAAGCAAGGGCATTTAGTAATCTTTTCCCTAAAGACAAAACAGTGGACTGCTAAGGTCATTTACTCTAACATTTGTTCAATCTTTCCCAATGGGTCAATCTTGCACTAACAAAAACAATTGCTGCTATTATTTCACATAGAAAAAAACTGTGGTTCTTTACTAATCTACTATTTCTATCTACTATTTATTTATGGGAATCATGTACATTTCATATGTGTATGTATATACAGGCTTATAGGTAGATAGAGGAACTGAGTAAAATTTTTCTATATTAACTTCTGTAATATTACAATGTAAAACCCAAATGGAGTAAACTGCTTATTGTTGAAAGTGTAGAGTTTAATGGTTACTTTCTCACTGGATCTGCATTATGAAGTTTCTGTTACGGTTTAGATCTAGAAGATCCTCTTCAAAATCCCATGTGTTCAGAAGTAGGGCTTTCTGAGAATGACTGGATAAAGGGAGTGGTATACTCAGCAGTGGATCTATCCATTCATCAGTTCATAGCTAAGTGTGCTGTTAGGCAATGGAGCCTGGTGGGAAGCAGTGTGTTACTGGAGTTGAGCATTTAGAATGTACATCTTGATGCCTGATTCTTCCCTTTTCTCTCTGCTTCCTGGCTGCTATGAGGTGGGCAGCTTTCCTCTGTCATGCTCTTATTCCATGCTGTTTCTGTCTTGGAGCCAGCTGACCATGGACTGAATTCTCTGCAACTGTGAGCCAAACTAACTTTCCTCCTTTAAGTCATAGGTGTCAGGTAGCATTTTGTCCCAGTGGTGGAAAAGTGGGAAAGCGATTATTTAAACAGTAAGTGATACCTGCATCTCTAGCAGAATCCACTGCAGTATTATAAGCAGAAGAGTCAAAGTTTTGAAGATTCTGTGACCAGTTAGTGAGATTGTTCGCCATTGGGGCAGTGACCTGTTGGACTTCTACTGTGGTCTGGTTAGCTTGCTCGACGACCAGCTTGGACTGACCCAGGCGCTGCCGAACATCACCTTCACACAGAGCACAAGGACATTCACTTTGCAGGACATTTACTGGACAATATTAGCATCCATTTCATTGCTGGGATGAAGCAGACCTCAAATTCTGGGATGCTAAGGAAAACTAAGATCTTTAAATATATGTTAATTATGGTATTTTTAAAAATAGTATTAATAAGTTTGAAAGACTGTAGCCACATTTAAACAAAGTAGTGCACTTAAAATATTTTCAAATTAAGTGATAGATTTTAAAAAGTCTGATAGTATTTCCTCTGGCTAGAAATCTGGTAAGAAAGCCACAGAAAATGGATATGAGATTTTTAACTTATGCTTGTTTCTGAAATTCATCATAAAAACTTTCTATTGTGAAAAAATATTTATATGGGATACTTGCTATAAAAATGATGCTATATTTAGTACAGAAGTAAATTAATAAAGAAATTACTTTTATATAAGAAAAATAAGTTTAAGAAGAAAATAAGTTTTAATAGTAAAATCCCATTTTTATTTAAAATTATTACGTATTTAAAATAAAACAATATAAGCTTACAATAAATTTTGCCCAGGTGGTAAGATTGTAGGTGAGGTTTTCTCTCTCTTTTTCCTTACCCACATTTTATTTTTCTGTGAGGGTTATGTGTTACTTCTCTGCTTAAAATAAGTAGAAATTATTTCAGTGCTGTAACTTGAAAATTTTAAAGCAAGGAAACATTTAATTCAATCTTGATTCTGAGAAAAGTTGGTTTGAATCCTTACTCTGCTTCTGACTAACAAGACCTGCTGACAAGATCCCTAACCCTGACAGCCTTCAGGGCTCCTCTCAGTGGAGAGTGACGTTCACTCCCCTGAGACGAAGTATGTAGAACATTCAGCACATTTCCAAGGACCCAGTAAACATCAATCAACAGTAGCTCTGCTGACACGGATGACCAGGCTCTCAGAGCACCACCCCTCTCCTGGCCAGATGTTTTGTGTACTACAGTACTGTACTTAGATTCGCTCTTTTTAAGTAAAACACTCACATCCAGCAGTAGTGTCTCAACTTTATGCCAAGGAAAGCATCTGCTTCCAATCACATCTTCCTAAGACATCACTGTAGTCCCAGATTAGGCAAGATGAGTACTCTTGTCTGTTTAGCTCGTTAGTTTCCCTGCTTACATGATAAGAATAACTTGACATATAACAGAAGGAAGCTGTTTAAAGTTGGGGCCAGAGCAATCCAGTAACCAAATTAGGGCATATTGTTAACAAGGGCATCCACAAGAAAGCAGCTTAGCAAGTAGTATAAATAGCATGAGCCCATAAAAATACCCATTCTCGCCAAGCAAGTGTGCCCCAAGGAAAAGAATGGAAGAAAATGCTCTCAAATTTAAAGCTCATTTCTAAGCGGTATGATCACAGCTTTTATATTTATTTCTTCTTTCTACTTTTTTAGATCTGCTATTTGGGATAATGAAAACTGTCTTTTTTTTGTCATCAGAAAAAATATTCATTTATAAAATAGATTGCTATTTAAAGAGTCACTGAATCCTTCCTCAGAGGTTTTACTTACATACCAGTGAATAAACAGCTGAGATTTCTAAGTTCTCTGTGTGAACCTTACCTCTCTCTGCTGCTTGTAGTCGTTTAACAGCGTCATCTAATCTGTGTTTCAGGGCGCTCTTCCTTGTAAGGGCCCCACTCACGCGCTTGCTGGTGTCAGCCACTGCCTCCTCACTGCCTGAGGAGAAGCAACAGAAAAAAGGACCCGTGGCTTCAGAGTGTCTAGAAATAGTCTCCACTTCAACAAGGAAAATTCTGATGTGTACCGTGGGATCATCTGTGGTCTCCTGAGTACTGTGAACATAGATCGTCAATTCTGGAAAGTGGCACGTAGAACAGGAGCTACAGATTTGCAGAAAACTTGGAACTCTGGCTGAGAGTTACTTAGGATAGATCACTTCCTTGAGACATATAGCAATGCCTGACTAATAACACAGTGCCACAACCAATATAGAGCTGATATAAAAGACATTTACCTATTTATACCAGCAATGATTGGTTATGTAACACTAATTTTTCAGTAAAATTTTAATTGACATATCAAATATATTCACCTAGAAAACAGCACACTATGAGTACACATCTTGATGAATTTTTTACAAAGGGAACACAAAATACAACTGGCAGGCGGGTCACCAAAACAGCTCCCTGGGACCTCTATGATTGGTCAAAGATGATCACTCTTCTGAATCCATCTCTGTAAACTCTTGTTTGGAACTTAGGATCATGAAAGTGACCAGATCGGCAAGATGTTCAAAGATGCTCGTGCACAGAGATTTATTATACATAAAATATGAGACTTTGGGGAGATGCCATTCCCAGAATAGAAAAGTTGCTTTCATGAAGTTCAATAACTCAATAAAGATAGGACTGAGCAAATACATTATAAATCATTGAGGAACATAAAATATTTGAATCACTGCATCATAATGATTCGTATATTCTAGTCTTCATGACACAAGAAACAAAGATAATATGTAGATATGGCAACAATTAAAAAACACTTTGCTGCTGAGAATTTCATTCTTTACTACTACTAATATTTTATTTATTTTTCAAAAAGTATCCTTGGGATTAGATTTATATTTTAAATCAATTAGACTTATAAATTACAGTAGAGAAACTTCTTGGCATTTTTATTACCTATGTTTTCCTAGCAAGCATAAAATAATAGTTGCTTTGTAGAAATTAAGTATTCTACAAGTGATAATCAAAGTGTTTTTATTTTCTTATCAAGTGACTCTTTGCAAGAGAAATTTATGGTTAGACTTCAGATCATAGGCCAGGGATATAGCTCAGTGGCACAGTGACTGTTAAACTTCAGATCAATTGCTTTGATAAAATTGCATGAGGTCTTCAGTTTCAAAATTGGGTTCTGTTTTCTGGTGGTAGTTTCAAGTCAGAGAATGAATTTCTGACCAGAATAACATGCTTAAAAATCCTTAGTAATGAGTTTACTAGTCAAAAAGTGATTTTACATGGTTTTCCTTTCCTATCCCCTCGTGACTGTGCTTGCATTAATTGACAGGTGCAGACCCAGGCCTTTGGAAATGCTTCCTCCCACGTGGTTGTTGGGCTTGTCCTGAGAACAGTCAGCTGTGAAACATGAACCACTGGAGAATGCACCTCAGCTGATGGTTCTTTGGTACCCTGTCATCCCAGCTGACTGTCACAGCGATGGCCCACCCTATATAGTAACAATTTTAAAGGGACTTTTGAATCATTTGAGAAAGATTAATTATGAGTGACATTGTTTTAGTGTTAAGTATATTTCATGGCCTTCACCCTTGAAAGTTGATATTTTTGTAGATTTCTATGAAATATTATTCTGTTTGTGATACATTTCTAGAGTATTCGATTATCATGAATACTCGCCATATGTTGAGTATTTATGCTCCCATATAGTTTTACTAAATGGAAGCTATTTTTATTTTTTTGGATTTTTTTCCCGGTACCAGGAATTGAACTTACGACCTTGCGCTTGCCAGGCAGGCACTGTGCCACGGAGCTAAATCCCCAGCCTCATGGAAGCTATTTTTATTTTTTTTTTAATTTTTTTTTGGTTTTTCTCCGGTACCGGGAACCGAACTCACGACCTTGCGCTTGCCAGGCAGGCGCTTTTGCCGCTGAGCTAAGTCCCCAGCCCCTGGAAGCTATTTTTAAAATCTGAATTTATATTAAAATATCAAATCTTTGGTTTTTTTGCAACTTCATTCTAAATAGAAACTATTGATGTAGTAGTCAATGGTAATATTATTTACTCTTTAAGCCTTTTAGAAGTCTCAGACTACATGTTTGAGGGAAGTGGGTATAAATCAGAAGGAAGATAGGAAAGTAAAGTTATTTACTAGAATCTGCCCTCGCTTCCAGTTCTCTGGCTTGATTGAGAAGGTGGTCGCTTTCATCTTTGTGGTAAATGATTTGAGTATCAATCCCACTCACAGCCTACAAAGGAATTTGGTAGAAAGAATAAAATGACAAGAGAAGACATTCGGTTTTCATGGTTTAAGGATTTAAATGACATAGTTTATCTGTTAAGTACCAAGAAAAATTCATACAGTTTCATTTTCATACTTTAAAGTCAAGTCAAATATGAACACAATAAAGCAAAGTCTTTGATGTTTTCAGGATAAATGTTTCTCAGGAAAAATTCAGCAAAGTTATAACAGTGCCCTGGCCAAGCCTTCAACAAAGTATTTGTCACATAGAAACCACACAATAACAACTTCATGTGAAAAAATTGGAATGCACTCACCTTCTGTATCAGTAGACGTTAGTTTTAAATATATTTTCTTAGGGATTTGGAATAAAAAATGTTGTCAAAAGAATTAGCATTTGCGGACTACAGTACAGCACATTTTTAAAAACTTGCAAACTAACACCTCCATGGCATAAAGTGGTGTTTTCTTAGTCCCTTAGCACTTTATGTCATTTTTATTTTACTTTGGAAGCACAAGAAATGAATTAAAAATTTTTAAAAAACGAAAACAGAAAGAGACGATGTACAAAAAACCTTAAAATACTGGAATACTCACATCGTAAATTCGATCAGTTATATTCAAAGCCAATTCTGCTGTTTCGTTGGCTTCTCCGACATAATTGACAATGTTTTCGTAGACATTTGATGCATCCAAAGCCTTCTGCACTAACCCATTCATATCTGAATTGTGCAAATTCCTGTTAATTAACAAATTTATTGTTATTTTTCCTTCCTTCCATGGGAAATGGAGCCATTTTCGGGTTTGATTTTAACACTTCTGGGATCACAGATGCCTCTTGGTGGTTATTCAGTCACCTGGCTTGCAAGGCTGTGCAGAGTCAGCCTTGCAAGGGGTACATTTCTCTGCCCGTGCTGCCTCCAACACTTCACCCCATTTTGGCTCCATGCCACCAAAAATAGGAATAATGATTTGAAAACAACCCTCAGCACCTCTTCCAGTGACAGTTTATTTACATGGTGGATAGCACCACATTAAAAAAACAGAAACTAAATTGGCATCATTACTCCCTTTCTGTAAAGGAAGCTGGGGCTCTGAGAGAGTGTAGAGCCTGCCAGGGGACACCCTGGTTTGTTAAGCTTTGTCTCCCTCCCGAGGCCCTGCTGCAGCCCCCAAGCACTCAGCTCCAGCTCAGCCAATGCTCATCCCTGCCCTGCACACCACTTCTCTGCCCTTGCGCCTCTCTGGCCTGTGTAAGGTTCATCAAACTGTTACTTAGTACTCATCACGCACCCGTGTGCTCCCGAATAGGACCTAATAACAGATTATCCCCCAAATCAGGGTGAGGCAGGACAGAAGAAAATATGTGAATACTTGGCATGCTGCAGCTCGCATCCAATAAACTTCAGGGTGTATAAGTATAGCTAAACTATTTCCTAAATAGGAATTGTAAACTGTACGTGAGTCCACACAATTTATTCTGATGAAAACTGTGCCTTTCTCTGTGATATAAACTCTATCCCCACTTTCACACCCCATCCTTTGTCCTTTGTCTTGATGTATTCAGTCTTAAATCCAACAGTTCCTTATTTTTCTGTCCCAAATACTGAAAATTCCTATCATGTTATTCCTCAGTAACTTCCAGGAGGTTCTCTGAGACTCAGTCAGTATGTAACATCACAGAACCCACAAGGCCACCTGTCTGCAAGCAAGCTGACCTACGGCGGTGAGTCAGTCATTCCCCAGCCTCCTCCATTGTGGTCCAGGCCCTGCCAGAGCTCTCTCAGGCTCTGCGTCACCTCCTCCTACAAAATGTTTTCATTTTAACTTTTTAAATGAAAAGAGAAATGAAGGTAATGATGATAATTTTGTTAGTCTTTATAGCAATGTAGCACAAAATAGCTTGAGTTTATTTTATTGAGAGAGGCACCCATCAAGGCAACATCAGACTCCTATGCGTCGTAACACGGCCCTGCTCTGTAAAAGTAATTCTGTGGAAAGGGAGAAGCTGACAACATCTCCTTCCTCACACTCCCTTCTTAGAAATGGCTCAGAGAGTAAAACTCAAGGAAGGTGGACAAGAAAAGCTTCAAAAGAAAAGGGATAAAAGGAAAAAAAATGTTATAAATATTTACTAATACTTTAAGATTTTGCTGGCTAGAGTGGTAGAAATTCCAAAGAGATTGAAAAAAAAAATGTTACTACTTTGTTTTTGTCATTAGGCACAAAATTAGAACTATATCAATGTTTAAAAGATGCTTTTGAAATAAAAATTTCTTGATGACTTATATCTGTCTTTGAGCTTAACATGCAACTCCTTGTGCATACCAGACAGATATTGAGGTGGATTCTCATTTTGAAGGGGAGGTGTCTACAAATTTCAGTATTTCCATGACTGTGTTCAATAGGAAACATTCTAAACAGGAAAGTAACTTCATGGAGACGGATATTTCTGATCACGTTTCATGTGAAGCATGTGGTCACCTCCTTGGGATCCTACTAGGACACTCTTGCAGAGGGGCATTTAGAGAAGGTACATTTTGGAATCCCCGTAGGTGGGACATGATCACTAAAATGACAAGAGAATATAAAGACAGTTATGGAATGGGTTGCAAAAGTGTTTCTCTACTAATACAGTCTATTACCCAAGACAACGTTTTCTACGAGTCATTTTATTAGCTTCCTCTAAAGCAGTTTTCCCAGGGGCACGACACTGGGCTGACTGTAATGTTACCTCACACACCAAGATTTGACATTCTTTCTCTTTCTTGACCTTTTGGAGATTTGGAAGGGTGCTTGACAATTTTGGCAAATAGGAATAAAAAGCTGCTGTATGCTTTAAACAGAAGTTAATATTGGTCTTTATTTTATTCATGATCTTTACTAGACTTGTTTCTAACTGCCAGATCTGTAGTCTTTTTCTACAATGATCTCATTATTTACCTATTACTTCAGGGTCACAAATTCAATTCCAATCTTTTAGTACATTTCAATTAATATTAATTGAGTGCCCAAGGGATGTGTGACTCTTTCTACATGCTGTGAGGAAAATTGTCAATTGATTTTCTCTTAACAGGTGTTGAAATCAAATTGTCCCTGCTGGGAAGTACAGAAAGAATCGAATATTTACCAGAAGTCAGTTGTGTTGCCCACCCCTAACCGGCTCTACTTAAGATACGCTAGTGTGGAGAGCAAATGCTGTCTATGAAATAAATAGGTAATGATTGTAGAATTAGACCTTGCAAAAGGATCTGATTTACTGCTTTGAACCAACATAGCTCAGGCCATCTTATTAATAACTGTGGAACAAGGCTTACCTCCATCCTCACCCAGAATGTAGGCCTCTAATTTAACATTTAAAAAGAAGATCTCCCCAATACAACTGCAATAAATGATTGACTCTAAGACGGAGAAACTAACAAATAAATCAACAAAAATGTAAACCTAAACCTAACCAACCTGCAACCACTGTGTCCTAGTAACTCTGGCCAGTACAGTTGAATAGAGATATCATATTCAGGCCACATAGATATTTGCATTCCTGACACTAGCATACTACCTGCTCAGCTCATCAGCTTCTTGTTGAAGATTGTGTGCATGGTCAACAGCTTCTTGAACTAAATCGTGATTGAGGTTACTTAGGTTGGACAGTTTTCCTTGTAGTTCATTTTTAGCTCCATCTATTTCTGCATAAATTCCTGATGCATTCTAAAGAAGAAAAAATTAAATGTTAAGCAAATTGAATTTGGAGGAACTTAAAAACATTTCCCAATAGAACACCAAAAAAAGTCTTTAGTCTTCCTTATGCAGTCAATTTCAGGCCTCAAATACTGTAAGTTGGTATTTATCTAGTTCACCTGCAATTTCAAATCCTTCTTTTCTACGGATTGCTTCTGTATTATTCAGATATTCTCTGACTTCCCCTATTCAAAAAGAAAACCAACCCCAACAAAACCCTTCATTGTCTGCACAACTCTTTGTTCCTGTACCACTTTTCTATTCCTTTGACAGCAAAGTCTCTCTCAAAAAAGTTGTTTATGTGTGTCATTTCAGTGTTTTCACTTTTTATTCAGCCCTTTGACCTGTTCCAGCTTGGTTCTACCTCATTACCCATCAAAGAAGAACACTTAATGATGCCCAAGTTACTAAATCCAATGGGCATCACTCAACCTCGTCCTGGTTCTCAGCTACATTGCATTTGGCTGACTCCTTTCCTGAAAGTCACCTGTGACACAATCTCCCTCAGTTCTCTGCCCAATCATAGGCCTGAAGATGCTGGCTGAAGACCACACAGCTGTGCAGCTGGATGGTCCTACAAACCCTTGACTTCCAGCCTTGACTGAGCTCTCACTACTGAAAAGACACTTTCTCTCTGCTCACCCAAATAATGATTATAAACACCATCACTATACCCAAGGCAATCATATTTTCTTACCACATCCCCTATCTGATTCTAAACAGATCACTTTATTTTCTTTTTCATTTAAGTCACAAACTAACTGATAGAGGGGAACATTTCTTCCACACTCTTGATGTTTCCTTCCTATGAAGGGAACTCAATTTGTGCAAGTCCACATCTCTCCATCCTTTTCCTCACTTTGCCCTTATGAGGGGAGTGACTTACTTGGCCAATTGTGGAAGAATAACTCATTGTACAGGGTCTGCTAAACTCCACCCTCTTCTTTTTGGAAGCAAGCTGTCAAAAGAAAGTCTGTTTCTTGTGTTCCTTCAGATGCAAGTGTCATATTATTGCCTGCCTGGATGGATGGAGCTGCCTACTTACTCAGCTATGAGCAATCCCTCTTAGCTGAGACCTAAAGCCATGTCTGTGACTTAGCTGCATCAGAAATAAGGCAACATCTTTGGTTTCTGTATTTACTATTTGATTTGTTTTCCAAACTTATTTAGAAGTTGGGTGATGAAAAGGGTGCTATTTATCGGTAGCCCTCTCAGAGACTTCAACACCAACAAACAGAAATGTTCTCAACACTTTGCCACCATCCCTCAGCAATTCCCAGATCCTATAAATGGATTTATAGCTATGTCCATCATACCTTTCCTTCCTGTTTTATTTGTCTTCTGTATAAGGCATGATGTTCTATTTTCTCAATGAAGCAGGTTTCTATTTCTCTTGCTCCCTAACTACTGGCTTTTCTTAGATACAAACATGCCCAAGTCTGTGTCATGGAAAAACAAAGAAACAAACATGCAAAATGTATTTCTTGACTCTAGATTGCCCTGTAGATGCTTCTGTGGTTTTGATGCAGTGCATTCTGCAGAAGTGGCTCTTACTGAGGGCCTCAATGCCTGACTCAAAAGCCAGCTCCATTTGACACTGTTGCATTTTTTTTAACCTGGTCTCTACCTCTGTTTGGTGAGATTTGGTTCAGAATTTTCCTTTTGTGGCTTCTGTGGCTATCCCTGGATTCTTTTTTCTCCTGACCAGAAAAGAGACCTTAAAAGTTGATGTCCTTGGGCCTGGACTCCCAGCCTTTTCCTTGCCTTTCAGTGATCTGATTCTCCGCCTGAGCCAGTTTATCAGTTTTGAAATCCACTCCTCACTTCTTTCAGGGAATGATGATATAATAAGCACATTTGATCATGTTACTTCTCTCCTTAGAATAAGCCCACTGATTTGAAGGACTAAACAGGCTTCAGGGCTTCATCAGCTGACCCCTCCCCCACACTGATTTCATCATTTCTGACCACTTCCACTCCACTACGTCCCGTGGGCCAGTCTCGTCTGACTGTTGTTTTAATGCTGCATAATTTATTTCTGGCAAGTGCACCTTTGTACATAAAATTGTCCTGTCTAGAATACCTCTGTTTCTTTTCTGTGGATTCTACAGAAATATTCCACTTAGCCTAAGTTCAGCTCAAATATTCCTTCCTTCATGTATTTCTTCCAGGGAATCTCAAGCCCCCTATAAGGTTTCCACACTTTCCTATTATCCATGTATCATGTTGCCATAATCATTTCACATGATTATTTTGCTCACTAGATTAAATGATGCAAGCAGGAACTGAGTTTAATTTATTTTTGTATTTCTAGAACATAGCACAATTCTTAGTACATAGGATTTATTTTATAGAGATGATAGTAAGCCTCTTAGTTATTTGGTTCATCATCTGGGGAGCAATATCTTGACAAATTGTTTTATTACATAAGCAAAAACAATACCATGGACATTTCACCTTTACTCATTTATTCATTTAACACGTATCTACTGCATACCAGGCTCTCTTTTAAGAGACAGTGTGCATAAGAACACAATATCTGCTTTCAAGAAACCTAGCAAGAAGATATACATAATCAGCAAGTCATCAAATAGTGGGACATTCTAATTCCCCAAAGTGAAAGACATTTCAAATAAAGCACAGCAGGGAGAATGGGAAGGAGAGTGATTAAGGGTAAGGGGCCCACTTGGATCAAATGGTCACAAGGACACTGCCATTGGAAGATCTGGGGACAGCAGGTACAAAAGCCCTGAAGTAGGAATAAGAATGCTGTGTTTGAAAACTAAGAGGAGCTTAGGGTGCTGGCCTGTAGTGAGTTTGAAACATGGTCAGGCACGAGGTCAGAGGGCTGAACGGGAGCCCCGTCACTTAGGTCCTCGCCAACCATGGTAAAATGAGCACAATTCTTCCTTTAAGTGTCACTGGAGGTACCAATAGGAGAAATAGTGTAATCTTATCATTTTTTAAAATAAGGTTTCTGCTACTTCATAGAGAATAAGTCTTGAAGGGCTAGACCAGAGGTAAATGGTTCCGTTATGAGGTGGGGAAGCCTTAGTGCAGCCAGAGTATTGCTGGCAATGGCATTCCAGGGGGAGATAGGAGGCAGTGCTCAGGCAGGGAAGGGATTGAGACAGATTTTGGAGAGTCACAATTCTTGATGGCATGATCTGGGTGTTGCCCTACGAGGGAGAACAGAGGTGGACTGGAGGAAAGCTTGCTGGAGAGAAGTGCAAGCAGCTGGAGGTCAGAGAGGTGGTTGGCTCATTGCTGGGGATTTTTATGTCACGAAGCCCAGTGCCTGGAGTTGGGATGGAGCAGACAGGGAGCTTGGTGATGAAACAGTCAAAGACCGAGATGGTGATCGGAAGATTTTAATCTCGTACTTTTACAAAGATAATCTCAGAGTGATTTCATGATAATTTTGTTCACTGCACATTATTGGAAAATTTCTGCCTTTGAAACTGTGACTTTTATTCATTATAAATGCCAGCTTTATTAAACATACAACTTTTGAGTAGAGTGAAAGGATAGGTCTGTGATGGTATCTGTGCTGTTGAAAATTTTGCAGCTGCTGGCCACTTATGACTTCTGAGGCCTTGAAATGTGGCTAATTCAACAGAGTCAAATTTCTAATGTTCCTTAACTGTAGCAATTTGAAGTTTAATTTAAGTAGCCAAATGTGGCTAGAAGCTACTATATAGTACAAGAAACTGGATTCTGTCATTATTATTTATTATTATTATTATTATTATTGTTATTATCTGCTACTGGAGACTGGGCCCAGGGTCTTTACACTGAACTATTTCCCCAGCCCTTTTTTTATTTTTAATTTTGAGGGAGGGTCTCACTAAGTTGTCCAGGCTGGGCTTAAACTTATGATCCTCTTGCCTCAGCCTTCCAAAGTGCTGGGATTATAGCTGTGCACCACTACCCCCAGCTAATTTTTATGACTGCTAACATGATAGATTTGAATTGGATTATTCTTTTGTGACATTGAGCCACTGTTCTACCCTGTCATAAATACAATCTCAAACCAGTCAGATACACCTTTACCTTTATTATATCATCAAGTTCCACAAGAATCAGACGAGGCACTGTCAGAGAGTTGGCAGAGGTGCTCAGAGATGTGTTCACAGCTTCCACTTGCTCTCTTACTCTCTCATGTTGTTTCTGCAGGAACAAAGAGAAAGGGATAGGGGAAGAGAATGTGTGTTTGACAAAATATCAGGGAGAGTGGTGAATGTCAACCTACTGTCTGAACTCAGGCATTCCTGATTCATACGGCAGTGCTATCACTTTCTGGTGTGCCTCTTTGGCAAACACTACCTACCTGGTACTCAGTTCTCTCATTTATAATATGGAGATAACAACAGTCGCATGTTGGGGGATTTGAAGCTATTAGTTATGATGACCAATTGGAGCATCATTATCTTAAAGAGTTAGCACTTTAGAGAGGGCATCCGACTCTTTTCTCTGTAATGTAAGGTGGGACTCCAGACACACAATTGAGGGTAGGCTGTGTATTTGCAGTAATTGGAAGATTAGTTCATTTAAAAAACATTCGTCACATGCTAAGTTTGGACCAGGCATAAATAGTGCATTTGGACAGGAACAAGTCTACAGAAGAGCATCCCAATGTTTTAAAAATTAAAAATGGCTCCAAGTCTCAAAGCATAGACTTGTGATCTTGCTTTGTACTACTCAGCGTTCCTAGGTTAGATGCTCAGAGTTCCTGAGGGGGGAAATTGCTAACACATTTTTTGATGAATGTTCTAATTTCTACCCTTATTTTTGGTTCTAGAGGCAGGGATGTTATGATTCTGAGGAAATATGAAGCTTTAAATGAGTTCAGAGCCTGAAAGCAAAATGAAGTGAATCTTAGGATGGAAAAGTAAATGATGTTTTTACAGCTTGAGTAAAAAGTGAGTTGATGTTACTGTAGACACAGAGTTGAGATACAGGTTTTGGTATAATTTAGGATACCATAAAAATAATTACAGAAGACTTGACATAGAAGGAAATGTGTTTAAACCTTCTAAGTTCATCTTAATGTCCATTTTTAGTATTTCCTGACTTAGTGGTAAGAAATAGCAGAACCCAATCTTCTCCAAATACATTGCTACAGGGAGAAATGAGAGTTGAGAGGCAGAAAAGAATTGCATTCAAACATCTTCTTGACACAAGACCATTAAAAAAATCAATGTTCCCTCAAGATGCCTAATTACAGTGTGATCATCTGAGGCAAATTATTCTGATCTCCACAAGAAAAGGTCATTGTACAGCTGTACACCAAAGCAAGGGTGCAGTTTGTGGATGTAC
Organism: Chinchilla lanigera; assembly: GCF_000276665.1. NCBI lineage: Eukaryota > Metazoa > Chordata > Mammalia > Rodentia > Chinchillidae > Chinchilla > Chinchilla lanigera. The sequence continues at coordinate 4,409,076 of NW_004955526.1, read as the reverse complement.
AGGAAGGAAGATGAAAAGGATTGGTATTATTTGCCTCTCACCAGGGCTGTTTTACTTTTAGAAGGTCTGAGCTATGACGATTTCAGTAACTTGTATCTGAAGCCACACAGGAGAACACCGCTAACACCCTGAAGTCGAAGTCAAACCTCAAAGCTGTGTGCTAAAGGCATTGCGTGACCAGCGTATTTGTAGTCATGGGGAAATAGTGCACTTTGGGCTAAAGGATTTGTTCCACTGACCACATACTGTATTAGAGGAAGGGGAGTAAAGTCAACTTTGAAACACAAAAGATGTTTTCACAGAAAAGCGGTCTACTTGAACAAAAAAAAGTTTCAAAAACTAATAATTATGAAAACAACGTAATTTGCATCGTTTCAGCATCCACGTCACATCAGAAAAGAAAAAAAATCTCCCCGATGCTAAAGAGACAGAAGCTGTGTGGAAAGGCAGAGCGTTGGTGTGTGAGGACACCTAAACAGTACCTTTCAGAGAGTGTTTACCTGCTTACAAATGCGGCACTTTATATTCATTTTATAAAGATTTTTTCATGCTCTTACCCTTTCACTTTAGGAGTAGGATGATGAGTAATGTAATGGTTATTTGTGCACCTACTGTTGGTCCCATCAGATGTTTAATTCCTGGGTTACTTTCAGTTTTGTACAAAGACTAAAATTTTGGTGCTATTCTTTTGTGACACATGCTATAGGATTAATAATAATAAGTGAAATTAAACCTCTTAAGATTGTTTCCTGAAACTCAAAATCAGATTCCAATAAGTCAGATCTATTCAGATTAATTTATTTGAGGAAAGACCACTGTGTAAATGCAGGGTTGAGCTTTAAAATTTTATTCAAACAAATTAGTTCCACACTACTTAAGTATGGAAAAGTAAGCAAAAGAAGGTGAATAGCTATCTTTAGTTATTTGAAAGTCCAACTTAATTATGAAAAGAGTGTTCATACTTCAGAATAACCCTTCTACTCAAATCACTTCAGCCTTACATGAGAATGCTGTTACCTTGTCCACCCATCTTTTTATCAACAAAGGTACCAAGTGCAAGGCATCCTGTTAGGAGCTAGGAAGATCTAATCTATGCAAAGCTGGAGCACTGTACCTTTGTGTGCTTGCAGTCGAGTAGGGGTAGACTTAGATGCACAGCACACTGTAATGCATTTAGCAATTAACAGTGCCTCCTAAACTGGAACACAGGAGAACATGTGCTGCGTGTGATGAAGTCTGGTGACTGTTCCAAAGGCACAACTGATGGCTATGCCAGCACAGAGGAGGGAGCGACTTCCTCCTGTGCTCAGGCTCTAACCTGGGGCTGAGATGGACTATCTGCCAACCTCCATGTGAACAAATGAACATACTTTTCATGGAAAGGATGTGTGTGTGTGTGTGTGTGTGTGTGTGTGTGTGTGTGTGTGTGTGTGTGTGCATTCCCTAGTTTTCACTGGCTTCTCAAAGGGACATAAGAAGATAATAATGTGAGAACTGTTGGATTCTAGAGTAGGTGAGGTGCTCTACAGAGGGAGCATTGAAGCTGGCTTAAAGGCTACACAGAATTAGCTGCAGATGAGGGAGTTGAACACAGTATACACCATGAATAAGGGGAACAGGAAGAGCCCACACAGGCTCCAGTGGCTGGGGGAGATTTTGTAAGGGAGTCAAGAAACAGTGATGGATGGCTGGAAATTCACCTCTTAAGTCAGAAGCTGTGGAACCCTTTCAAAGGAGGTTGTTTTTTTTTTTATCACATCATTTCTTTACAACTACAGAGGTTGCTTTAGAATCTGATGCTGCAGTGCTATGAAGAGGATGGAGCTTGGAGCCTTGGCAGGAAGCAGACAGAAAGATCCCCCATGGAGATGTAGAGGGCTGGGGTAATCACTGCTCACAGAATAACTGGGCAGGAAGGTTGGACTTAGGACCTGGTGACTCAGAAGGGAGAAAAGATGCTTCAAGAGGAGTGGAAAAGTTAGAAATGTAAAAAGAGTTCATTTGTAGCAGGTGACAGTAGAGCATAGCCAATGGCTGCTCTTGCAGACAGACACCAATGTGCAAGTTGTGCTATGGGCTGAATTACACATAAGGATGTCAACCTAGGCATTCCTTCCACTGACTGCAGCGGTGAGGTGGGTAAAGTCAGTGAGGGAGGAGATGAGGACAAAAGGGGTAGAACTTTGCCTAAGGCCACATGCAGTGCATTTAAGACAAAGGAACGCTGAGACTGAGAAGGGCTTTAAAAGGCCTCTCTGCTACGCTGTTCTCTTCCTGAAATCTTGCTCACACTGTTCATTTGCACTCAGTAAAAGAGTTTGTTTAAGCAAAGCTAAATTGAGGCCTACCATCTGTTTGAATTACTCAAATGCCAAATTCCTGGTATCCACATGCATGAGATTTAAAAAAAGTTATGCATGAGAAGGATTTAATTAAAAATTATTTTTGAATCTATAGTATTCACTTTTAGAACTAAAGTCTCTTTGCATGGGCAACACTGTCCACTTACTGCTTATTACATTTACAAAGTTCAGTGTGCCCGGGTATGCACACTGATTTACCAATCATTAGAAAACAAGGGGATCTGTCCCTGTGGATATCCATTTGATTCTCAGTTCATTGTGCATTACTCTTCCTTAAGGGCTTTACAAAGGACTTTTAACTACAAGATCTCATCCTAAAAATAAATGAATAAAGAGGTGAACACATTAACACGCAATATCCTTGCCTGCACTGTCTAGCACAGTCCTTAGAAGACAAAGCAATTGGCTGAGCTCAACAACTCACAGTCTGAAATGGGAACCACGTACACTTTTCCAGCACTGGTAATAAGAGGGGTTGCTCCCCACTCCCTGTAATGAAATCTTACTTCCTGAGGTTAAGGAGTAATATGTCTGTGGTCTCTTGTGTTCTGTTGTTTGCCCTGTCCAACATGGACTGGTTTGTTGGGCAGATCTCCCCCCAGTGCTCTCACTGCTGGACACACTTGGGCAGTCTTCATCTGTGAACCCCCGAAATGACTGCATGACTCTGCAATGTGGTTCTTCTCTTACTTAAATGCTCTGAATCTGTTCTTGGAAAGAAGACAATATTATCTTATAGGATAGAGGTATGGATTTAAACGTCTCAGGAAGGAAGGATCACTTATCACTTAGAACTGAAGAGAAATCATCAATAAACTTGAGTGCAATCTGACAAAATTACAGTATTGTACACGTGGAAGTTCCTTAATTATTTTCATTAAACCAATACACTGAGCTGTTACTTTGTGTCAGATAATGTGATAGATGTTTTAGGACTCTAAGGTGAGGAACACAGGATTCCCTAATATCTTGGAGATGCTGGTATAGTGGAGAAGAGAGATCTATTTAAAGATGATCACAATACAGAAACAGAGTTAGAAGGAGTGATTGAAAATACAAGGAATGTTTAAATAAAAATATCTATTGCAGTAAAAAGTACATTGCCATTAATCTCCCTCAAGACTCTCCCCCTCACTTTGAACACACTATCCCATCATTCTTGACATTTTCTGAAGCAGTTTAGGAAGTCCTTGCTTGTGTCTGCACAACAAATGTAGTAAATGCTTCTAAGTGCCATCTGGCCAAAAGGCAGGCTCAGAAAACATTGCAGTGTGCCTTCATCTAATGATTGAATCTGGCACAGCATGACTTCTGGCTCTTCCTCAAAGTCAAGATGACCACGAAATATAAACATTTTGAATCAATTTGTGACACTGAAGTAGCAATGACAGCACAACTAAAGATACTCAGGAACAAAGGACCTCCACAACTGATTCAGAAAGCGGCAAAGACAATGAACTAAGTGTGTTTGAAGCAATGGGGAGGACTTTGACAGGGATTAATGGCAATGTATGGTGTTGTCTGTTTGTTTGTTTGTTTTTTGATACAGGATCTTGCCATGTAGTCCAGGCTGGCCTTGAATTTGCAGGGATCCTTCTTCCTCAGCCTCTCACGTGCTGGGATTACAGTTATGCACCACCACTCGCAGACTGCAATGTGTTTTTTTTAAAAGTGTTTTTTATTATTATTTTTAAAAATAATTTTAAAATTATTTATTATTATTATTATTTATTTTTTAAAAGTTTAAACACACACTGTATTTTTTTAAATCACACTTTGTATGCACCAGGCATCACTGGGTCAGATTATAAGGTCGGCTCCCCAGAGGACTGAATTTGGGAGCAAAGACTTCGCGAATGGGGAGCCAAAAGGGAGGAGAAAGGGATGAGCGATTTACATTCCAGGCGGGAAGATTACTGGTTGGGTGATAATCGCCTGAACTGAATGTGTGAAGCGAGGAGACAAGAGGAGACGCTCAGGAGGCTGTGAGGATCAGAGTCCTGCACGCTGACTGGACGGGCACGGACTGTCGGGATCGCAGTGTCTTTTAAGTGTTGTTATCCATGACTCGCACTGAGACGTATATTTACAGGCTGCAAGCCAGTGCACACACTCATAGCAAAAGTGCACTGAAACCATATTTCAGTTTGTGTTGTGCTTTAATATTTTCTGTTGTATTTCACTTTCTTTTGTTTTTTTTTTAAATGATGGTTACAACCCTCCAAATTTATTTTATAACCCACTAAATGGTCCACAAGCTGTCAAAAGTACTGCTCTACGTGGCAAGCAGACAATGAAAGCTTTTAGTGAAAGTAAAACAGTCACTCTAGGAACTGATTAGATGGGTCACTCTGGCAGGGCCAGGAGGAGGAGAGAGAGGAGGAAGCTGCAGGTTGAGAAGTGATGACGGCCAGAACTAGAGATGCTGCAGAGGAGCGGGAAATAGGGAAGAGAGCTAAACATGTTTAGGTGGTGAAACAGGGAGTAGCCTGTGGTTGACGAATGCCTGTAACAGCGGGGAGTTTCAAGGACAAGGTGAGTGACTGTCTTGAGTGACTGCTGTGTAAGACTCACGCACTAGAAAGAATGCCATTGTGATCACCATGATTGTGAACAGTTGTGGCTAAGTCCGCTCCTATTAGAAATCAATGGCGGTCAGTGAAATTCACTTTTCTCTGGAAAATTTTGCAATGATTTAGTGAGGGTTAGTGATGATTGCAAATTAGAACAGAGAGCCTACTTTAAGTTGAGTTGTTGGCAATAAAATAGGTAGCTGAACTGATGAATTTTCTCAAAGTTATTTCCTATTTGTCCACATTGTTTTTTCATTGCAATCTTTATAAATATATCCAAATGTTCACGTGTCATCCTCTTAGAAGACCCCTATGGCAGTGGGTGGGAGGACAAGTGCTCACTGTAGTGGAACATGTGATCACCAGTTCTCTGGGGTAAGCATCCTACGGGATGATCGCATTTGCAAGCTATTTTGATGTCTGGGAATTTTCTTTACTTCTTTGTGTTTGCATGACCTTGTCTTCAATTAGTTTTTATACTTCTGCTGCTGCTGACCAGGCTGTGAGGTTGGTTCAGCATGTCTTTCCAGAAATTACACACAGTATGTGTAATGTGCCCTTCCAAAAGTTATACATACTCAGAACATGTGATTCTGTGGAATTTTGTATTCTAGTGCCCTCAATATTAAAAAGTTATAGATAATAATAGTGCACCAGCTAGATATTGTGGCATATGCTTGTAATCCCAGGACAGTATGGGCAAGTTAATGAAACCCTATCTCTGAATAAAAATAAAAAGGGGGGATGTGGTGGAGGGCTTGCCTAGTGTGATTGAGGATCTGAGTACTTCAGGACTTGGGAGGCTGAAGCAGAAGAATCACCATGGATTCGAGGCCATTCTAGAAAGGCCAGGCTGGACCATAGAGTGAGATCCTGTCTCCAAATGAACAAACAAACAAGCAAGAAGTCCCTAGTACTGAGGCAGGGGAGACTAATGCATCACTTACCCAGTTGCAAGAACAACAGATCCATACACATGCTCACAAGCACCGGAGTAACTGCACTCTTGTCAGAGCCAGAGCCAAACAATTACTACATTTCAGCTGGATTTTAGGCACACACTCCTGGGTTAGCAATTGATAGACACAGAAATGTGTCATATTTAAAAATGTGAGCATTTAGGTATATTATTTTGCACCAGTTCTAGGTGGAATACCACACTATCTATATCTGATGTACATTTCCAGGTACAGTCCACCGTACCTCATGGTCCCGCTGCCTGGCTGCCGTGGCCCTGTTCATGTCTTCAGTGTCCCTGACATGGTCCAGGGCCTGGTCAAGTGACTCCCGGAGGCCTGACAGCTTCGCGGTGTAGTCATCCAGCTGCTCCAGGACGACGGGAAACAAAGAGCGAGTATCATTGTGCAGCCGCTGCCAGCTTTCAGCCTGGCTCAGCACTGGCAGGAGAGAGAGACAGAATCTCAGTCCGGGCTTCTCAGGTCTCCTCTTTCCTCCAGCATTTGGCAAAGTTGCAAAATGCTCACGCCAAACCTTCTCCCACCGTGGGAATCGAAGCCATTGTTTACAAAAGTAGCCTCACACTTTACACTGGAAATAAAAATGCTATTTTGTTGTATTTAAGATCCCTGTATTTAAGATCGGTTAAAAGAAGGGTTTGATTAGTTTTCCCATAGAGATTGTGTTTTATGTGGAAACCACCTCACTACACTGTTATTATTACCAAGGTTATTGATAATTTTTATCCTGTAAAGGGGACTTGAATGTAGTATTGTTTTTATTATTAAAGTAATCAAAATCATCATGTCAGTTATAAGGTAAAATGTTATGATGTTCATAACCACTTATGTTCTATATTCTCTCCAGGCAACTGTTTTCAGTTCCTAATGTCAAACCCAAGTTGTGATTTGGGTGGAATAAAGATTAAAGGGCAGTGATACACTCCCCTTAAACTTTGTGTGTGCCCTTTGTGCTCTGTTCAAGGGCACGTGTGTTGACAGTGTGCTTTAAGTCTACTTTTCTTCAGGGAACATCAGTGTATCTTGTTTGACATTTATATTTTCTTTTATCACTGTGAGGAGAAGACACAAGTTCTTGGCTGAGTAAGGAAAGTAGTTATAAAGGCATTCACTATGTGGAAAGTGCTAAGTGGGCAGTCTTGTTAATATACCAAATAGAGGAGGAGCTTGGCCACATCTGGTTGTGACATGAGAGCTCCACCTTTCCTGACTGTGGCTCTCATCCTGACGCAGAAGTGTGACCTGGGATTCTTCTTTGCTTCTCACTGTTGCTAAGCGTTTACGTATTTGTTACCATAATAAACCTTTGTGACCATAATGTTGTTCTTCTACAGTATCCACAGCAACTGTGGAAGAAGCTGAGAGGACGATGTAGGAAAATGACTAGTGGCCTTTGACCCTTTTATGCCACTGTTTCGTTTGCAATCTAATGAAGGCTGCAGACCCCTTCTTAGCAATATAGTCTAAGTTGCATAAATAAATGGAATTTAAAAGGTTATCAATGTATAAAAAGCAAATTGGTAACAGCACAATACATCCGTCTTTAATAGTAAGATCTAAAGATGGACCCCCATCTAATAACTACTGTAGTTTTGAGTTGCTGATAAAATGAAACACTGCTGTGAGATGTCAGCAGCAGCAGAAGTATGACATGGAGTCAGTGGTTTCTTTTGTCAGGTGTGTGGACTGAAATGAACCATTTCTTTGCAACTCTTCCCATCAACAGTGGAACCTATCTCACTGCCCCTTGAATCGGGGCTGATCTCAACCAAAAGAATGGGTGTGACACCATGCAGTTCCAAGCAGAGGCCTCGAGATACCTTACACTTCCCACTTGTAGGGACGGGGGTCTGTAGATGAGAAAATAAAATAGGAGCCTCCTTAGGTCTTTTAGCCAATCTTGGCTAGACAGAAAAAAAACCCAAACAGATAAAGAAAAGCACCAAAAGGCCTTGAGACTTGCACCGAGAATGCCCCCCTCCCAAAAAAAAGAGCTGACAAGCAGGACACAGAGAGAAAGCCAGGTGCACGAATGGCAAGCTGCCCCCACCTCCAATAACTTACAGGGGAAGCAAAGTGGGGTTTGACTGACTTTAAGGCAGTATGCACTCACACCTGTGCACTGACATATACATTTCCATATATGCGTTTTCATGCTACAGTCACTATGTTATTCACTCTAGAGTCATTGTAAAATACAATAGGTATCCACACGCCCCCTTACTAACTCTAAGCTAACCAAGAATAAGGCACCCACTTGCCAACTAGCTGCTCACTGTAAACGTAAGGCCTTAAAAGATACACAAAGACAAATAAACAGACAAAGAAAATAGCTGCACATAGACCACCAGAAAAAATGATGTTAGGCAGAGATGTCTGGAAGCTAATCTGGGTATGACAAGCTTTGGGCAGGAGGGAAGAGTCGCTGATTGCCCCCTGCTATCAAAACAGCTATGAACAAAGGGCCTATGGGTCTTCTATCTTTCCAGGGCCCCCTAGCCTGATCCTTTCTTATGAGGGTAGCTATCTACCTTCTCCTTTCTCCTCCTTTTCCTCTTTACAAATAAAGTGTCTTCTGTTCGTTAAACTTGTGCCTCTAATTTATTACTGGGGCTGAGTTACTGGTGGACTGCTCAGGCAATGGAGCAGCAGCGCTTGTCCCCCAGATGCGACACATTCTTGTCCTCTTGGGAGGCTGCCTTGCCATGTGGAAAAGCCTGAGCTGGCATCCTACAGGGCAGATACCCAGCCTTCTTAGCAAGCTCCAGACACATGAGTGAACTTGGCTCGTGCTTCGTGCAGCAGAGATGGGATACCTAGGTTGAGTCCAGCTCAAATTGTCACCCTATGAGACCATGAGCAAATAGATATTTTTTTCAAATGAGTGTGTTTGAGGTGGATTGGTAGTAATTGATAACTGATACAGTGACCAAGTCATAGCTTCAATGTTACTATTGTGGTTTGGTGTCCGTATTTGTCACTAATGGAAATGTTAAACTTCTGTTAGAGGCTAAAAGTTATTAAAGCCAATGTTGCTGACTGTGTAGCATTTCTGCCTTTTTCAGGAACCATTCTCTTACTGCAGTTGTGGGAATTGGTATTCCTTAATTTCCTTCCCGTTTTATAAGTTCTTGCCAACTGCTAAATCCCAATTTTTCCCACGGAACTAAAAACTTTGTAGATCCCTTGTGAAATATTAGCTGCTTCTGAATGGCTCAAAGTTGGGGCCAGATGTAAAAATCTTGGTAATACAGTAAGTTCCCTTGAATGATTCCTGGAGGCCACGGTAAATCTACCTAGCTCTGAACACCAAGACCTGGTTGCTTGATCACAAGTGCCAAGCCTGCGTGTCCTCTCTGGGACCCACAAAGAAAGCAGATGTGAGCACAGAGGCATCAGCCAGGAGCTGAAGACACCTACGTTCGTGGGCCTCATCCGCTTCTGCGTCCACGAGCTCCCGCTGGGTGAGGAATGGTGGACGGTGTCGAATCTCCTCCAGCATCTTCTGCGCCAGCACCAGCTTCTCTGTGATTTCCTCGGGGTCAAGTTCCTGCTCCTCCCCATAATAGAGCATCTTGTTGTTGATCTCTGAAAGGAGGGACACAGTGAAACAGACAGCAGGTAGAGAGGATGGCACTGAGACACAGGGGAGTGAGGGTGGTGAGAGAGCGCAAGCTGAGCGTAAGAGGAGAGAGACCAGTGCAGGACAGTGCCAGCACTATGCTGTGAACACGCCGTCAGCCTCAGAGCTCAGCACGAGCTCTAAGGAGGAGGAGGAGGAGGATCTGAGGCATCTTCACAGTGGAAACCCTACTCTGCTTCCTCCTCGTCTGGTTTCCAGTGATTTGAAAATGCTTATACTTAGGCACAAAAACCCACGACCTCAGATCAATGTTTTATAGAGACACCAACTTGCAGAAAATATTTGGAGGTCTCTCCTGTCATATGTGGGATGCAGTGGAGGTATTAACTGTATCTTACTCAAGGATTTGACAAAACAAAGCCTTAAGCTAAAATGAGAATATTTTGATAAGTTACCCAAATGAGCCTTTCAGATTGTTATAAAGACTAGATGATAAAATTAGGACTTGTTATAGGACAGTGTGACTGTTTGCTTTGTAAGAATTTTTTTTTTCAATTGCTGTTTTCCTTCTGCAGTGACTGCATGTCAAGACTGGGTTATTTTGATTCTGTGTCTTTTAACCATACTTGTATAAGTAAAGCTCAGAATTTTAGGACTGAAGGGACTAGGGAGGCTCAGAGGGATTATGCAACTTTTCTAACATTTGCATGTAGCTGGCGTAGTTCTCCAATTCCCTCATTCCCACATATATGATCAGAAGAAAGGTACGTAATAGGCCCTGTGTCCCATGGCAGCTCTGGGGAGCATTTTATCTTCCTGGCATAAATGAAATTGTGTGTCTGTGGCTTACTATGATCTATGTGGTTACCCAGACAAGATGGGTAAACAAATATATTGGTGTCACATAAATCACCCCAGAAGAGGGGTTGTATTTTATATGCCTAATAGCTTGAAGGTCACCAGCAGCTCTTTCAGAGATGGCTGGGAATGAGGAATGACTCACCATTAGCATTGTACAGCATTCCTGAATTCTGAGGGAAGGGAGATAAATGGTGGAGAATTTTTACTGCTGTAAATATTACTGAGAGAACTATAGTGAAATTAAGATATGCCAAAGGAAAAAAAAAACCACCTAGGAAGGGGTTAAATGAAGCTTGAAATATTAACCTTGAAATAAACTAAGTTGGGTATTTTTCCTCAGCTCTAGCACTTGCAGCACTAAATTTTTTGGCACTTGTTTGCAGATCTTATGTTCACAATTTCAGCCTGTTGAATTTTAGCTATGTCTAGAATAGATTACAAAAAGAAAATGTAGACAATAACATTTTTGTCTTTGGTCTTTGGAGACTATTCATACATTATCTTAAAGACATTAAAATCTGATAAAACTTACCATTTCCCACTTCTGTTTATTTGGTATTTTTCATCCTTCCCCATGCTTAAGGGGTGAGATGGTTCAAATACTTTTCAAATGAAACCCTTCAGAGTAACATTTCAGGTTACCAAACAGCAGAAGTGAATTATTTTCTCTGAATGGCTTGCTAAGTTTCTGGCTTTATTTGCTGGCTAAAAGGGCATTTATTTCTTAATTGAATGAGGTTATCTAATCTTTTAGCTTCATTCTTACTCTTTGAACAAATCAATAGTAACTCTAAAGTGCTACAGGAATGGAGTTTTTTTTTGTTGTTGTTGTTTTTTTTTTTTGTCTTTTTGAGACAGGGTCTCACTATGCCGTTCAGGCTGGCCTTGAGCTCACTTTGTAGCCCAGGCTGGTCTTAAACTTGCAACAATCCTCCTGCCTCAGCCTCCCAAGTGCTGGAATTACAGGCCTGTGCTACCTGTGCCTGGCCAGGAATGGAATATGTTTTCAGTAAATACAAAAGCCTAAGGTAATGGGGTTGGGGCTGGGGCCTTATGAATAGCACGTCATTTTAAAATTGCATATTACAGGCACCAAAGGAAATATAGTAAGCAATTAATCTTAGCTTCATATATCCTTTTGCCTGGAATATGCCACTGATACCTCAGCCTAAATATGAGTCTCCCACTGTGGGTCTCTTTGTGGTCATTGTGCCTTGAGGTGCACTGGGTATTGATGCCCAGCCATTAATGTATGGTATAATAAAAAATAACAGCAATATGCAAATACCAAATTCTAGCAGACTCTAAACTAGGGAAAGTTTTTCAGTTCTAAAACAAATGCAATCTCTTTCTGCTAGAAAATTGCAGGTAGCTCTCAGTGAAATATTAAGATAGTCTTCTAGATACAGCACTAGAAGTTAGAGTACAAATATTTGAACCTCCAAGAGGCTGATTCTATCAGGATACTGCAGGGCAAAAAGTCTCATACAGTCCCTCTTCCTTGGTTTGGAGACCTGAAAACTAGTCTGTCTGGTCCTTGGGAAACAGCTCCACAGAAAGAGCTTAGAAAGATTGGGATCAGTTTACTTCCATTCTAAAGGTTACTTTTTTTTCCTCCACAAATAACTGAGAAAAAATGGGTGACTTTTACTCAGCTATTGCATTTTAGAGACACCAGAGAATGCTATTTCCTCTGCCAGAAAAGTATTTTGACTTTGAACTTGTGCAAAACACTTGAAAGGGAGTGATGTATATACTTATCCTTCAGTATCAGTAGATAGTAGGTAGGAGTTAGTGTTCAGAAATCTCAGATCAACAAGCTTGAAATGAAAACCTTATGAAAGTCTTTAATAACATATGCCTGGCACCTAGTAATCATTGGCAGTGCCCCTTGTTTTTACTGGTAGTAATAAAGTGTATGTTTTCTTGATGCTAAGTGGAACCAGAAGAGGATATTTACCTTGGATTTTATCCCTCATATTGCGGGCTTGCTCTACAAGGTGGGTTGCGTGGCCAGTGGTATCCACGCTTTCCTTATGAACCAGTTGCCCCTTTCTTGAGGCTTGATTTCCCTACGAATAATTCAAATGAACACTGGGTTAAATTCATGAGAAAGGAATGTACATGTGCACGTAGGGGTGGGTGGGTACAATGTATTCATCCCATAAACATAAACATAGCATGTGAAGGTCTATCACATATAAAATGGCTCCAGAAATCTTAGATGATGATGTGAGGATCAGTTTAGTGTCTCAGAATGCTACATAAAGCCCAATGCTGTTCTTCTGCCATAAATCACAGTTCGTCCCTATCCAAGAATCTTTCATATACGGTTTATCCTTTGAATTTTTACAGTATCTTTACATGCCAGACTGGGAAATGACCCATGTGTACTAGTCAGTTTGACACTTTGCTGATGGAAGAGCTTAAAGCTTCAAAGAGAAAATTATCATGAGAGTAGGCAGACCTTGAAACGCTCCTTGCATCCATGGTTTCTGGGTGGTCCCACTGCTGCTGCAGTTGAGTTACCATAGAGACCGAAAGGGTTATGCTCCCCGGGCTAAACACTGTTTGCATAGCTTCATTCCAAATTCCCACTAATGTTGATGGCATTGTGTACAAATAACTGCTCTGTCAGAGTGACCGGAGTTCTTTTCTGAGGAGCTGATTCCATGCTTTTGACTTGGGAACTTCTGTGTCAGCTGATTCATGTGGTATTTGTTAAAATTAAATCCCAACTCTGAAGAAAGGATGCATGTGGATGTACATGTGTGTGTGTGTGTGTGTGTGTGTGTGTGTGTGTGTGTAGTCAAGGATAGAGCTGATCTAAGAGCACAGACACGATTCAAGGCCAGGATACACCCTGTGTGAACAACATGGTGGAAGTCTACACTTCCTTTTGCGCTAGAAAGACTGATTCCTACATCTACTTAGCAAAAGCAGGAATCCTTCAGTCTGGCATTTGGTAAGTGCTCACTTGCCTGCCAGGTACTGTTCTGGCTTAACTCAGTAGCAAAGTGCTGCAATGGCTGTGTGGCTGCAGGATGGTCTGCCGCAGAATGCTGGTGGGTTCACAAGGCAGAGGTTCCCCAAGACAGGGAAGCAGCTGGCTGTCCCAAACCTCTCTGCTTTCATGTAGTACCAACCCAGATGACTTTGTCATGATGTCACCTGAAATGCTTTCACTTTTCCAGTATAGTTTAAACAAGTAGCTCTCTATGATAGTCCAGAAAGAGAATGCAGAAATGGTGTCATGGCAAACACATGACTAGAAGCTTCTTTTTGGACAGGTCAGTGGTACTTTCCACACAAAGCAGTCCTGCTGGAGTTGGGAGGCTACCCAAGCAGAGGTTAGCGGTCATCAGTCCCTTTGCAGACGGGGAATCCCTGAATGGACACCATCTTCTGAACCACTGTGTTTTTCCCCCAATTTCAGTCTCCCTTGGGGCTTTTTATAATCTCTCCAGAGAGGCAATATTTATGATCATTTAAAAACTAGATGATGCATAAAATAAAGTGAAATAAAGCTTATTCTTTGTCTCTCTTCACTGCTAAATATGGGCATACACATAAAATATTCAAAAAATTTTAATAAGTTTGTGTTGGATCCTGTTTAAATAGAATATTTGCAAAGCATAAGACTCGTTTTTTACTCTGATTTTATCGTTCAAAGGAAAGACCTGTTATTTACCATAAAACTTATTTTAACGCTGAATCTTTGAAGTAATGAAAGATCAAAGATGTCACAGCTCTAAGAAAAATGTCTTCTAACAAGCGCCAGAGGGCGCTCTGAGATATCCAGATGAATAGAGATAGGGAGGTAAATGGATATAGAGACATAAGTGACACAAATTGTAGCAAAGAGGGACATTTATTACTTTAGATTGCAAAATTATGGAATATCATACAGTATATAGTGATATCTTATTTGAATGTTTTATTTTTTTCTGTAACTTTGCTTATGGAAGGAAAATAATGGTATGGGAACACGACAAAATGGATGTGCCTTGCTTTAAGAAAAGTTGAAATTTAAAAAATTACCTCACAACTATAAAATGAATGATGCCTTACATTACAGGGGATCAATCATTTACTCATCTCAATGGCAAATTTTCTTTATACTTACCTGATATAAAAAGTGGCAAGAACTTTTGGTAATACAATGCATAAAGAATAGTGTACTTAGAATACTAATTTTAAAAAATCAACCAGATTAAGCAAAGGATGATGACAAATATCTAGTGTGACCAATATAGTAGCTTATTGTTTAAGATGGGGTGCTTTCATGAATGAAAAGGGGGTAGTTTTAGTAATTACTCTGGGCCACAGGCATGGATAGGGCTAGTCTTGGACGAAAGAGTACTAGACTAATGGGTGTGTCCTTCTACTTGTCTGAAACATTAATGACTCCCACATACCTTCCCAGGGCTTGTCTGTCCTCTGAGAAGCTGACTCTGATCTCTAACTTCTCTCTGGGCATCGACATCCACAGATACTTTGCTTAAAATGTCTGGAGGGATTCTGTCTGTGGTTTCAGTCTTCCTCATCCACGTCTTTAAGACAGAGATCCCGCCTTGTTCTTCCTCACCTCCAGGTTGGTCACCAAATCCTTTTTGTTTCACTTGCTATCCTACCTTCTCTTCCTCCTCTCCACTCCCACAGTTTCAGCTGACCCCTGCTCACTGCAAATGCTTTTCCAATGAAGCAAAGCAGCAATCAACCACTCTTTGGTCTGAACCACCGCCGCAGTCTCTGCTGTGTCTTCAGTCTTCGCTGTCCAGTCTGTTGCCTGCATTGCAGAGAAATGTCTCCGAAATGCACATCTGATCAACTGTTCTGGGTAAACACTTCAGCGACTTCCATAGTCCACAGGACAAAATCCACATGCTCCTGAGCATGGTTTGTAAGGTTCTTTACAATTTACCCACTGACAATTTGTTCAGTATTACCACCTGCTACTTGCCTTACAATTAATCTTCTGCAAGGCCAAGGTCCGAATTCTTCTAGTACGAAAAATACAGCATGTTATTTCACATCTTTTTCATTGTAGTATTTTCTCTTGCTGGGAGTTCTTGATAAACTAGTCATTCTCAATCACATGTCCACGCTTTCTCTGAGAAGCTTTCCCTAATATACCCTTGCTGACAGTGTTCACTGTTTCTTCCTTAGAGTTTCCCTTTAGCCTGAACTGTGCCTCCATCACTAAATGTCAGTTTTTTTGTTTGTTTTTGTTTTTTAACATATGTGTTTCCTAATAGACTGTGATGATCTTTTGAGCAGGGCCTTGTATTCACCTTAGTACTCTTAGCACCTATTATGTGCCAGGTATTTGATAGTGTTTCTGGAATAGAAACACAAACTTCTATTCAGCTTGCCTTTTGGGTGGGACCCAGATGCTTTTGGTGTGCTTCCATTTCAGCCCTAAGTCTGTCTTTGCATCAGTTGATGTTTGTTGTGGCTGACAAAGTAGGGAGGGGAGCAGAGATGGAGGAGATGGAGAAGTACAGGGGATGGTACGGCACCCCAGTCTCCCTTGAGAACCCTTGAAGCCTGAGCTCTGTGACTCTGGACTACGTGGTGGACCTTCAAGACCAAGCGAAGAGCAACACTGAGATTGGAAGAGGGTCATGGTCTCCACTTCTGCTGGTGGCTCAGTACTACTATTGCCCTGGGCATGGTGGTTTTGGGAACACAGGAAAATGAAAACAAGGTATGGCCTTTGGTATATTCATTACAGACAAAATCATCATCATCATCAGCAGCAGCAGCAGCAAGGACAGGAGGCACTTTGAGCAACGGCTCTTGTGAGCACAGATGTGTGGGCATTCTTTAGGAGGGGTTCCCAGGAGTAAGACAGGGGAAAGGATCCAGGACTTTCAGAATGAGAGAAGGACTTGGATATGGAGGCTTGAACAAAACCAGTACCTTGAGGTGAATATAATTTGTGATATCTAGGTCACATGAAATCCAGGTCAGATAGATAACTCACAAATACAGACCTTACTTATTCAGTTTAATAGGCAACTTTACTATGATTTTTATCACTGTGGGGACATTCAGTGAAACCCTTTATTCAAGTTAAAATATTAATTTCTTGATAGAAGCCTTTCTGAGGGAAAGCTTTCCTTAAATCCTTCCGTCAATCAGGGCCTTTCTAGTCCAAGGAGTTGGAGGATGCTTGAGAATCATTAGGATTGGCTTTTGACTTTTGTTCTGAAATGCTTCAGCAGACTCTTGCACCACTAGAACTGCTGGAGTCAGATGGTATTTTCCATAGAAATTGATGTAGCACTGGGAGAAGTTCCCAGCACCATTACCATTAGTATACTGCTTTGGGTTAGCTCCTGTTGCATAGGAGCCTTTCCTATGGTGAGGTCACTCTCACGCTTCTATTACTTCTTCCTTGTGAAACCCAATTTAACTTACCTTAAAAGCAGGAAAACAGGACAACAAAAGGATCGGTAACTTTCTGAACTGTGGGAGGAGCTAATCTGTGACACTCAAATGAACTAGTGAGTTTCCACAAAGGTTGCTTTCTTGGCATTGCCTTTGAAGCTTAAGAGTTCACTGCTCTTCAAATGTTAGTGGTTGGATTAATATGCGCCACTGAATAGGAACTAGGAATATAATTTTCACATGCATTTTCAAGTAGGTGAATCTTCCAAGGGCACAGTTGAAGTAATTTACAGTTTCATAAACAAAAGCTCTTAAAAGTTCAGTACATTCAAGGCTAAAAGAGTTTGTTTAACCATTATTCTTTACTTTATTTTGTTGTGCTGGTGACTGAACTCAGGGCCTCATGCATGTCCTACTTTTTATAGAAAATGAGAATTATTTTGCTGGGCATAGAGGCACATACCTGTAATCTCAGCACTCTGGGAGGCTGAGGCAGTAGGGGTGCAAATGTGAGCCCAGTTTGGGTACGTCTGCAAATTAATGAGACTCTAAAACAATTAAAAACCTGGGAATATAAATCAGTGAGAAGGTCCTGGGTTTAATCCCCAGTACTCCCCACAAAAAAGGTTTTTTAAAAGAGCCCTGACAGTTTATAGTGTCTGAAATCAGAAACTCCAGAGTATTTGGGCTAGCACTGGGGAAACATGATGAGGACGAAAAGTGTTACATATTTTATATGACAAATATGGTGTCTTGTTATGTGTTTGCATTTTTTGACTGGTGTGGAGGACGGATGGGTAATTTTCCACTAGATTCTTGGGGAGTGTATTAGATTGTGTCCAGCATTGACTCTGTGCATGTTTTAATGTTTTCCTTGTTAATCGCCTAGAGCTTTTATAAGTCATGGTCCCCTCAATGTTTTTTCTTAATCTATTTGACTATTTTTGTGTATTTAGTTGTTTCTTAGGTGTTTGGAATTTTTCTCTGGTCAAATTCACCATCTCTTTTTATTATAATTCTTCACCTTGTGTTTAAGTGTATTGTTATTTCGTTTTGAGGATTAGCAATTATTTAGTTATATTTTCTTGTGAATTTGAGATTTATCCTCAGGTCTTTAATCTGTCTGGAATGTATTTCAATCTATACTGGAAAGTGAGGGTTGAGAGTGGCTTTGTTTCTGCTAACCTGCACAGTTGCTTTCTCAGAAATAATTCCACTCTTGCCTTTTATCATTTCCTATATTCTTTAACACTTAAATTATATATTGTATGTAATGAAGTATATTTCTGGATGATCTATAGCTCTTACTCATAAAAGGCTAAGGCAAATAGCTGAGTAAGTATTCTAATCGCAATATGCACCAACTGTATTAACAAGCACCAATACCTAGAAAGTTCTATGTAAGCATAGTTATTCAAGAAACCAATCAAAATGGGAAGAGACAGTAGAGATGTTGTTTGTTAACTCTCTCCATGGATCCAGCCTTGATTTATTTTAAGGAACATAGGTCACTGCAATTTTTTTGGCTGTATTCAGGTTCTTCAGACATTTGTGACTATAAGGTTTAGATAGTACCAGTTTTATGATTAAAATCCAAACTGTCCCCCAAAAGTCTTATGTTCCAAAGTATGACCTGGGCAGAGGAGGGAGGTCCTTTGGGGGTGTGACCTGGAAGGGTATATTCTTGTCAGAGGCTCCACAGGTTGAGGAGTGTTCCTCCACCACACCCTTATGTCATAATGCTCCTGCCTTAGAGCTTGCTGTCCCTGGACTGAATTCCCCTAAACCATGAGTCAAGTTAAACTTCTCCTCTTTTAAATTGCTGCTGTAGGATATTTTGATCCAGCAATGGGAAATCTGACTAATGCATCTAATAAATCTTTTCTTTAAATATGGTCCCAGAAACTGAACACATACCTTCTCAGCCAATTCTTCCACATCAGATAGAAGGCTTTTCATTGTGTTCTCAGCATTATTGATTTGTATCTTTCTCAGGATGTACTGGTTTTCTCTTTCTGACAATTTTGTCTGTGGAAAGAAAAGTGTTTCACAAATTATCCACAGCTGTGCACATCAAAGTTTTAGAGATATGCATAAAGCTTTTTCAGTATAGGAAGATTTAGGATAGTATAACTTTTCTAATAAATAGTGGGGTTTACAGGGTGCTGCAGGCTGTTGTAAAGGGTGGATCCATAGGAGAGGATGGAGTCTGGGCCATGGAAGTCTGAGAGATCCACTGACTAGGCTGATGACCCTGGCATAGGCAAAAGGCACTTTTTTCCAATTGCACAAAGGCATAATGTAGGTCAGGGGTGGTCCTGGGTATCTAAGTTATATTTTCAGTGTGGCCAGGCCTTGGAAGAACTGATCTCCTCACAGGATTAATGAAAATAGACTTCAGAAATTCACTTTTCTTCTTTTGGTGGAAAGAGAGGTATTCTATTTATTTTAAGCCAGTGTCCCCTTCTTTTACATTTTTGAGTTTATTATAAATGTAACTTTCCTGGAATAATATGGATTAAGCCCTTCAATCCTGACAATGACTTGCAGCCAGATATGGCAACACCCATCTTGAATGTGCCTTTGAGGAGGTGGGAGTGGAGGTCTATTGAGAGGTCCAGGCCTGGGAGACTCTTCTGAGAATCAGTGTCCTCATGTGTCCAAGCAGGGGCATTGAGACAAGAATGATTGCTACATTAGTGATAGAATGCTCACTAAGATTCTATCCACTGCTACAATTTAATGATGTTTGATTTGGTTTACATTCCATATTTTTGGTTATTTGGTGTGGATATCGTTTGTACCTCCAAAAACATAATGAGCATGTACTATGTCAGGTACCATTTAAAATTTTTTACATATATCAATTCACTGAGTTCTCTTAACTGTCTATGAAATAGGTGCAATAACTGTCCTCATTTCCTTACACTGAAGGAGGACACTGAAGAATGAAGAAGTTGAATAACTTGCTCAAGGTCATAGTAAGTGTCAGAGCTGGGACATAAACACAGTAATCTAATCTCAAAGTTTATGCTCTTAACTGGTATATTAACTTGACGGACAATGTAGAGCAGTTTCCTTGTGTTCTTTCAGCTAGCTAAATTGTTTGTAAAAGTATCTGCTGGTTGTGATAGAAGCCCATGATTTGTGGGGGAGAAGTTTCACAAAGTTTAGAGATGCAAGGACTGTGATAAGCTACTATTTTTATGTGCCCTGCTATAAGCTTCTTTGTTAGATATAGCTATGGAGAGAGGGCAGCATATGTGTTTGTGTGTTTGAGCACGTGTGAACTTCAGAAATCAAGACAGAACATGTGTAAATGAGAAGGAAACGTGGCAGAAAGAAAAAGAGAGAAGGAAGTTTCTAGAGAAACTTCAAAATCTTGCATACTGGAGCTTAGGTAAAGGTAAGTTTGTGGTAATGAATCAATTAGTGTACAGTTTTCACAAAGGAAACTTTTCACTCAATAATTTTTTACATACATAGAGTCTTTTGGTGATTGCTTTTTTATATAAACTTTTTTTTTAATAGATGGCAACTCTTGCGTAAAGCTGAACTTGCTGATTACAATTTGTTCATAATTTCCTGTGAAGCTGAGTGTTTCATATGTTAAACCCACAAGTCCTGTCCCAGATACCACAGTGCACAGAAGTTACTAGAACCCTGTGAAGCCAGCATGAAAACAGTGGAAGTTTCAACGCCCTGCATACTTTGAGGAGGTGGATGGTGGAGTTCATTCCGTTCACGTGTCTGTGCGCAGCGGCACCGGATGACACACTCAGCAGCCCGGATTTGCTCTCTTCAATGGAGAGTGCCGCCAAGCGCAGGTCGTCAGTCAGGTCCCAGACGCACTTATCGCAGCCTGCAGGAGAGATGGGCCTGTCATTTCTTCAGAACCAAAAGTCAGCTTGGAAGCATTTTGTTTTAAGTAACTATGCATGTGTGCTTCTTCGGTTAATACCATTTGTATTTTTGTTTCCTGAGGAGTTGCTGCAGGCCATAAAGCTAGTCCTTACAGGAGCCAAACGATGCATTGGGCACTACCCCCACTTAAAACATAATAAAAACCACAGGCAACAGGGAAAGTAGGTTAACATGAACACCATGTGCTGCAGTGAAAAAGAAGCACAAATAGATAAGCCAACTGTGGGCAGGGTGAGGAAGGAGAAGGTCCCTCTGGGATGATTCTACTCTGCTCAGGCCTGGGTTTTTTGTTTGGTGTCAGTTGGTGATGCCTGGGCATGTTTCTTTGCTAGTCTTTCTCAGTCAGCAATCAGGGGCTTCCAGCTGGTCCTCTTCAGACCCCACTTCTTATCAGGATGGATACTGTTTTTGGTTTGTTTTTTTCCCGGTACCAGGAATCAAACTCACGACCTTGGCTTGCCAGGCAGGCGCTGTGCCACTGAGCTAAAGTCCCAGCCCCCAGGATGGATACTTTAGCAGGAGGTGGTGTGCAAGGCGACACTGCAAACGTCATGTTCTGAACTCTCAAGCTGATGCTATGGAAAGTTTGGGCTGAACCAGGGCCCTTGGGAGGCAGGTCCCAGTTTCTTACTGCACCTCCCCTTTCATATTTGCCTTCTGATTGCCGTGATCATTGGCTGGGACCCAGTGCCCTCCTAAGATGACGAGGGCACACAAAACTTTGAAACTCATCTTGAATCCCCCATCCCCCTACCCTACCCCCCTTAACAACTTGCCAGTTCCCAGGCTTTTTCTCTCAGGCTGTGCTCTCTTAGAGAATTGGTAAACAGAGACTAAAGGGTTAATGGTTGTTAATATGTTAATTTGTTATTTGAAGGTTAATGTGGTCTTACAAACTCTCTCAAGGAATGAGTCCCCAGTCAGCACATCAAGCACCTGATGTTTAGGGTCAGACATGGATCTTGAGCTCCTTAAATAGACCTGGCCAGGGACCATCTGTTTGATCATTATGTAAACTCTGCCCCGCTTGTACTGCACATCCTGTGCCATCTTCTAAGATGTTATGCACTGGCATCAATTTCTTCTACCCAGAGGGACTGTAAAATCAACATACTTTCATTTGGGAAAGAAGATGCTAATGCTAAAATCATCTTTAAACCAAAGTTTTCTTTCTAGCATAACTGCTCATGGTTTGAATAGAAGCAATAGAGCAACCCCGGGAAGAGAGGAGGCAGCACCATTTTGTAATGACTCAATTTTTTATTTCTGATCTTACTTCAGATTCAGAGTGCCGTGGGAAAGCCACCTAAGACCCTTGACGTCTCTCAGTTACACTACATGCTGTAGAGCACTGTCTGTGCACTGCATGATCTCGTGACCTGGAGAAACAATGCATAAATAGGAGCGAAGGGAGCTACACCATGTGCAGCTGCATTTATGACTTGGTCTTTAATCACTGGGCAAGACGGCCAGTGTGAAGACTTGATAAATAAGTTTTCAAAAATAGAGCTACATAAATGCAAAACGCCTAGCTGCTGATCGGAATCAAGTGGACCACCAAGTAGCTTTGTGCAGGATCTTTTTGTTTGCGAGTTAAATCCAGGGGTGGGACTGAAGCAGTTTCTAGAACAAACAGTATCACATAGCTCTTCTTAGTCCCAGCCCTCAGAACGTTAGAGGAAGTGGGGTTAGTCAATCATGTACTGTTATTTTTACTTATGGTTGGGCAGTCCATGCCTGTAGAGAGTTCAAAACCTTCCAGACATTCTCCGCTTACGCTGTCACACGGGCCTCCTCCACAATTGCACACTGTAGGAAACAGGAACAAGAGATTAAGGCATCATCTCTTCATGTGTAACAGGATAATATTTTCATCACGTCTAGAAATACGGTCAGGAGTGTGTCATTTTTCACTGGGAATTATATTCGTCCTTAAGATTGTGTGGTCTGTGATACAGGGAGTATACTCCTCACTCAGTTCAGTTCTGGCAAGTGATATTTCCAAAGGTGACCCTAAGGCAAAACTGAATCTAAATTTTCCAGGTGTCCTCTCCCAACTCTATGGGATTCTGTCATTAGGCAAGAACCTGAATCCACAAAGATCCTGGTAAATTTCACATGATACTAAATGGCCACCGGGCTCAGTATTCAACTTGAAGTTGAAAACTATCTTTTCATCCCAGATGGAGTCTCCAGTTGAATCCAACTCCAGGGTTGGTTGCTGCCAGATGTGAGGGAGCAGCAGTCCCGAGAGGAGCGAGTGAGGAGGCCCAAAAGTGATTCTTGGCTCCCAAGTGCTTGACCCTTGGCAAGAGAGGCTTGAGCCTCCAAATGATAGCAATCAGTGGGATGGCTCCGAATAATGTCAGGGAAGGCATCGGGAGCATATTTACATAAATTTAAAAGACCGGAGAGCCCATCAGTCATTTGCTGATGGTTTTCAATAATGCCTTTTGGAAGAAACAAAAATCAAAACCCAATTTCATCAGACTGTTCATTTTCCACTGAGTTTTCATTTTGCTGTGCTTTGTTTTGGTGCTAAGGATTGAACCTAGGGCTGCACACATACTCCACCCCTGAGCTACACCCCAGGCCCTCTGGCTTTGTGTGGAATTGACTTGTAATACTGTATTTAAAGAGGAATTCCAAAGCTATATCTGGTAGCAATAAACTGGAATAAAATTGTGAGTTTTTTCCTCATCTCTTACCTGCCTTTACAAAACAAAGTTAGCTTGAAGAGATAGATCCATTCATTATATTTTACTATGTAATGTTCCACAAAATACACATGCTACCATTCAGCAAGATTATCCTTTATTATTCCCTACTGGTTTCTCTTGTAAGAGTGCTCCGCATCTTTGTCATTTAAACACACAGCATCGCAGCTTTGAGATGGGGTGTCACCCGCTCAAGTGCTGGTCTCCCCAAAGCTCTTTCTGATCCCCTGTCCAGCCTAACGAGACACAGGGCTCCCTCTTCCTGCTCTCATTTTCCATGTTGGGGCTCTTGGGGCACTGCTTTCTTTTAAGGGAGTTTACTCTTATTGTGACTTGTGTAGATCACGTGTGCACCTTCCTCCAATTTATCTGATTCTTAAGTCTTCCCAAATGGGAGTCTGCATCAGGAAGTTGATTTTCTACAGAAGAAATAATCTGTCTTTTAGAGCATGATGCCGCTAAAGAGCTCATACCTCTTTCTCTCCCTGCCTTCCTCAGCGGCACTAAGAGTGAGGAATACTCAGTCTCTACCCTTCTTACTCCTAGAGGAAAGCAATTTAACTTCACTTCTGAGGAGTTTCACTCTTTGCGACAAATGGGTTGGAGAATACACGAATAAAATGTTTTCAGTCTAACTGAAGTCTGGGCAGGAAGATTTCTTATTCTATCACTGAAACAGTTACTCTGACAATTTGAGGAAATGAGGCTGGGAGTGATTAGACTGCACCTTGGCTTGCTAATCCACTTCACTGAAATGTCAGTCTTAATGTAAGTGAGAGAGGAGATAGGGCTCCCAGAATAAAAAAACTGATTTAAACCATGCTAGATTTCGTTCAGTCCTCTGGTCAATGATAGATCATCCGTTAAGGCTTTATTTATACCTTTGATTAATATTGGAAAGATTAAAATGATAAGACAAAATTTCATTCATCTGTGAATTTCATTCTGTCCACGATCTAGGTCACATTAGCAGCCCTGATAAAAATTTCTAACCCTGGTGAGCTTGGATGCACATTGCTGAGAATATACTTTGCCTGGGAAAATGACAAGGGGGCACTGGCAATACTTTCCCAAGATAAATTCTTGATCTGAATTTCATATTGACAGAGGGTCATACTGGCTTGACAGCTGTCTTAGCATTTATAACACTGTACCTGCACAATTCTTGGCAGTCCTGGCGTCCCCATAGTAACCGGGAGCACAGCGCTCACACTTGAATCCTGTGGTGTTGCGTAAGCAATTCCTACACTGGCCAGTAACTTCATCACAATCTTCAAAAATCAGATTGGGATCCGAATTTCCACTGCAGTCACATTTCCTACAGGTGCTTCCGATGAGTAAGGGGTTTCCATAGTAACCAGGAGCACACCTGAAGGGTGATAAGCATGTTAAATATTTGGCAGCCATAGTTGTTATTCCTTTTTCTACTTAAAAATTTTTTTTCTTCCTAAATAGAAGAAAGGTGTAGTACATTGTCCAACAAAAATCCATTGCTTCTCTTCCATTTTTTTAGTAGGACTAGACTTTGTCGTTAAGGAACCAAACCTTTTCATTGTGTTGTAAACCTTTCAGCCAGGACCTATAGGTAGGAGTGTCGGGATTCAATTAGTATATGCGGCATTGCTGATCATCCCAGGGATCTGTGTGGACAGGTACATACGATGGCTGGGGCCATATTTGTTAAATGTGCTGCAATGAGATGCACCAGTGGGGCAGGGCTGAAAAATGTCCTGGCCAAAATGTTACGACATCTCTATTGAGAAAGTGGTCTGAATAACTGTCGTCTTGCAGTAATGAATTGTTCAAGTAACTAAGCCTCAGCCAGTCAGTGCTGAGCATTATCTTGTCCAAAAGGGATTGGCTCCAGAGTGATTCAATTAGATTGCAGCTTAGACTCTTGTTTGAAGGTCATAGAACGGCATTCTGTTCACCTTCAGGTAAATGAAGAGGCAGCAGGCAACACTCTTAGTTGCTGGCTGCCATCTTGTGACTGAGCGAAGCCAGTATGGAAAGAAAGCACGCAGCAGAGCTGAGAATACCACAAATAATCAGCTGAAGCCAAGACTGCCATTCTTTTGGATGTTCTAGATAGGGGAGCTTGTGGAGACAAGGTACATACCTGTGTTAAGGAGGCAGAGCCAGTGTGTATGGTCAAACTGGCAGCTCCCTTAAAGAGGGAGCCCAGCTGGGTTGGAGAGTAGAGACTGAAATCTATCCAGCTTTCGTCACTCTCCTTGCCAACTTGTACACTCTGGGTGCTGCTGCCTCTGCCCAGAGTGAAGAATCCCTGTCCCAGAGGTACCAGCAGAGACCCTGATGTTCTTTCTACTGTCCCAGAGGTACCAGCAGAGACCCTGCTGTGAGGGTTGAGACTGCAGGTCCCATTTACGGCAGAAGCTGCGACTAGCGTCCAGTCCACTGTTACCAGAAAGTAGCCACCGGACAATGAAGGGCTAGTGTTATTGGATAATCCTATTTTTGGAAGATAAAAGTAAAAACTTCAATTTTTATGTGAAATTGCAGTTTTAGAGGCTGGGCCAAACTTTGAGAAAACACCGAGCAGGTCAAATCATAGACTTTTCCTAGCTGATTATGTAATCTCTTTTGCTATGGAGCCCTCACTAGTGTAAGAAGACAGGCCTGCTGGAGCAGAAGACATACAGGAGTGGCTGGAAGGAACACTTAGTCACACCACGATGCAGAGGAGCTAGCTCTGATATGAACGGAAAAAGAAAGAGCTGGTGAGGTGAAGGAAGCTAGTGTTGGCCTCAGAGTGCAGGACAGTCTCCAGGGTGGAACAGGGAGGCCAGGGTGGGGTGTGGAGGGCTTGGGTTGGGGCCTGGCCTTGGGAGTGGAAAGGAAGGGAGGGCTTTCCAAGGAAGTCAGCAAGCCCAGCCAGTAATAATAAGACACTGAATTTGTACAAGGCTTCCCTTTAAAGTAAAAGAAACATGACTCAAAACATTTAAAACACAAAATGAAAAACCAAACCAAACACCACAACTGTAACCAACCCCAGGACTCTAACAAAATGACTGCTCGACATTTCATGTGTGCTTTCTCAACTTTTCTTTAATATTTCATTTTTTGGAGGGATACAGTTGTAGTGAAGGTCTAGTGTATTCAGTCTTTATACCTTCTGCTTGCGTTATAGCTCATAGTTTTACCAGTGTGAGATTGTTTAGCCACCACTGCCATCTGGGAGAAAGGCCACACAGGTTGGCATTCTAACACTGAGAGGCTTCCTCAATTTTCCAGGGTCACATAGCTAAGAAGTTACAGTGCAAGACCTAGACCTTCCAGCCCTGATGTTCTTTCTTTTGCTCAAAGCTGGACCACACTGCTGCTGCTATGAATGAATGTGTAAATTCATCCAACAAGGGAACAATTTATGCCCACTTTATATAAGGGACAGAAGGAGACAGGAAGGGGAAACACACATAGCCAGTGCTGTGAAAGAACAGGAAATGAATTTAACCTAATTATATATACACAATATTATGAACCTTAGAAATCACAGTCTATGAAAAAGAAGAGGATGGATGCAAGTACAACACACTCCACAGAGGCACCCGAGAGGAGAAGTGCAGTGAGCTTTGTTGTGCAGTTTCTCAAATCTTCGCACCTTTGGTCCCCAAACCAGCATAAATTATTCTTCTATGGAATATGTGCCCGAATTGAATTTCTACCCTTTGCTGCTATTCATCAGACAGATGTTATTAGACTCAGACTTACTGAAATGGACTCCGATCTACCACTTCAACTTATACCTGGGATTCTTGGACTCTGGAGGTGACATGACTTGCCCAAGCTCATAAACTCAGTCCTTGTTTTTTCCACTTAGTTCTACTGCATTTCATCTCCATAGGATGTCTCCTGGTCTTCCACAAAAGAACACTCAAATTTTCTGTTCTCTAAGTTGGAACTTTGATCACAGTGAATACCTACTCTGAGTTACTTTGAGTTCTAAGACCGTCTTTCTGTGGTAGGTTCAGAGGCAATACTGAAGTGGTAGCCCAAACTTCAGAACCTACAGGTGTCACAGAATGAAGATAAAAGTTTAATTATTGATAGCTTCTAACAAATCCCCTCATATAAGATAAGGACCTAGGGTGTGAGAAATTAAATCATCTGTTCTTTGCTGCAGGGCGCAAGCCCCTCCTGAGGCTCCAGGTTTAATACTCTTGTCACTCCACAAGTCTGGCCATAAGAAACTAATAAAGCAATGATCATAACATTGAATGACAAAATACTATACATGTGCACAACCCTGTCCTCAAAGGGCTATGACGAAGACACAAAAGGACCAATAGCTGGCTGTAGTGTTAGCCCTGAAGCCTTGGCACCTACTAACCTGTTCTTATTTTTTCCATAGTCTCATTTCTAGTAGTGATGACCTGATCTATCCAGAGAAAACAGAACTGATAAATTTACAGTGTAAATAAAAAGGCTGTGGTTATATACCTTGTTATTTCAGTTAGTGATCATATTTTTCCCAAAACAGAAAACTGTAAGATATGTTGTTTGTAAAAAAAAATTATTGATTGTGACAAAAGACTTGTTTTCAGAAATTTGGAGCTCTTCTTCTTACTTATTTCTCTTTTGTTTTTCCTCCAGTGCCATTCACTGAATGAGTCTGGGGTGAGTGCTTTTTTACAAAATTGAACTCTTTCTCGCTAGTTTGCTTTGTTTTGCCAAGTGATGTCCTGTTCTACCTTGGAACTCTCCAGAGTTCACAGAACAAGAATGGTATCACCAGATGCAGCGCTTAATCTCAAACTTCTCAGTCTCCACAACTATAACACATAAATTTCTTTTAAAATAAATTGCCCTGTTTGTGATATTGAATTATAACCACAGAAAACACATTAAGACACCACCACTTAATTAAATCTTCTCCAAGTATAAAAAAGATGTACACTGTTCTTTTTCTGGATTATATTTTACGTTTGTTTGAAATAGATATTCATATAAATCAGCTGCATGTTTTGAAAAGCTCTAGTAGAGGTTCAAGTTTAACAATACATTGACAACATAGACTAGGTGAGGCTTAACTCAGACAATTTAAGAACTTGTCCATTCAGGCTGCGGGTACAGCTCAGAGGTGCAGCACCTGCCTCGTAAGGGTGAGGTCCTGAGTTTGATTCCTGGTACTTACGCCTCAAAAGAACTTGCCTGTTCAACCCAAAATGAAAATTTCCTCAGTGTCAGGTTCAAACATAAATCAGAAAACAGCTAAGGCCACCTCCTTTTGGATGATCTTCCTCCAGGGAAAAGAAATCACTTCTTTCACTGCAATCTTGAGTAGATTTTGCTTGCCTTTCTATTTAACATTTACTTTTTCTGCCTTGCACTGAATGGCTTTTCAATTTGTCTCCTCCCTTAGCCTTGAGGTTCCTTGAAGACAAGAGACAGTATTTTACATGAATTTGCACTGGTACCTTCTCCATCCTGAACTGTGAAACAGAACTTTGATATAGAAGACCCCACTACTCTCCCTTTCACAGGCAAGGATAGGGGGCATGTGAGAGAGGGTGGAAGAAAAAAAGAGCTGCGAGAGTTGCTCAAACTGACCCTCGCTACACAGAGGAAAGACTTAGAAGGGAGCTTCCTTTCCACCCTTGGTTGTTGCAGCCTCTTGCCAAAGGGACCTTTAGCAGATTAGCAATGGTTCTCCTGCATATCATAGAGTCACGTTATCAACTGTCTAAGACCCTGTAAAATAGAAGATGCTTAAGAAGGCACTTGGGAAAAGCATTATGAAGACAGGGCAAAGATCCAGACTAATAAGTTGAACTGTTCGGTTCCTTAGTAGTGACATGACCTTAGACAAGTTCCACCACTTCCCTGGGCTCAGTGTGCTCATCAACAAAGTTACAGAACATGACCCTCTCCTCTCAGGGTGGTTCTTAGGCTGACAGAGGAGGAATGTAAAATACCAAGGACAGATAGCAGACAATTAAAAAGTGACATTATTCAAGTCAAAACCATAATTTCTAACGAAGAAAACAGATTCAAGAAGATAACCGAGTGTGTGGCAGGCACACACTGCACCGGTGGAAGCTGGACAGTGACCGCAGTGAGTCATACTCCCAGCAATTAATATTCATGAGCAGTTGTTAAATGCCAGATAGCATTATATGTTTTGTTTTGTTTTTTTGGTTTTTCTCCGGTACCGGGAACTGAACTCACGACCTTGCGCTTGCCAGGCAGGTGCTTTGCCGCTGAGCTAAATCCCCAGCCCTAGATAGCATTATAGTATCACCTCACAAAAGAGAGGTCAATCACTTGGCCTGGAAGGACACAAAGTGATAGAGCCAAGATACAGGGGTGATGCTAAATCTTCCACTTCCCGGACTAATGTTCCTCTAAAACTGTCATTTCTGAGTCTGATTAGCACCAGACCTGACCCGAGCTTGCTGGGCAATGGCAGATCCCACAAGCCTTCGATGTGGGCCAGGGATTTATCATTCACAGGTCCATGTCTGGGGAGGAACTGCTCCCCTGTGCCACGGTTGGGGCCAGTGCTCCTGACAGAACTCTTCTCTGCACCACTGTGCTCTGGGATGTCCTTCCTGCCAAGTCCCAAGGCTACTTCTGCTTTTCTAGGCCTCCCACTAGATCAGCAAGGCTCTATTCAGGCCATTAACTCCTTTGACTGAAGGCATCTGATACCCATTAGCAATTCTGCTCTGTCCTTAATAGAGGACAGTTAGTTTAACCTCGAACCCTGAGGAGAAAAGCTCTATCCTTGGCCAATTGACAATTCTCTCAGACCCCCACTGAGCCAGAAAATGAGCCAATCACAGCCTCAAAGTCCTGTATTCCTGGAAATACACAATGAACACCTCTCAGACCAATTTTATTTGGTCACCTCAGTCAGTCCCTTCTAAGAGGTGAAATTCATGCAGGACCTCAGCTCTAGTAAGTTGCCCAGACTGGGCTTGAACATTGACTGGCCTGCTTTAGCCTCCCAGAGTGCTGGGATGACAGGCATGCATGCATCACCACGCCAGGATCTAAACGCTCCCTTTTTAAGCCCCAGGTCTATGTTGTGATTCTTGCTTGGGGGTTTCCCCAAGTGTTCTGTCAGAGAAGTTTAACTACACCTCAGGCCTTTCCCTCCTTGTCTTTATGGACCTGCGTATCATTTAGCTGTCTAAACATAATGGTGAGGCCAATGTTAATGGCATTTCTGTTAAAAATACAAAGGCCTCTCTGGGAGACTAAGCAACAGGCATCTTTGTCCTGGAAAACTGAGCAGCTGAGAGGTGGAGCAAATGGCAAACATCAAACCAGGAAGTCATTCAGTGGGAAGTTGGCATCTTTAGCTGTCCAAGTCTTTCTATTTAGCAAAGACCAGAGCAGTTTTAAAGAGGACATACCAAACAGGACTCAGAAAACCCAAACTCTCATTGACTTTATTTTTCAGGAGATAGTATAAAGAAATAAATAACAGGTAAGTACTTTTTTCAATTTATTGCTCTATTGAAGATAGAAGATTCACATTTATTTACCCAGAAAGCCTCACTCTAAAATGAACCTACCATAAAAAGATGGTCTTGGAACTCAAAGTAACTCAGAGTAGGTATTCACTGTGATCAAGGTTCCAACTTACAGAACAGAAAATTTGAGTGTTCTTTTGTGGAAGACCAGGAGACATCCTATGGAGATGAAATGCAGCAGAACTAAGTGGAGAAAACAAAGAAACTGAGTTTATGAGCTTGGGCAAGTCATGTCACCTCCAGGGTCATGTCACCTCCAAGAATATGCTGAAGTAGTAGATCGGAGTCCATTTCAGTGAGTCTGAGTCTAATAAAATCTGTCTGATAAACAGCAGCAAAGGGTAGAAATTCAATTTTGGCACATATTCCATAGAAGAATAATTTTTGCTGGTTTGGGGACCAAAGGTGCGAAGATTTGAGAAACTGCACAGCAAAGCTCATTGCACTTCTCCTCTCGGGTGTCTCTGTGGAGTGAGTTGTACTTGGCATCCATCCTCTTCTTTTTCATAAACTGTGATTTCTAAAGTTCATGACAGTGTGTATATATATGTGTGTGTGTGTGTGTGAGACATTACTTTAGTAGAGCATGCTTCCCAATGGTGGAGAAAGGAGTATTTCCAAAACCATCTAGAGAATCTTCTCAACAGACACAGACTCACTTTCCTCTTTTCTGGTCTGGTCTGGTCTGTTTATTCTGAGATATGGTCTTGCCTGGACTCCAATGGAATGTAAGTTTATAGCAGTATTGGGAAAGTACCCCCAAGGGGTCTAAAATGTGGCCCTCTATCCTCTTCTCTTTATCTTTATCCACTTTACAGCCTCCTAAGGAGAACACTGGCAGAACTGACAAGGGTAAAATATCAGAAAGCTGTTTTTGATCCACACGGAAGAGGAGAATTTTATTCACCTACCTTTCACAGTTAGGTCCAGCATAGTTTTCTTTACAAATACACCGCACAGCTCCATTTTTTCTATAGCAGGATTCTGCAAAACTAGAATTTTAAATGAACATTTGAAGTCCATTCCATATAACACTGAAAAGATTATTTTAATTTTTGATTTGATCATTTCTACCCTGGCCTTCCTTCAATTTTAATGGCTGTGATCATTTATTTATTTAAATTCAATCCTTCCTTTTCAAGAAAATTTAGACCAGCAGGCCTAGACAGACAATGTTGCTCTGTGGAGAGGACGGTTTCCTAGGTACATCCTACTGATTTCATAGAAGTACTTCCTTTTTTTTAAGCAGTGAGAATTTCTAGCATTTCAGATTTTATATTCACTTATATATATGGACATTAACATTTCAATACAAGTCTAAGATAAGATACATGCTTCAAAGCCAGAAATTAAATACAGTTTACCTGCCATTATACATTTTATGTAAGAATTTCTTTTTATTCCCATTATATTTTATATACATTTGACAGTTTTCCCATTATTTTTCTGCCCTGGCCTTATTT
Organism: Chinchilla lanigera; assembly: GCF_000276665.1. Taxonomy (NCBI): domain Eukaryota; kingdom Metazoa; phylum Chordata; class Mammalia; order Rodentia; family Chinchillidae; genus Chinchilla; species Chinchilla lanigera. The sequence continues at coordinate 4,376,714 of NW_004955526.1, read as the reverse complement.
ACTTCTCTGTGTATTTATTTATTTTGTTTTGGAGTAAGGTCTTGCTATGTAGCTCAGGCTGGTCTTACATGTGTCATCCTTGTACCCACCTGCCAAATGCAGGGAGTACAGGCATGTACCACCACATCCAGCTGGACCTCTTCAAAGATGAGAAATCATTTCTAAACTACACATTCTCTACTCAACCTTAATTTCTTTCGTGTGTATCTTAAAGATTTGGAACGAGAGTGAAGGGACTGACCAAGAAACAGGACACACAATAAAAAGATTTTAGCCAACGAGGGCCCTTGTATTCTTTTCCTCCTCTTTCTCCTCTTTCTTCCCTGCTTCTCTTTCTCTTACCCTGATAATAAATATTAAGACATAGCACGAAAGGTTAATAAGAACACTGCCTCAAAAGATTAAATAGCTATCCCAACTATTAAAGCAGGAGAAATGTATGGAAAGTTTTACCACAATGCATGACTTGTGCCTGGTGTAGGGGTGTGTGTGTGTGTGTGTGTGTGTGTGTACGTGAAAAATTTTAATAGCTTTTAAATTAGCTTTGGCTTAAGTATTGTGCAGTTAATGAAGTGTGACCTGGGTGCTCACAGTCTTGCATGTGTCAGCAATCTTCCCCTAATGACCTCTGAAGGAAAGCAAATACAAGCGTTTGTTGGTTTGATGACATTTTAAAATCAGAAAACAGTACATGTTCTCAGTGAAAGGCAATACCCACAGTTTATTCTCTCTCACAGTTTGGTAACAGCATTCCAATGAAATAACATTTTCTTGGGCTTCACCACTTTATTTTGACTGTTCTTATCCCTCCAGTGAACTTAAAGAAACAGTCAGTTGAGTCCAGAAGAGGGACAAATCCTCTTGCATCTTGCTTTGAAGGTGTTCCACCCAGCAGCCCGCCCACGGTTCCGAGACAAACATCTGCCAGGGCGTCTGGAGCCGTCTGCCTTTAGCTGGTGTCCGACTGTTTCAAACAGATGACATTTTCCTTAACTGGAGTTTTTACCATAGCCACTGGTAGACATGGAGGATGTCTGGCCAGCCCCAAAACAAATAAATGAACTCCATGCAAATAGTCCTTGGGCATGACCACTGGTTTCCGCGCGGCAGACTCAGAAGCAGGAGCAGTCACTGAGGTTCATCTTTGTTTTTATCAGCATTAGCTGTTTACACTTTTTCTAGGAAAACTTCTACTACTGGGCAGGAAAATGGGAACACTGTGCCTTTCTCAGCCCGCTGTGACCACTGCAGTGCCCATTTCAAGCGGGAGGCTGATGTTCACTCTTGGAAAACCCTTAGGGAGCTTGAAAAATAGGCTCAGACCTTTGTTTGCCCAACTCCGTTAAGCATTATTTCTCTGCTTTGTGATCTGGCTATTGTTAACTGGAAATGCAAATCCCAGGACTGTAGGCTCAACACATGGATCTTGCAAGTGTAACTCAGATTCCACACCAGGTGCCTTTCTGAAAGGTCCCAACAATTTTATTTTTATAGAAAGCAGCAGTATGAATCTTTTTAAAAATGCTAAAAGAGACAACGGGGCATTTGACTTTACTTAAGCTATCTGGGTGATATTTGAGATGAGAACCTTACAGAACCCGTGCCAGTGCGCTCAGGTCCATGACGCACTCGGTTTCCTCCACAGTAGAGCTTTAATGCCAGACAAAGGAAACCTTGCAAAATCTGAGGTCCCTCACTCCCATACCAGTTCCTCCCACTCCCACAGGATGTTGTTTATGTGTTCATTTTCAGCAGGTTTCTCAACCTCAAATCTGTACCACAGAGGCTTGAGTGCTCCTATCCGCGACTACGTGCTTAACTTTAGAGCGACTCCTGAGGTCCCTTAGCTGCTTCTGAAGTGAGCCCCGATCTACTCATACACACAGCCTGGGTAATATGCCATCTCTGCATGGCTTTGAAAGCTGCTCCTTTTCTCAGGATAGGAGACTCATCCCCCAACTGGCAAGTTGCTGCTTCCTTTATTGGAAAGAGCCAGTAGTCCTCAGAACCTCTTCTTGCTCAGCAAAAATACTCCACACATGTGGCTCAAAGCTAGAGCCCTTTGTTGTGGGAATGTCAAAAGTTACTGTATTTTGACCTATTTTAAGGAAGTTGAGACTTTGTTTTATACATTGCTGTGTTACAGTGACTGGTACAAGAGTAGCTTATAATAAATGTACAAGAAATACTGACATAAATATGTGCTCAATAAATTTACTGCACAATTGTCTGTGGATGAGATGTCTCAGTCCAGAGGCCATGATGCTCTAGAAGGCTCATATCTTAAGACATTAACATTCGATAACTTAGAAATTTGTCGTGTGAATGGGACAAAAAGCACAAAAGTGAGATGATGATACAATGGGAACTACCTGCGATTGTCTTCCTAATTCATGTTACTATATAAAGAAATTGCAGCTGAAAGCTTATAAAATCTTTACTGAGCCAATGATGCTATACAGCATCTCTATTTATATGGGCAAATGAACAAAACTGGCCATTGGCATGTTAGAGGTAAATATATTTAACAAAATTACTATGGCAAAAGCCAAGTGTGGTAAACATCCCACCAGATGTGGCCAGGATGAATGTTTGAGAACACAATATTAATAAAGAATTAAAGATTATACCTAAATGAAGCTAAGGGCATTCTTGAGTGGAAATAACAGATTATTAAATGTTTGTGTTTTCCAAACACATTCTCAGTACCATCTACCTTGCAGACATGAAGAATCACAAAGCTAGGTCTGAGCCACTTCAATGGTTTCTGAAGAAAGACGGGGCTCCGAAAGGTCTGACCTGGTTGATATAGGATTTAAATACATTATAAGCTGTTGGGTGAAATGTTAGGCAATACTGGTGTTCAATTAAGGAGAATGATTAGGGGGAAACCCGGTCCGCATCTTCTTTCTCTCTTTTCTCATCAGTAAATGTGAGAATGATTGTGTGTGTATGTGCGTGTGCATATGTGTGAGTGTGTAAAAGGCACATGGGCTTCTAAATCACTTTATATGTATTATGCAATTTAATGTTCACAACAGCTATCAATTAGATAAATGTCATACAGAAAATAAAAGTATTAGAAAAAATACTATGCTGTATGTTCAGTAAAGCCACCATCTACCTTACACCTTTCCATGTGCACGGCACCAGCCCAAATACTCCACGTATATTATTCTGTCCAATCTTACAACCTTGCAGCGCAGATCCTTAGGCCTTGATTTGACTTACTTATTAAGGAAAAAGCTAAGATCCAGTGCAGGTGAAAGGAATCAAGGAATGGAACCAAAATTATGCTAGTCTCCTGATCCTAAATCTCACAGAAAGAGAGACAGAGACACACTAACTCATCTGAGATCATGCAGGCATGTGTGACCAAACAGAAATTAGGCTGGCTTTTCTTTCTCTTTGGTAGAATAAAAAAATAAAACATAAATTTGTCTTTGTCTCTGGTTCCTAGCACAGGGCTTCCATAACCTTCAAGTTTCCTGGGTGAGTATTACCTTTTATCTCTTTCAGTCACACCTGTTCATGCTAATGAGGAGACCCAGTGCCCCCTTAGAGCAGGAGCTGGTCTCCAGAAGAACAATCATGTAACTAGAGGGCTGGGCTCTTCAACCCTCCCCCAGACCTCCAGGGAGGGGAGTCAGGCTGGATATCAAGTGTGATCACCACAGGCCAGTGCTGTAACCAATCCTGCCTGTGACAGGAACCTCTGACAAGGATCCTCCGTGATGAGTACATGACAGTGCTGAGAGGGTGGTAAGTGATGCTTCTGCTCTTACAGTTTTGTGGAATCTCCTTCTGCCTCCCATGCTACATTTTTTCTTGTGCATTTCTTGCTTGTGTGTTTGAGTTGTATCTTTTCTAATACACTGATAATTACAAGTACAGCACTGTTCTGAGCTCCGTGATTACCAGGCTGTGACTTGCTATTACCAGTTCAAGGGATAGCTGAGAAAAGGTGAGACGGGCCTTGCCTATGAAACTAGGAGACTTCACTGACCATTTGACACAATCCAGGGGTTGAGGGACACAGTCATCAGCTACACTGCAAGGGCAGATGCTGCTCCCAAAGTGGTTTTCAATTAGAGACCTTTCCGATATCTTCTTCAGCCTCATCTCAAATGAGGTGTTCAATTTGGAAAAAATCCCGCAGAACTCTGAATAGAGGAAAAGAAGGAATAGCGGGGGATAAGCATTAGAAGAGACCATTCTCCTTCAGGACTTACTTGGCCAGGTGGGGCAAGGGACAGGGGCATGGCTGGCAGGAATGAGGTGCTTCTCTGATGGAATCCCCAATATAACCATCCAGGCATTTTTCACAGTGCTCCCCTGTGGTGTTCCGCTGGCAGTTCTAAGAGACAAAAGATAGGAAATTTGACAAGGAAGCAGAAAAAATTTATAGACAACAAATGTAGCAACCAAACAACCCTTCAAATAAAGGGACAGCAGACCTAGTATAATAGATGGCGTGCAGCCACACAAAGGAGCCCCGTCCACCCCAGTCAGTGCTAGAAAGTGTAGGTAAGGGGTGCATGATTTCACCCTGAGCTAGCAGCCCAGGGACTCTTTTTAGAGTTTATGTGCAGAGGAGACTATTCATAGAGTCCTCATTCCAATTCTGAAATATAATCAGGAAGAACAAACTCTGGATGTTCTGGAAGCATGAGCTTACTGCTTTGGAATGAGTATGAAATAGAAAAATAGTATCTCCCTGGTGCTTACCCAAGGCCGTGGGAACAATAAAGATTTATGGGGATAAACAAACAAAATATGTCAGACTAGGCCTAAATGGAGTAGAAGGTAGCTGAAGAGTATTCTGCTAATTGTCCGTGTCCCTGATAATGATACATAAGAAATGGTAAGTAGTTGATTGCGTGATTTTTCTATTTGTGGTAAATATAATAAACAGAAAAAAAGACACAACACAGGATGCTTCTTCTGTCTGGAACACCTGCTTCCTCATTCAAGATTTTCATAGGCTTTAAACTTTCCACAAAATCCTGACTCTTCCTGCCAAGTTCCTCCTTACTCTCCTACCTACATTGTCCTATTATCCACTGCCAGCTTCAGCCTGTCCTCCGCCATACACTGAATCTTTGGTACTGTATTGCCATTAACATGGATGGCCAAGTCCTCAGGAGCTGCTGAGCTGATGGATTCATTTCTATAAGAGGAAGCAATGACAACACAGAGACAGCTTCCTACGGGATTGGTTGGGATGGCACAAGCCAGCTCCGCTAATGCTGTGATATTTTTATCTTTACAGTTGCCAGAGTGTAGAAAGGTTGAGTTGAGTTTTTAGTGGAAAATCTTACTGTTAGAATTAGAATTCCATCAAGGAAGTGCCCACCTATTTGAGCAATTGCCTTAAAAGCACCTTTCCACAACAGCTTTAGTAGAACAGCTTTTTCAAGTAGTTCTCTGGGGAGAATTCTTGGAGACAGAAAGATGGAGCAGCAGCAGGCTGAACTCGGAGCTTTTCTGTTTGTTGTTTTTACGCTAATTGAGGTTCACAGTAAAAGAATAGCCATATCCTTCTCTAAACATTTTATGTGTATTAACTAATTTCATTCTGGCAATAATCCTGAGGGAGGTCTCCCTCTCTCCCATATTACTTATATTTTTTTTTTTTTTTGGATTTTCTCCGGTACCGGGAACCGAACTCAAGACCTTGCGCTTGCCAGGCAGGCGCTTTGCCGCTGAGCTAAATCCCCAGCCCCCATATTACTTATATTGAGATAGAGGTACAGATGGTTAAGTAAATTGCCCAGTGTGACACAGATTCACGCAACTGTGCTCTAGATCTCTCTTTTTTTTTTGTTTTGATTTGTTTTTCTTCTGGTACCAGGAATTAAACTCACGACCTTGCACTTGCCAGGCAGGCACTGTGCCGCTGAGCTAAATCCCCAGCCCAAGGCTCTAGATCTCAGTGTACTGCTTCTTAAAAATTGCTAGAGAAAACAAGCATAGAGTGCATCAGAAGGTATCAGAATATTTTTGTGATGATTAATGTTGGCTGTCAATTCAATTCGTTTAAAAGGTGCCTAAGAGATTAGTAAAGCACATTTCTAGGTGTGTCTGAGCATAACCCTGCAGAATAGCTGGTCCTGGTTCCTTCCTCTTGGACTTTTTCCTCTCACTCTGCTTTCTGGTTGCCATGAGGTGGACAGCTTTAATCCTCTCTGCCATTTCTGTCCTGTTTCTGTCTTGAAGCCTGTCGACTGTGGACAGAAACCTCTTGAACTGTGAGCCAATGAAAACATCTCTTTTAATTTGTGTACATCAGACATTTTATCCTGGCAACAGAAAAACGACTGATAGAATTTTACTAACAGTTTGAACTTTAAATGAAAAACAACACAGTAGTCAAAAGGAAGGAACCGTAATGTGGGCAAAAGACTATCCTGATGGAACACTCTCTGAGTACTTGATCATATGGACCCTGGTTATAATTGTGTCAGCATAGAATTTAGGGGCTAGTTCAGACTGTCAGACCAATGAGAACTTTGAAAAAAAAGTATGCTATGCAGATATGACACTGTTTAAATATTTCCCTTACAGTTCTTAGTATTAGCCTTCAGGAAATATTTGTTGGGGAAGTAAATGAAGGGAAAGGAGAAAAAGATGAATCAGTGAACTGTGTCTGCAGCATGTAAAAAAATTAACATGCACCAAAGGCATGCTCAAAACTGATGGGAATCTGTCATCCCAGGGAAAACTAATGAGCCTTACCCAACTGCCATGAACCTAAGCCATGAGCAACCTGGCAGGGCCGCTTGTAGACTGGGGTCAAGTTTGACTGAGCCCTTGATTGACAGATGAAGCCCATCTGTGTAGAAGAAACAGGCTCACTGTAAGATGTTAGGCCATCGTTTGTGCCTGAAGCAGCTTGTAAGATCCAAAATGATCTAATTCTCAGTTCTGCCCCTTTATGGGTACTTTGAATTTCTTTTTAGAGCTTTAATTCTGCTGCGGTAGCTACAGGGAACAATCACCGTCAAGGACAAACCACCAAATCTCTTCCAGCCTCTCAAAGATCAGAGTGCAAATGCTGATTTTCTTCATCTGCTTTTTTTTTTTTAAGGAGTTGTTATGAAACTCCCTGGAAGCCACTGGTGTACATTCTGGAGTTTGTCAGAAGAAAGTGCTGGAGACAGGGAGAAAGAGCCTTAGCTCTTAAATGTCCTAGCCGATTGACTTTGAACAAGTCACTAAACCTTAGTGGGTCTCTATTCCCTCACCTGTAAAATGAAGATTTAGGTTAGATGGCCTGTCAGTTTTTCCTTACTCTGAAAAACTTTTACCCTGAGATTGCAAACTTCCTCCTTACCTTCCATACTTTGTTATTTAAAAAAGAGAAAACACAAATGACAACAATAAATAATATGTTGCTGTGGGGAGGAGTTTATTTACTTATTTATTATTTAGCAGTACTGAGACTGAATCCTGGGGTTCTATACCACTGAGCTATATCCCTAAATCATTTTACTTTGTATTTTCAGAGTCTTGTTAAGCTGTCCAGGCAGCATTTGAACTCACTATTTTCCTGCCTCCGTCTCTCTCAGTGTGGGGAAAAGTTTCTCTTTAAATAAAACTCACTCCATTTAAAGATGGAACAAGCCCAGGGTTGAGCCTGAGCCCAAGTCTTTAGCACAAGAGAGTACATCTTACTGCAATAAAGGAGTAACTCAAGTATTCCTTAAATTACAAATTTAAAGATGTTTGCACTTAGATTATTTTATTATTTTAGTTATCAATGCATTCATTCACTTAACAAATCTGGATTAAGCATCTATCATGTAGAAAAATGAGCTGCGCTTATTATTTTGTGCTTTTATATTTATTTTTTCATATCCAAAGGTTTATTTAATTGACAAAAATACAAACTTACATCATGAACAGGGAGAGAAGACTGGTTTGTGACATCTATAGCAAAGATACTTTTAAAAAGTGGTCAGATAGTACAAACACCACAAAATACAGAAATAAAATCTGTTTTGATTAATAAACCAAGAACTCCTCTATGAAGCTTCCTTTTTTCCTATTACCTATCTTTTATTTTGCTCTTTATCTATATGTGGGTTTCACCTATAAGAGAAACCATATAATATTTAAGCTTGTGTGTGTGATTTATTTCACTAAACAGTAAGTTAGGTACATCCATTTTCCTACAAACAACTCAGACTTATTCTTCTTGATGGCAGAATAGTATTCCACTGTGTATAAATGCCACATTTTCTTAATCCAGTCATCTGTTGATGGGCATATAAGCCATTTCCAATGTTTAGCTATTTTGAATTGTGCTGCTATGAACATGGTCATACATGTATCACTGTAATGTGATTTTTTCCCTGTTTCCTTTTTTTTTTTTGGTACCAGGAATCAAACTCAGGACCCTGTGCTTGGCAGGCAGGTGCTTTGCCACTGAGTGACATCCCTGGCCTTAATGTGATATCTTTAATTCTTCTGGGAAGATACTAGGAGAGGCATAGTGGGTCAAGTAAAATTTCTGGTTTTAGTGTTTTGAGGAATTGCCATACTGATTTCCATAGTGCTTGTACTAATTTACATCCTCACCATCAACACAGAAGGGTTCCTTCCCCACCCCACCCCCGTAGCCTCAAAGCATCTGTTATTATTTGATTTGTTGATGAAAGCCATTCTATTTTGGGAGGAGTCTAATTTTTGTGAGTTCTTTATATAGTCTAGATATTAGCCCGTCTGACGAATGAGCTGCAACTGTTAACGTAAAGACTTCCTTCCTCCCTTTGAGGAGCTCACAGACTTGTGAAACAAACAGTGGTAAACCAAGACTAATATTGTGTGTTCAGAGCTATGACTGAAGTGTGTATAAAGTACATGTCTGCTAAAGATGAAGGAAATGAACCTTCTAGATCTTCTTGAAGGAGCTGGGTGCTTAGTGGAAGTGAACATTTGATCTAGGCTTTGAAGTAACCCTGTAAGAAATCTCTCCTGGGAATAATCCATAGCACAGAGTGTGAAAGCACAGAGTGGGTTTAAGTGGTTGTGTGCTCATTGTGGTTGGAGCAGAAACTCCCAGAGGATTTTAGAAAGAAGAATCCTCTGATTTGGAGGTGTTTTTGAAGACTTCTTCATTGTGGTCAGGAGACAAATTAGAGGAAGGACAGTACACATTTGGGAAGCTGGGGCAGCAGTCACAAGGGGTTACTACCTTACTCCTCAAGTAAGGTACTAGCAGCAGGATATAGAGAGGAGGATGCTGTCTTCTAGTTCAGACTTTAGGATTTGGAGTCAAACTGATGTTAGGGATAAGTAAATGGGAACCAATGAGGTATCTGGGGTCTCCAAACATCAGAGACCCAGCAGAACGGTGCTGTCATTAACTGGGTGGGGGACACAAGAGGAGGAACAAGTTCTGGTTGTCACAGGGAGGGTACACAATGTATGGAGAACTTCTGACCTGCTTTCCTTTCCTGTTAATATTCTTACGTTGTTGGACACAAAGCAATGTGAGATTTGACCAAACTACCCTTCCTTAGTATTCTTTACGTAATACATTTTCCAACTTTGTTTTAGAATATTAGCTATGATAGAACCAAGCTGATCGCTATTTGGAAAAGTTCAGATTTTCCCATTTGCAATAGATTGAAAGATTGCCAGAACTTTAACATACAGATTGTGCACTTGATTTAGCTACCAATTTTATAACTGCAAATAAGAGGTCTCTATATTCAATTTCTTTTTCATCTGAAACACCAAATAAGTCTGCAGGCTTTTGGTCACACATGCTCATATGTCTCAGAGAGACATATACATGGTTGATTTCTGCCCTTCACACATACTACAGAAGAGTTTAAAATGAGGAAAATGTTAGTACCTGCAGACATTAGACATACAACTTTATTCTCTTGAGTAGGGTTTTGGTTAGCTTTCTATTGGTTTACTTTCCTCTCCATTGTGTTTAGGGAGATGAAAAGTCCATTTGACTATTTCTATATTTTTATTCATAAAATTACTACAGGCAGTTGTAGAAAATGTAGGCAAGTATATATTATTCAAAAGTGAAAAGGAAACAATAAAATCACCAGCCAGATATAAATATATAACAGCTTCATGTGCTCTTTTTAGATTTCAATTATATTTTTGTAGCTCTTTTAAAAATTTGAATATTTGATTCAGATTTAGGAAACACATTTTTTTTGAAATGTTGACACAAATCCTGGAACCTCTTTTCTCTTTGATTGTCCCCAAGTGGACAGAAACTTCTGCACATGTTTCTAGAGCTCCAATGCTCCTGGCCCCTTGAGCTTCAAGGGGTTGTGAGATCCACCAGCGTTTTCCAGTGGGTATGATTTCCTACAGCTCCTCAGCTCACACAGTGGGAGACATTTCATTTCAAGCCAGGAAGAGGGTCTGGCACAGAGGTAATGCTCGAAAGGTATTTGCCAGGTAGATTGGTTAAATCGATAGATAAATCAATCCTTAATCAAAAGGAGGCTGAGGAGCCTTTACCAGTGGTGAATTTCAAGTCACAATTTGCTCCACTCTCCTTCCAGCCACTGGCTTTCTCCAAATCATGGAGCTTCAGTGCTTTACATGGTGACTGACTTGACTCAGCCCCTTCCTGGTTCCCTGTCACCCACCCTCTGCAGCTGCAATAAAATGTGGACTGGCTGTGCCCAAGCACTCCTGCCACCAGCCACCTGTCTGCTTCCACCTACTTTGCAATTTCCATCTTCTGTGTCCCTCTAGAACCGTTCAAGAGAGTCAGTCGCATCGACTAGAGTTGCTTGGCCTTTAGCGGGGTCCCACCCAGCCAACTCAGCTGAAAACCTTGACCAAGATGCTACATTTCTGATATGATGTAAAGTGGATGCTTAGAAAGCATACACTGCATCATATAATTCTAAGCCATTCTCCATTTATACATTTTGGTATTTGAAAACTTGGTGTTGCACTAGTGAAGAGGTCTTTTTGTTTGTCTGATATCTAAAATAGTATGATAACTGGGTCTACTCCATATTTTGTTGCTGAATGGCTTACTTCACCAAGTAGTTAGGATCAGTCTATAAATTAAACCTTCAGTGCATCAATTCAAATTGATAATGAAATAGGAAAAATGAGAAGCAAGGGGGAGTGAACAAGGCAAATAAAGCACTCTTGATGTCTTGAAAATAAAAACAGAACAAGATAAATTAAAGTAAAAGAAAGGCTTCCTTTTTTTTTACTTATGGCTGTTGGGAGACATAAGCTGTTGGGGAACCTACCAGAACTGACTGAAGCTGGGTGTGGTGGTGCACACCTATAATTCTAGTACTGTAGGAGGCTGAGACATGGGGATTGCAAGTTTGAGCCTAGCCTGGGCAACCAGTGATTTAGCAAGACATTGTCTCAAACAAGGATTGAGAATTACACAGCATGAGAGTTCTGGGTTCAACCCCTAGTACCATGCAAAACAAAACAAAACAAAACAAAAGCTTACTGAAATACTAGCAATCACAGTAAGCTGCAAGAAAGTGCTAGAGTTGGTGTCTCTATTTTTCTGGCAACTTGAGAAGTAAAAATGAGCTGGAATCACAAGATAGGACCCAATAAACCTAGGTCTGCACTACTGGGGCTGGAACAGAAATGCCAAGCAGTGGAAAAACATGAGTTTGATTCCATTGTGAATAGACTTCATGTATTTGCCAAATAAGTGACAAAATATTATTTGTATATTTGCAAACCTTTTCTCCTCCTTCATTTGCTTTTAATTAAATGCAACTTACATCTTTTTCTTTAAAAATCATATTTAAAAGAATACACATATATGCCTCTCTAGGAGATAGAGTTGTGGATAATTTTCACTTTGTATTTCAAACACCATGTATATCTAAGATTTTTTTTTTTTTTCACAATGAGGTTTTTTGTTAATGTGATTATGGAAAAAAGATATTTCTATTTGGATAGGTTAATATGGGAGAAACATCATTAAAGATGAAAGAATGACTATTACTTTTTGTTTGCATCTTTTGTCTTGGATTGAAATAGTTGCAGGAAGATTGGCAACTTCTCTGGATGAGTACGTAAGTGTTTGAAATCCTAACTCACCCTCAAGTATGGACTAGAACCCATATGTCCCAGAAACTGGGGACGTATTTCACACTGACTGCTCCTTTCAGAAGCTCATGTCTAGGTCAGAGATGAAACCATGGTGGCGCCTACTCTGATACCATCGTTATTCTTGACAGGCAGCAGCAGAAGGGACTCTGGTCCTCTTTCATTCATTCAGTCTTTTGTCTTACCAGTTGCTTAGTGGCTGCTGATGGGCATGCTGGTCCCTACTGTTTTATAGTTTAATAAACCAGACACCAAAGAGCCTTTAATTTGTCAAATCACCAGAGATGTTCATTATTAGTTCAAGTGTATGCATGGATTTTAAAAAAATGTCATTGCGATTAAAATAACAGGAAACCGGAGATGGAAGCATTAGAAAGGGGTAGACTGGCAGCTGCTTGTGCCTACGTTGCTGAGGAGGACATCCTGGGTATAAGGGTTATTTAAGAATGTGGGGGAGGGGAAAACAAATATCAGGACCAAATAAACGCCACAAAGAGACAGCAAAATTTAGTATTTTGCTACTTAGTTCTCTGTCGCTAGACAAATTACAACTTCTAGATTTAAAATAAATGAGGGCTCTAATTTGCAGCTTAAAGTGGAGTGTAACTAAAACAAAACCAGGTACACACCTTAGAAGCCATTTAAAATAAACCTTATCTGTTTAGGAGGGGCACTTTAGTGTATGAAAGAAGTATTCTTGTAGCACAAGTGAAATTACTCTTGAAATTTGACAAAGGATCTTTTGCCATGTTAAGAATTGAATTTTCCTGCCATATCATACGGCTCATGAGAGAAAACATGATACTAGGGTAAAAGAACTTAAAAATCTCTCCTATGACTTCTGTGGAAGCTACTTCTGCAAATATTTCAATGCCTATCTTTACTAAGCCGTCAGTTCCTTCAGGGACAATGAGAACGATGTAGCAAGTGCTTGGTAGAACACTTCTCAGTTTTCATCAAGATATGATGCTTCCCTGACAAACAGTCAGCTGGGAAACTGATTTCAGTTAAGGGAAAAAGCCTCTTTGGGGCTGGAACATAGAACTACAAAGACCACATGGGCAATGCTATATTCTTCACTGGCTACTTGGTTCAAACCTGTCTTTTCCTCTTTAACTAATTTTGACCTATAGACGTGATTATCTTACAATCCATAATAGGCTATGCAACAACTGTTTTAGTCTCTTTCTTTACATAGGATGAAGCTGAACATATGGCAAACTATACTATTACAGAGGAATCTGGAGGGATGGCTCTCTCCTCTGTGTATTATTTTCAGTCCCATCACCACTGGCCTGCAGCAGGAGGCCAGCCACCCAGGTGGGGAGGCAGGAGCCCCTCCAGCTTGTGCCGCTCCTGCCAACGCCTTGGTGGCCACTCAGAATCAGAAGGCGTTTATTTGACATGTTCTGCAGGAAACACTGAACGGGGAGAAAAGCCTTGATTAGCAATTTGCTCCTGGGTGTCTCCAACTTACCACACAGAATCCAGAGCCATCAGAACATTCGTTGGAATTACCGTTACAGTCACAGGGCAAACACTCTCCCGAGAAGGCGCGAAAGAATCCAGCGTCGCATTTCTGCAACAGACATATAAAAAATTTTTAAATATTGAACAGATGCATTTTGACCAGTAATTTCTGAGAGAAGTAAAAGATGATTATTAAACTAAATTTTTTACAAAGCTTACTAAAATGAACTGATTCTTATCATCCAGTAAAAATGATGTGTATATAATCTTCGCTGTGTATTTTCTTTCCCTCTTTCACTAAGCAGAAGAGGAACACTCCTGACATTTCCATCAGTGTAAGAAAGAATAAGAATAAGGGTTTTAGGCTGAGAGAGAAGAGAGAGAGAAAGAAAGAGAGAGAGAGAGAGAGAGAGAGAGAGAGAGAGAGAGAGACTGAGGGACCAAATTCTAATGTGTCTTTCCAATCCAAAATAAAACATGACTGAATATTTGTCAAACTGGGAATAAAGATTTCTGGTTTCAGAAATAATTGGCAAGGGCATAACTAAGAACTCTGTTATGAATGAGGGCTCTTAAAAAACTGCTCAGAGTCTAACATTTTAAAGGAAAAGGTAATATTAAAGTTACTAAGTTCTTATATTTGTCAGGCCCTGTGGGGGGCTGATCATATGTTTACTTTATTTCCATAACTGTGAGGAACATATTATTCTATTTTCATCTGGTAATGAAATAACGAGACCCAGAGAAACGAAATGGCTTATGGGGATGTTAAACCAGCCTGCCAGGCACGGTTGACCTGCACAATAATAAACCTCCCTCCTGTGTTTCACTACTGCTTCCGCTCCAGTATGCAGCGCGATTGCTCCTCATTTATGCAGCTGGGCTTATGGAGCTGTATTTGGTGTTTCACAACGATGTCTCAGCTATGCGGGGCAAAAATGGCACTGTAGGCCTCGAAGACCACTCCCTGCCCTTCAGACTGGCTTACATCTATGGAATTCCAGACAGAAAAGAATCTGATTCCCACAGACTTACAGAGTACAAAATTTCACACTCCCTGTGACTCACTGTAACCTGTACTGTCATGGGTACCAGGAAATTTTTCATTATATCTGGCTGAAGTCCTTCTAACTGCCATGCAAACCCATTTCCTCTCATCTTTTTCTCTGTAAAGAAAGAATAACTAGATAACATTCACAATATAAAAGCACCATCTGTTTGGACTCTAACACTAAAATCCAATGTATTAATTTGAAGGACATTGAACAGAGAATTATGACATGTGTCCATGAAAAGATGGCAATGAAATGTCACCTTCTGAAGGAAGAGAAAGGAAGGCTGAGCAGGCCCAATTTCTAATTTACAGTGAAGAGTTGGCAGTTTATAGTGAAGAGGCACTACAAGTGCAGCGGGAAGCATTTACTTTCGATCATTTAATTTCACATGTATCTGGCTGCTGTCATGGAGTAAAACATACATGTTTTCATTGTGATGCACACATAGTTTCTCTTCCTAGATACTAATATACAGATATAGACATATAAATAGATAAATGCTGATAGAGATCTAGATATGCATCTAAAGATATATACATATAGGTTTGTACCTCAAAAGAAGATTCATTAGGCAATAAGTAACTTTCGTAGGTGTGGTGCACCTTAAACTTCTCTATTTTACTTAAAAATATATCTTGGTCATGATCCATAAAAATTGATCTGATGACCCACAAGTACACTGCATTTTGCCATTTGTGGGGTTCCAATTAAAGAGTGTTTAAAGTGGTTGTAATACGAGTTATCCTGGTCGCCTCAAAGACACCGGTTTTGGAGCTCTCTGACATATTATAGCCATTTGGGGAGCTTCTGATTTAGTACTTCTGAGGATGAAGCCAAGAAATCTGATTGTCAATAATAAATAATTTTTGTATTTTAAAATAACTTTGCAGAAAAATTTTGAAAGACCTCCATTTTTAAGAAAAACACCCCCCAAGGGTACTTATATTTGAGCAGGCTTGGAAAGCGTCTCTCACAGCGCCTTGCATTTGCTAATGGCACAATTAACACTCGGTGATTTGCAGGGCTTGGGCCAGGACAGCATATTTAAGGCACGGTAAAAACCACTGGCGTACACTGCCAACCTGCCCGCTGCTCTCTGCTGCGCCTGGATCAGTCTGAAGCAGTCCAGCAACCAGGGCCTAGGCTGGACTGCACACAAGATGAAATCTTTATGCTGTGCCAATTGGAGGAGGAGATTGCGCTCTCAGTCCATCATTATCCAATTATCTAACCCCCAGATGAAGGATGACTTGGCTCTCATTTCATGCTGTGAGAAATGGGAAGAAAAGGGAGGCAGTCCCTTCTGAGTAATCTTGGCTTCCTGCCTAGAGAGCAGGGGTGGAGAGTGAAAATTCCTTTCTTGCTGGGCTGTGTCCACCTGAGGGTTTTATATTTTCCAATCTCTCCATCCAGAGAGGAGGAGGCAGCATGCAGGCAAATGAAAGTCCTAGTATCACCAGTAGAGCCCATGTACGGGATACCTTGGACCTTGTGCTGAAGAAGATTCTCGGAATGCAGGCATTCCAGAGTTCAGTTCTCCTGAAGGAAGACTGATTTAAATTTGTATCCTTATTTATTTTTTATTTAATTTATTGGTTTTTTTTTTTTTTTTTTTTTTTTTTTTTTTCTTTTTGAGATAGGACCTTGCTGTGCAGTTCAGGCTAGCCTTGAACTCACTATGTAGCCCAGGCTGGCCTCAAACTTGTGTAGATCCTTTTGTCTCAGCCTCCCAAGTGTCGGGGTTACAGGCATGTGCCACCATGCCTGGCAAGTTTATATCTTTATATGGAAATATTTTTATCATTGTTCTGAGAGTCCTGATCTTTTTACTTCATCTTTTTTGAAGTTGACCAAAATTGACCTTTTTAAATATTAAAAGGCAGATATTTTCCAAAATGAAAGCAGAGCTATCTGCTTTGCTCCTGGTTAATAATCACTAGCAGTAGTAATTCTAACACCTGTGCTGTTTAGAGACTTGTGAAAATGGGCTTTCCCACAAATTAAATTAGTGTCTGTCTGTCTCCTTTTGAAAGGCTGTCCCTAAATTACTGAACCAAGATGGTCCCTGTTTATGTATATCCATGTGTGAGCAAGAGTTGAAGCCTTGGAATTGATTTTTAGATGCCACACTGAGCTCTTTCCCGCCTGAGAAGCCTGTCCTACAGTAGAAAAGTATGACGATACATGGGTGGGAAACTTAGAGGACATAGGAGTATTTGTACCTTCTGGAACAATGCCATGGCTTTAAAAAACATTAATAATAATAGCAAGGGTAGTAAAGATGTGATGATGATAACGATGTAATTCTGGTATTGTTAATATCATTCAACTTTGTAAGATGATCAGACTGATCCAAAATTTATTTTTCTCCACTATAACATTCCATCCACTGGAAACAAGGAAATTAACTGACCATGAACATCTACCATGTGGAATCACTGGATAGGTCATGCTGCATTCTCTTATTTTAACCCATGATGGATGCACGGAATAGCTTCTGTTATTTTTCTTTTACAAAGAACTTTGTAGCTTATGAGGATTTGTTATCCAACAAAAAAACACAGATAAGGCACAGTGGGCAAAGGATTCAGATGTTTGTTTCTTCTCAAGTTTGAGCTCTCAGATATATAATATAAATATGTATATATATAATATATATATTATATATATATATATATACTACAGATATATTCCACCACGCTTTTCTTGTTGGAAATTTAAGTTGCTTCCAATTTTTTGCTATTACAAACATTACACAGCAATTTAAAATGGATAAAAAATATGAAATAACTCCTTTAAACTCCAGAAAAATCTTTTAAAATAAAGATAATAATCAAAATGTTTTAATATACAAAAACCATTGAGTGAGAGCATTTCCTTCTTAAGTAGTTTATTTCAGTCAAATTTTCAATTTCACCATTTACTCTCCGCTAAATCATGAGTAGACTTTGTGTACCTCTCAGCAGCTGTATTATTACAGCTTGCCTTGTGCTCTCCTGCCAAGATTGGATGAATCTACACCATTCACTTCTGCCTGTGAAGAGTAAGAGTGAAAACTCTCACTTGTTTATTTGTTATGATAAGTGTGAGGCTTGGCTTGGAGTGAAAAATAAATTTAGGTATGCTCGTCTAATTCTACATTTGCAGAAATTAGAACTAGAGATTCAGGAGGAAACTGGTGTGGAAGGACACGTGTGCCACTCATGCCGAAGGACCCAGGGATGGCAGTCTGTGCTGTCACTACTGCAGAAGACTTTATTTTCTTGAATTCATCACGCAATCACAATATTAATTATTTAATATGACAGATTTAAAATAAGTTAAGATTGTTTTTAATAAAAGGAGTAACATTTAGATAACTGTTACCATTTTATCCTCATTTGAGAAAGTGCCCTTGAAAACACTAGATCATACCAGCAATAATATCCTTGTACAGAATATTCTTTCAATTCTCTTAAGTAGTTTTAAGAGTGCTTTTTTGAAGGGCAGCCCAGTTTGCACCCTTTGGGTGTGGCAAACTTCTAAAAGTTGTTTGAAATTATTAAAAAATGAGTGCTAAGCTAAGTAATAAAATTTTCAGATAAAACTTTTACAAAAATCTCACTGTGTCTCCCAAGTCCTACCAACAGAGGAGCTAATTACTGGAATTGACCACAAGATGCTACTTTTGCACAGATAGTGAATCTGTGAGAGCTTCAGAATTTCTGTTGAAAAGCTTGATTGACTAATTTAAATGTTCTCACAGCAGCGTCTAGAAATCTAAGGTCCCCAGTTGCCCATTAAAGCAAACAAGAGTGTCAAAAAATGCTGGAATTTTGCAAGAACCTGAAGCTGCCATAGGGCATAACCTGAGTTCTCTGAGTAAATACTTCTGTGCCAAAGAAAATCACATCCTTATCTCCAGCTTCAGCAAATGACAGTGAATTAATTACATCCAATTCCATTACGCACAATATACTTTAGAGCTCAGGCGTCTATTTCAGTAGGATCTGTCCTGTCTATAATTGGAATAGATATTTACGTTGTGTCTTCAACCAAGAATCTGTAAACATTTTACAAATACAAACTCCACAATTTTCTTTCCTAAAGTAGACTTTTAGAATTTTGATTCACCATTTTTTTGTTTTGATTTGCTGAGGCTCAAAGCAGAAATCCCAGTTCATTCACTGGTATCCAGGGTTATTGTTACCTTCCATATATTTAATATTCTTCCAATGTAGCAACCTAGGTTAAGTTACCTTTTGCTTAGAGTGTTATATATGTATAAGAAGTACTTTCCTCATGTCATTAGGCAACAATGACTTCAGCTCTAGTTTTATAGTTAGCAAGCTCCAATTTTTGTGTTAGTACATGATAAAAGGCACTTGAAGAGCAGAGTGCTGCGCTCACTTAAGGGCTACGTCCTATGTCTACCCCGGGAAATTCTGCAGATTTAAGAATCTGGTAGTATTCAAACATGTTCTGGGGGGGACCAACACAATTTCATCTATTAAAAATATTCATTTAGCCTTTATTAGGAAGGATGACTTCTAAAAACATGAAGTTTTACAATTAGAAGACATTTCACAGACTTTTTCTCTATAAAAATATAAGTTAAAATATCTAAGATGGAAAGCAGTCCCAGGCTAAGCTATTAATAACTACTGGCTCAATTTTTTTCAAGTAAGACTTAAAATATCCTGATTTTTCACATATAAACCTATAATCAAAGAGTTAAATGTTATAAATACATCATGTAATGTGCTACCCAAGGAGTTGTCTTCTTGACTGATTTTACTTGAATCTGGAGAATACTATTGCCATGCATCGTCCCTTGGGTATGTCTGAGCTCTTGTTTGCATAATTGAAATTCCTCACATTTTAATAGGCACAGTTAATTTTCAGATTTTGACAGTGATTTCACCATAGCTTGATTGGGAAAGTGGTTTCAATATTCTTCAGAGATTTGTCCAGTTCAAAGGTATTTCTTGTGATTATCACAATAAAGTTAGGGTAAAAGCAAAACATGGATGACAGCCTGGTTTCTCCCTGTTGACTCTTATAGCTTCCTTTGTGCCTCCTGCTTAGAACCCTCATCCGCTATACCTTCTCTAATTCACAGAACACTCCAGCTCTCAGTGAAGTAAGGACAATGACTTAGATCCTATGGAATTGTGAGGAGCACAGAATTGTCTTGACTATCCCTAAGCAAGGCCCTTTAGTGAAGAATGGATAGTTATTATCATGGTATTCACCACACATCTATGTAGCTTTTCCTCGGTATTCTTTATTGGCTGTTGGGTATTCTCATGGGTAGAAATCACAGCTTCTCTTACAGGTCTCGAATAACTGTCCCTAAATCCATTTATCAATCATTTATTTGGATCATGCATACCAGCAGACTTGGGTTCTGCTGAAATACTAGTAAATAGCCCTCTTTGTTTGCAAAATTGAAAAGATCAAGCAAGGAGGTTCACAGACCCTAAAGTCATACAGATTTTCTCTTTAAAGTACTGGATTTGGGGCTGATTACATTCATTAATATGGATGAACATTTCTTTAAATTTTGTCCTTGAAAAGTTACTTGAAGTAATGCTTGAGTTTTTCATTCATAGCAGCGATTGCCATTTATGTAACCTGATGAGGCTTTGGGGTGTCCTTTTTCTTTGCCTTGAGAACCATCTCCTGCTAGCCTCTGGCTCCAGATTCTCCTCCCACTGCCACCTCTATGCGGCTAGTTCTTTTCATTCCTCCCCTCTGAGCTGTGGTTACACAACTTAGCCTCTACCAGACTTTTTTTTATCTGAAAACTGACTCAATTTTATTTAATTTATTGGGCCAAATGCTGGGGACACATTTCCAAGAAAGGAAGCAGTGTAGCCCACAGGGGCTAGCTGTAAAAATGAGTGCAGAGAAATGACCTCAGAGCTAGTGGCTAGGGGATTTTGGTAGGGCTCCTGAGCCATTTAAAAGGAATCAAGTTTTGAGATGACAAACATCTCTGTCATCTCCATTTGAGTTTTTATGAATAATAACAGCAAGTATTTATGGACTGACACCAGGCTCTGAGCTAAGTGCTCTTTATGGATGATCCAATTTGCTCACTATCAGCTAATGACCCACAGAGTAGCAAATGACTGTCTAATTATCCTTTCCTTTACAAGAAGGTTGGAGGTGGAAGAGTGCCTAAATGACAAGGTCTCCTGTCTAGTGTACTCAGGAAGCTGGCAGGAGCTGTCGCCAGCTGTGGGAAGTCCAACAGTTTCTGTTGCTGGTAGATGACCCTATTTCTGTCTTGAGGTACAGGCTTCGGTGTCATCCTGGGACACTTAAGAGGCCAAGTAGACAGTGATTAGCAGGATGGGTCCTCCTTCTTTATGTTTTTCCTCAGATATTTATGCTATTGTGAGTTACTAGTAAAGGAGAAAGGCAACTTGAACTATCCTCACTTAACTCTCAGCAGATAATTTTGTTTCTTTCAATGACAACATAGAGGTCACTGGGTAGGGAAAAAAAAATCTCATGTAGCTCTCTTCTTTTTAAAGTCCCTTTTTGTCTTATCCCATCCTTATGCTTTTTGCCCATCCCAGAAATGATCTCTCTATCATGGGAGCTCCCTCTATCCGTGCTCCGGGGCCCACATGCCTGCGGCCTTCAGACCCTGTGCAGTCACCTACTCTTCCGCCCTCCCAGGTCATCTGTGTTAGCCTTTTGTTACTCAAAATATCTGAGGTCATTCAAGTTTTAAGGAATAAGGGTTTGTTTTAATTATGGTTTCATAGGTTCTGGGCCATGGTTGGCTTTGTTGTGGGACAGTACTTCATGGCACAAGCCTGTGAGAGAGGAGGGCTGTTTACCTTACAAAAGCCCTGAGGTCTTAATGTCCTCTTCAAGGGCATAGTCCCAGGGATCGAACCAAGACGAAGCTTCCCCTCCCAATAGGGCCACCGGTTGGCAGCAAAGCCTTTAGTGTATGGAAACTTCTGGGGAATCCCCTAGGTCCAAACTTTGGTATCATCCATTTCTTCACACTTCCAGCTGCTATGGAAGGCAAACAGTGTGGGTAGGTAGTTGAGTCCCATGTTGAATAAGCCTTAGCTACTTCCTCTAAGGCTCAGAATCTAAGCACAGCTTCTCTCAGCTCTGCTTCCCCTTCACTTTCTTCCTCTCTTGTCCAAAAAATGATCTGCAGTGAACTCAATCAACCTGGCTCTGCTGGCCTCTACTCATCACCTGGCTTCTGCCTCCACTGTACCTCACACACTGCCCTGACAAAGCAGGCCAGGGACGTCCGTGTGGCTCTGATTTTCCAGTCTTGCTTGTTTTCAATCTAGCGCTGGGTAGTGTTGAATTTCTTCCCCGAAGCTGCATCTTCTCCTGGGTTTCGGGACAACTCTCTCGTTTCTTCTCCTGTCTATATTTCTCAGGTTTATCTTCTCAGTGGGGGCACCAGTGCGGGTGGATCTTCTTTTCACTGCCTGTATTGGTTTGGTGCTCTCCAGGGCACTTCTGTTTCCCTTTTCTACCTACATATGCTGCCAGCCTCTCTCACAGTGTCATCCTCCACTGTATGCTGGTGACTTCCACATCTCTCTAAATATCCTTCAGTCTGTGCTTCTCTGACAGCCTCTTATCACTAAGTGTGTGCTACACAAGTCTGTCTCCAGTTCTGTGGGGACATGAAGTTGAATGTGTCTCCCACTGACATTATAGCCTTTCCCTACCTGTTTTTCTCTTATATCTCAATTAGTGATAATGATTATATAACATAAAAAGAAAAGGTAATGCATCCAAACTTTTACATTATATTCATGTATTTTGCATGAATGCAATTTTTGGAACTGCTTCTAAAAGAATGAATTCCTCAAGGGTTCAAGAATGATTTGCACATAGAATAACAAAACTTATGTATTTAAGTTCTGCCTCTTCCTTTTCACCATTGCTGTGCTGCATTTATTTAACATGTGTGTTTAAAGGCAGACATATGAAGTACCTTAGAAATTAAGGTCTCAAGGCAGAAGCTACTTTATATGACTCTGAACCTTTATAAACTTACTCTGCATTCATCATTTACCACCCATGAAGGATGGTCAGATTGTACAACCAAGGCTAGAAGTTCCCTAAGTTAATTTCTATACCTTATATAATGCTTATTAAGGGTTAAGTAACTGGAATGTGCTAATTTGAGACTTACATATTTGTTACATTGTTAAAACTCAACAATAACCACAATGCCTGCTTAGATTTTGGACCACAAAAGATTTTTCAGGCAGGAGCCTTTTGACATTGATATTGTTTAAAATTGCTGCCATATGTTCATAATAAAAATCACACTAAACTTTAGTAGGTTTTATTATGATGTGTAAATTCTTCACACACAGTACACCCGATTGTTGCCTCCACCCAGGTCACACTGTTCTCATCTCTTACACCCTTTGTCTGTCATTGTCTGTTAGAGTTTATATTCTACCGCTGAAACAGTACCAAGATGGGTTTTCGCCCTTGTTCCCAGTATCACAGCTTAGTTCAGGATCGTGGTCTTTTTCTCTCTTGGATTTTTTTTTTTAAAGTCCAACTCATTTCTTTAGATTTAACCTCAGCTCCCTGTGCTCTAATTAAATCACATTTTCTACCCACTTCTGCCATATATTATCGTATCTTATCCAACTTGCATTTGCCCACACTGTCACAGAGGCCAAGGATGTCTCTCTGCCTCCTATTGTCCAAGAACATTTTCTGGATCTCTCAGACTCAGTCATTCATACGGCACCTTGAAAATACCACAGTGCAGCACCTGGTATTATAATTTTTCAGTTATCTCCTGCCTCTCTGAAACTGCTGTGAGACCATTGAGGGCTGGACAGTATCTTCATCATCTCTGTGTCCTCATCACCTATTACTGTGAGTAGCAAAAACCATGTAGATGCTGAAAGTACACCAGTAGGAAACATCACTTTGAATCTCTGAAGAACGAGCTAGGTGAGAGCAGCTGTGCACACACTTTGGACAGCAATATGGAGAATCTTACACTTACTGAGTATGTGTAAATTTTTGAAATACAATATTGAGGGAAAAAGCCAGTGGTAGAAGAAACAGTATGATATTTATACTTTACTTAAAAATGCAAAACAATACTATGTAATACACAGTGTAGGGATACACACATATAAAGAGAAGCAGGAAAAGCAGATGCAAATCTAACAAATCAGGCCAGTGAAGTCTAAAAACGACAATGACACTGAGGGAACACGTGTGGGATTTCACTATACCGGGACTCTTTTACTTACTAAGCTACACAAGGGGTCTAAAATTTTCATGAAAGGAGATAAGGAAGGAATGAAGTTAAAAAAAAAAAAAAAAGAAAAGAAAAACATTTGAGTTCAATTTGCTACATATTAAATGTCCATATCTAGACATGGTGAAGTCTCTAAAGTATCATCCCAAGCCAGGTGTGGTGGTGTATGCTTATAATCCCAGTACTGCCAAGGCTGAAGCAGGAGAACTGTTTTGAGTTCAAGGCCAGCCTGCGCTATATACTGAGTTCAAGGCCAGTCTGAACTACATAGCAAGATCCTGTCTCAAAAAAGAAAAATAAATAAATAAATAAAATGTTATCCCTAGGAAATGAGTAATGTGGTATGGACAATGGGTTCAGATGCGTGAGTATAATTTCCCTAACTTCCTGGCATTTCGCTTTATGTACCAGTATCCTTACACAGTTAAACAAATAAGCATAAGAACATTCCTTACTTAATTTGTTCTTCCTTTGTTTTTCACTGTAAAACTAGCAGCTACCTTCTCTGATGTGGCATCTTTAAAAAGTCATTAGTCTGTCTCAGGAAAAGATTTACCAGCTTTTAGGTTTTTCTGGATAATACTTTAATTTATATCCACTGATTATTTCATTTTAGCAAGAAAACTCCATGTCTCAGGCTATCTGTACAACTTTAAGGATTTTTAGGACTTTTGTCCTGTTGGTCTTTACTAATTTAAGGCAAAGGTAAAATGTTCTTAGAACAATGTGGAATACACTTATTTTCCAAGTGACAAACTAAAATACTAAAAATCTAAGAAAGAGGATTTTTCAGTCTTCAGGAGTTTTATGTCTTCAGGAGAGAGCTGGGGCCCAAACTCTGCCTTTCCAAGAACCACTGTGGCTATGAATTGGAGCTACAAGCTTATACAGGCAGAATGAAGAGTGATCCTCAAGGTAGGCTAAGGTTGTCCTGTCTGTCTGGTCTGGAGTTGGGAAAAGATAAAACAACAATTCAAACCAAATAAAACTGAAGTATGAGATTATGTCCTTACAGTTTGTCAGGAGTTTTGCATAATCTCTTTGCTGTTCTTCTATTATGTGAAGGTAAGTCATTGGTAAATTAAAACAGCTGGTTGAGGTAGATGACTGTGGGTAGGATTCTCCAGAAGCAAAGAAATCGAGAGCACCATGAATTTCAGGCATGGGTTGTCACTGATGTAGTTAGTCAGTCAGGGGCCCAATGGAAACAGCTGGCTGCAGAGGGTTTGAATGAAGAAAATAAAGAACACTGAGTGGGTGATGGTCTGCAGAAGCGTGGGCAGGACAAGGGAGTGAGGAATGGAGAACCAGGGGGGGAATATGTGAAGATCTTCCACTCCAAGGGCCTGGCAGGTAAAGACACCACAGAAAGTTGGAGGTGGGAGATGACAGGGGAGAGCTGTAGTGTTGGGGGCTACTGTGTCTGTTCAGAAGGCAATACAGGGGCAGGATGCAACTGCCCCTGTTCAGCACTGCTGAACTCTTTCAAATCCTCATTCCCTGCTGCCAAGGAAGCCGGAGCGCCACACTCTCTGAGGGTCAGCTTCCTGAGGCAGAGCAGGTCTTGGCTCTGGGGAGACAGCTGCAGAGTCACCAGCACCTCCTCCTTCTCAGGGCTGTGGCAGGAGAACATAATCCAGCCGCATTAGGAAGTAACTGCGGCCTGCTCTTCATCTGCGGACTATTCAGTGGTCCAGAGCATGTATGAGATGACAACTAATTAACTTTGTCAGAGTCAAAGGTCAAGTATCAAGTTGTCTTTAGGAGATGTAAAGGCTCATTAAAAAATGTTACCTTACCTATTAGGATGGTTTTACACTCTGAAACAAAAAGTAAAGTCAGTTGTTGTTAGAAAAATATTAAATGTTAAGCTGGTGTGGTGATGTACACCTATAATCCCAGCGTTCGGGAGGCTGAGGCAGGAGTAGTGCCTTGAGTTCAAGGCCATCCTGGGCTACAGAGAGAGTTCAGAGCCTGAATTACAAAGCAAGACCCTGTCTCAAATAAATAAATACATAAATAAATAAATAACTGACTGTGACAGCAGGACTGAGTTAGAAATAACACAACAGATTATTTACACATAATTTCAATCACAACTTCCTCATGGCCCCATTCTTCAGTTTATCGGTGAGAGCAGTGCATCTCTGCGGCGTTCTTGGCCTCCTGGGATAAACCTTCTCCTCAGTTTTCCTTGGGCACACATTGCTCAGAACATCCCAAGCCATAACCATGCCTGTGTTCTCTTCCAACACCCTGGCTCGATTTCATATTTCATCACAGTTCAATCAGCTCTTCGTGGGAGATAACCTCATTGCTGAAGTGGAAAGGTCTCTTTAAAGGTAACTATCCTAAACATTAATTTGGTGGCAACAACAGAATCTTAAGTGGTCATACTAGGGGCCATAGTTAGGAAAGAGCATGAATGTAAATGCTTCTTACAAGACATTTCTGGAATGCCTAGTAAGAGACGGAAGAAAGCCAGCACATGGAATTCCACCCATCTGGGAATTGAAACCGCACTATCTAAACACGGAGCATGCTTTATGAATTTGGACTCTTCCTTCACAGTCTATAACAATCTGATAAAAGTGACATTTTTGTCCATTTGGTTGATGGAGCATATTTTCAGAGAATCAAACTAGATCAGAATTTCATTTAAAGGTGGGCTCTAGTTCAACTCATCAATTTTGATAGCTTCTTTCATATAATCACAATGAATCAAATTGAATCAGCTAAGACTATTTCCTAGGGAGGGATAGGTTCCTTTCAAATGATTGGTCTTTAACTTTTATTCTTTGAACAGCTTCTCCTGCACACGCAGCACATATCCCTACAGCGAGTAGAGAAGCCACAGACATCACCTGAGCCAGGCGATCAAGGTTAACAACTGGTAACAGTGACAGACTCAGAGCATGTGCTCTTTTCCTTCATTTCTGTGGTCTCTTCCTCAAATTCTAAATTTCCCTAGCCAACATTTGACAAAAGTTGAGGGGCTTTCTATAAAATATCTGCTCCGTACTCCTGAAAAGTGTCAAAATCATCACCCCACCACCTCACACAGGCACATTTAGGTTTTACTTTTTTTAACATTTACATTCTAAATTGCCAGGATATGATGAGAATCTGCCCTTTGATATTTTGAGAAATGTCCACCTGTGTCTCTGTACTCAGCTTCCCATTTGCCCACCGTCCATCTGGCAGCCATTTAGTAAATAGTTGCTGAGAGAATGAATTTCTCCTCTAAATATGCTTCAAGACCTCATTGGATTATCCTCCTTGGTCATTAATAGACTTGTAATTTCTTATAGTTATGTCCTTTGGAGACAAACTGAAATACTGGAAAGCCTAAAATCATCTGGATTTCACCTCCAGCTCTACCTCTGGGGACCTTGCCCATGTAATTGAACTCTAAGCCTCACGTTCCCCTTCTGAAAAATGGGATTGATCACCATGTTATCTTCTTGGGTGGTTGTAAGGATCAACTAATACTGTGCATTGAAAATCCAGTGTAATGGCATAGAAGGGTCCAGTAACTAGCAATTTCCTTTCTTCCTTTTGGGTTAGCTAGTGCCAGGACCATTTGAACTGGTAGTTTCTCCATGACATGAAACTCTCTCTTTACGGCACAGTGCTCAGCAATGAGCCTTGAAGATCCTGGTTCACTGTCCTTTTTCTTCAGAAGACTGTGCCCTGAGAACAGAAACCGAAGTTGTCTGATTTGTCATTGAATCCTCAGTACCTTGTACAGTAGGTGCTTAATAATTATCTATTAAATATTTTGAATGTATGTAGGCATTACAGAATTGCAGAATTCCAAGAGCTGTCAGGGACTTTATTCCTCATCTAACCTGTAGTTTTAACTTTTAGAAAACTACAACCTAGTGAAATAAAGGAGGTACTGCTGAGGCTCCTGCCTATTCTGGGGCTACAAGCAACCCATGCTGTCCATCTCTTTCTCTCCAACAGATATCCGGGAGGGAAATCTGCTCTGCTCATTTTTATCAGGCTTATTAAGACTTTCACTGAAGACATTCCATTAGTGCGTGTCCCTTGGTTCCCAGGGTAGTGCCTTCATCATCATCATCACCAAAATGTCTAAATGGCACTCCCTAGGCATCCTGGAAGCAGGGAATGAAGGTGGTGAAAATGGGGCAAATACTCCTTAGCAAATTCGGGTTTGCTCCATGAGCGTGTTTGACGCTCCATAGAAAGCACTGCCCATCAGCCTTCTGTAATTACTTGGTTTGGCATATGGCAGGTATTCTTAATTTAAATACAATAACTTATAATGGATGTTTTAGTTTTTAACAGTTGTTATGCAGTGCAGATAGAAATAGACTACGAAGCAAATAATGTAGATTAGTCATTAGGGAAGTCAGCTGTTGTTGGAAGCTAATTGTATGAATCCAGCTGTGTCCCTGACACCTCCCTTGTTCCATCTGACAGATCTGACAATGGGCCCTGGGAAAGGATGCCCTTTGTGTAAGAGATACCAACATGTGTGCAGGTGTTTCCTCTCATGGATCAGGAGCAGATGTCTGGTCAGGCAGGATATATGGCAGTCTGACATATGTCTGGCTGCACCTAATAGGAAAGCTATGGCTCATGCATTGTACTAATAAAATCCCATCATTAGAATTTTGACTGAGCCGTGAAATGAACATGCTTGTCCTTTAGCACTAGGGGAGGCTAGATCTCAACAGGGCTTCTAAACTTACGATTGTGTGTTAAACCCTTATTCTGCCACTGATGTATTTTATGAGACACACAATCATGCAATTCTACCCCAAGTGTTCCTATGTGTAGAATGTGAGCAGTAGAATTTGGTAACAATATTTTATATGTCTGCTATGCATCAAGGACCTAAAAGGACTTAGAAGAATGGAATGGACACACAGACTGAAACCTAGGGAGTTCAGAGTGGTCATTTGTTCAGAGATTCTGGGGCTAGAACCATTTTTAAACAATTCATAAAAAATAAATATATCAAGTGCTAACTGCTTACAGAAAACAAAAAAAAAATGTATTATCATTCCAAATTTGGGGAGCTAGTGAAAAACAAACAAAGCAAAAACGCCCCTCAACAAGTGATAAATTTTAAGTACAGTCTCACAAACTATTCATGAGCTACTCTTATTTTTAGAATGTGAATAGTATTAAAAATTAATACAGGATTTCCTTCTTTTTGTGTTGAGGGTATTTCCTATTATTTTTCCCTAGCTTTTCTCCCATAAAATTTCATTTTGAGATATTTATGAAATGTCATTTGGCTAAAATTTTTATTTCATTCAAGAGTCATATTTGCAAATGGTGTAACCTGAGCCTACTTTTTAATAAAAATTCTGGAGGACAGTTTCAGCATCACTTTATAACCCATCATCTATTTGTAGCTTTGAAATTTTGCCCCCAAATAACCGTGTGATCCAGTTGTTCTGTTACAGCACATTTATAAAAGTGAAGATAAACCACACAAGGCAAGGGCAAAGAGAGTGACTGCAGAGGGGACAACAGTGCCTGCCGTGCTACAAGCCGAGTCCCGGCATGGCTACTGCAATGATAACAAAATGAGGCCCATATTACGAGAGGAAATGGATGGGGAAGGCTGAGAGTGTTTGATTTAAAGTAATTCTGTTATCTTTCACTTGAGGGGCAAAACTGTGGTGATTTTAAAACAATATTTTAGTTACAGATGTTTCCAGACCCCTTCTCTGATCCAAGGAAACAAAATACCATTCAGCAACAAGCCCAGATTTAGAGATGGGGCTTGTTCCAATATAAACATTTCTTAGCTAGACCTTCTCCATGAAAGTGCATAGTCAATTTTTCCATATACAGTGGGAAAGACAAAGCTTTTAGCTTAAAAGGCATTCTCTCTCACCCACAGCATGAAAACTCCTGGAACGATCAGTTAGGGACTCATGGTTCACTATGGATGTGAGGCTGAATGCTGGCTTCTTCATCAGAATCATACATCAGAACTGTATCAAAGGCACATGTGCCACAAACAGAAAATGAGGCATTATTTTGCCTTTTGGTATTTGGTATGATCATTTACTTATTTCATCTCTCTGTTTTGTGTACCACTGATGACAGGCTTCAATTTAGGCTTCAACAAATAACTGAAGAATCCATAAGTGAATGTTAAGTCCCAATACTGAAGGTACTTGGATGGACAGGCAGTTTGGGAATGAGAGGGTGAGTCACGGATGCTGAGGACCTTCAGGAATTCCGTGAGGGCATTTCTGGTGTCAGTTAATGTAATATATAAGAGAAAGTGGCAAGAATTGCAGCACATTGAGAGGTACAGAGAAATGCGGAGAGTGAAGGGAGCTTAATGAATATCATGGCAGGGGGAGGAAGTAGAAAAATGGATCGCATCTGTGCAGGGTTTTCTGGGAAGAAGAAAGTTGAAATGAAAGTTGGAAATCAAGGACAGTTTTTATAACTTTCTGTGAGAAAGAGAGGCTAACTTTCTCTGTTATTACATTGTTCAAGGCAGACATCTTTCACTTCCGGTAATAAATCTCAATAAAGATACTAGAGAGACTTCTTTCTACTGGCTGGAATTTTCTTTGGAAGGAGTAGTTTAATACTAACAATTATACTTGAGTGACATCAACCACAATTTTCAAGCTTACTATATAATCACGTGGTCATACTATTCTTTCTTCATACACTGTGGATGATGTTGGAGACATACCCTAATCATTGGAATGAACACTCATTAATTCTTTGCTGCTACTGGGACCCCATGAATTACTTTTATGTGGCTTGACAGTTAGAGATTTTGGAAATGACAATAATTTCCAAGTTATAACATATGAATAGGGACAATGTTATTTGAATATAAAAGGGAATATTTTTTAGTTTATCCTCTTTCATTCTGCCATCTAATGCATTTTACCCAAAACTAAGCTGAACGAGACCATGGAGGAAATACAGTTTGATTTTGTGGCTCTCTGAGTATGGCAGGGCTATCTAACTAACTTAGAGACCTGAGAAATAAAGAACCTAGTGCACTTGATTTCCAATATTCTGTTGTTAGTAGCCCAGTTCGAGTAGCTGAAATAGAGCAGCTAATTGTTCTCATTTAAAATTTTAAACTATATCTCAAGATTTTTTCCTTGTTTTAAATTAGATGCTTCTTAGACGACTGGAATTAAATGCAAAGGAAATCCAAGCTGACTCATGACTGAAGAAAAAGCATATTTTCTAGATGAATATGGCTTCACACTAGCAGATTTAAAAAGCTTATAATCAAACAAAAGCCAAAGGAGTTTAAATAATCCGAGATGAAGATATAATATTTTAGAACTAAAAAACGAGACTAACATTTAACTGTCAAAATAACTAAATGAAGAGCACACAAGAAGATGTTATACAGAAAAAAACCCAAATAGCTATTTCCACTGAACATTTTGATGTACTGCATCTCCAAGGACACAGGCACGGAAAAAAATGTGTTTCATCTGCCAAAATAAGCACAAGTTCTTTCTGAGATTAGGAAGAGCCCATTCCTTTAATGAAAAACTCAGAGGTTGGAAACACCTTACACAGAGTATTATTCTTCCTTCGCAAAGATAATTGCCTCGATTATATTATTATCACTTTAAATACAGTATTACTCTCACTGTACTGAGGACCCTCCTCACATTGAAGACCAGGGAGAGAATAAGGCCCGGGAGTGTCTGCCATAGTGAAAATGGACCATAGATAGCATCTTGCCTTCCACATACCTCTCTGTTTCACTCACCACATGGGGCTTACTCGCCAGAGTCTCCTATATTCTCTGTCCTCTACTAGGTTTAAGGGACCTTTGAGCAGATGCTTCTCATGATGAAGTCCCTGGATTTTATAATAAAATTTTATAATTCTGCTATGAACTCTCAAGAGAATTTTCTCTTGAGAAACAGGTATCGTGTATCTCCTTGCTAGAAGACTAGGGTGACTTGACTGTAAAATCAGCAGTGGAAAAGCTCTCCAAATAAAACTGGAGACGCACAGATTGTTATAAAGCAGGTCAGGAAGGTCACAGTGGAGCACAGTGGGATACAAGTGCCAGAGCAGATCACTTTAGTGCTATCATATATTTCATTTCTTCATGAATTTCTCATGTTTCAATTGTTTGTCTGCATAATAGGGAGGTTTCTTCAAGTCTTGTAGAAGCCTGACCTATAACTCTGCAGGGGGATACCACACATGATGTGGTCTCGGAATTTTAAAACTTAGCTTTTCAGTGGTTTTGAAACAAAGGAGTTATTGTTCACTTCTGAAATACATGTTTCTTTCTTCCTTTTAAGATCAAGGATGTGCTGTTTATTTTCATGTGACCATCAGAAAACTTCAGCCGGAAATTCTTAGGTCTTATTGTACTTGAATGCTTACTAAGTATAGACATGGAGAGTGTAGTTTAAAGCATTTCATAGCCATAGGAGGCCAATGGAAGAGTCCCCAAGATGAAAGAAGAGGGATGAATTATGCAATTTTAAATGAAAAACTGAGATACATATAACAACCAAAATCCAAGAGAACTTTATGTTCTAAGACACAGATGGCTCCATAAGATACAAGAAGGAAAACATGGATTCAGCTTTGTCTGATGTAGTTCCCTTCATCTGTGTGACCCAACGCACAGCTCTCCAGGTACCCCTCTCCCCAGCAGTGGTTGCTGTGAGGACACCCTTGTTCTGGGATACAGGAGGGCAAGAGGAGTGCCCTGGAAGCCAGGACATTTCACAGTGGTCCCAGTCCTCAAAACCCTCTGTGGGACCTTGAGGAAATGACTCAGACCCTGGTGCTAGTTTCCTCCTCTTCGGGGACATTAGCAGCACAAGGATTTCTAGACTCCTCCTATCCTAACCATTTTATCTAGAATTCCATGAAACTTCCTGATGGTTCAATAAGGATATATGTTAAGAGACGTTGGACTAATGCCTATCTCCACACTTTCATGAATTAGGTTATTACTCACTGGCCTGTCTGGTTTTAAGATGACTGTAAAGATTAAAAGCAGAGATATGTAAATCATGAAAGGTGTGTAACTATTGACATTATTTTTCAACTGAGTTAAGAGTCACAGGAAATTGCAATATTTGGTAGCTGGAAATAACATTTGTGCAATGTGGGTAACTTTTTAAAAGCTGTACTCTTCATATTCTGGGTTGAAAGGAAGTTTTCTTAATTCACCAGAAGATTAGTTACCCCTAGGTGTCTGAATGTACAGTATAAAGCAAAAGAAGAAAAGCTCTAGCTTCCTTTTATGACACTGAAATTCTTAAAGTATCACTTTTTATTTGAGTGAAAAACTAAAAATATTTTTGATGTTTATTTTCTTGATTTCCACACACATCACATTTATCATGGAGGCATTCTGGCCATTGGAGGCCATGGAAATGTCTTTTGGGCCACAAAGAGTGTGTAATACTGTGGTAGGGGAGGCAAGGCGGAGTCCAGGAACTATCTTTTTAGCTCTCTGTACAAATAAGGAATTACTTGATTGATTTTTAAAATGTAATTCACATTTTAGGAAAAAATGATATTTATTGTGGTGGAATAACTGCTTTGGGAAGATAAAAAGCTACCGAACAAATACCAGTGATAAAAAGGCCGTGGTTAATTGGTCTCCCCACCACCTTCTTGTCCTCCTTCCAAAGTCCTTTGTTGTTTTCCTCAGCACTCCCAGGTAATAGCTGAGACAGAACCTGAATTTCCATTTCCTAATTTCCTAGGAAAGGTCCCAAAATAGCAGCAGACAGGGAAGAGGAAGCATGAAATATCTCCCAGGGGAGCACCAAGTTTGTTATGATTTCTAGCTCCTGCTGGAGCTGTTACTGAGGTGCTCAAGGCCCCAGCGGTGCTGGGCAGCCAGCAACACATCCTGGCTGGCTGGAGGCAGCTGTGTGCGCTCCTGGCAACTGCCCCCGAGGCGCTGCTTTGACTGGGATTCTGTGTGTCAGTTTGGAAACCTGTTATGAGTTAGGATACCAACTTGGGAGGTGCCACAAGAGCGGTTCTCTAACACTTTAGAGCTGAGACTCTCCAGCTGCCCCTTCTCTACCAGTGAGATGTCCTGTGGAATTCACTGAGAACTCAGGAAAGAAGGAATGCACTCCGTGAAGAAGGGAGCGCCCCAGTCTCCTGCTGATCAGCTTTCCTTACTCTAAGTTGTACCTGAGGCCTTCTGCTGGTGCCACGGCTTGATAGCCACTGATACAGTACGTCTTATGCTAAAAGGTCCCCGAACAGCTCTTCCCCTCACGATTTAATCTATTTCTACAGACATCATCAGCGTGTGTGGCTTCTCCCTCACCCTTGTTCTCCACCTGTATGAGAAACTACCTTGACAGAACCTTGGCAGTGACTCCAGCATACATTCTCTGCTTTTCACACCACGGTCACCATGCAAACTTCGGCCCTTCTTGGAAAGATACCGGTGCACAACACAAAATACACTCATTCTAGGCTCTCTGGTGTTTGCCCCTCAACCCGCCCAGGAGTCTGTTAACAGATTAGTGATGACAACGTGCAATTCTCATCATGTTTCTCTTTCTTCTGTTCTGAAAGATTCAGTGGCTCCCCGGTGTCCAATGCAACCACCCAGGATTATTTCCTTTCCTAGGAGAACTCCACGTCCTTGTTTTAACTGATCTTTACGCTCAGTGTGTCTTCTTTCCCTAACCTTAAATATCCAGTTCAAAATCCACGTCTCTCCTGAAGCCACTAGGAACTTCCCACCAGAAATGAATGTTCTTTCTAAATCCTATAAGAGCTTTTATAACAGTTTAGTCATATTTTATGAGTAGTATGCTTGCTTTATTTCTTTGTGTTTTGTTCATCTTTGTATGATATCTAGCACTTACTGAGGTAATAGGTACTGTATGCTAAATAAGAGTAAAGATATACATGCTGATTAATCAAGTGTCCTGGGATACCTAAGGATTACAAGGTAGCAACACATGGTCTGATACTATTTTCTATATTTCAAAATAGCTATTTAAAATTAGCTATGACTTATCTATAAAACATGACCATATAATAGGAAATGCTAAATTTTTAGTTTGGATAAAGCTTATAGGATACAGTTAAATAGAACAATGATATACTTTTATCAGACGCTCTCTTTTGCAAATATAATTACTTTGTCTCATTAAAAGATAAGATTTTGTTTACCATTTCACTTGGCAGACATGATGAGCTAAATTGTATCCTCTCAAAATTCCTATGTTGAAGCTCTGAGCCCAAACATGAACCCATTTTTGCTAAAAGGGCCAATAAAGAGGTAAAGAGGGTTACATGAGATCATACTGATAGGGCCTTCACCTGACAGCACTAGTGTTTGTACACAAAGGGGAAGAGGCCCCAGGGCCCACTCTCTCTGTGAGTACAGAGAAGACAGGTTATGTGAGGACCTAGTGAAAGGTGGCCATTCATCTGCAGGAAGACAGCCCTCCCCAGCTGAATTTGACAGCGCCTGACCTTGGATTTCAGCCCCCAGAACAATGCAGGAATACATTCTTGCTGTTGAAGCCCCCAGCACGTGGTAGTTTGCAGTCCTAGCAGGTGAGATATTGCAAACATGAGGCTAGAGTAGAAGAAATAGCAAAGAAATGCTTAGGCACCAAAAGTTTGGGACCCACTACCTTCATGCTTCCAAGTTATAAAGGATTTTGCAAGTGCCACCTGCCAAAGCCATTCTCCTAGTCCAAGGAGGGCCATGACTGCCCAGATCTGTCCCAGATGCAATGACCGGTGCCTTGAATGATGTCTTTCAACAGGAGGCTCTCGCTCCTTGTGTGTGGAATGAATACTTCACTTATTCCAGCAACTTCTTTTCCATAGTGCCTGATAATTTCTAGGAAAGGAGCTAGGCAATTATGCTCCTCTCAGGTCTTGCTTGACTCCTTTCTGTTGCTAAACTTCCTTTCTTTTACTACTGCCATGTGTAGGGAAAAATATTAAAGGCAAACCACTTCTAGGTCTGCCCTGTTTTCCTGTGATCGATGTGTTTTTCTGATTATTTCCCCTGAGGTCTCATTTTTACTCTAGTTCAAGCTCTTTCCTTATCCTTTCAAATTTTTTAAAGTTGTAAACCCACAAAGTGGACCCAGGACTCTACTGTAAAATGAATGTTCAGTAAATCTGGAGATGCATGAATATATATATATTCAGATACTAAGTCAACTTTGATTCCTCTCATGTCCGAAGGAAGAATTTCCATCGTTACTGAGCTGATGATGTTAGTTTATTCCATAATTCTGTAACTTAAGGAAAAGCCAAAGCCTAAACATACTAATTTGAGTATTCTTTGCAGGCTCACTAATTGCTCAGAGTATTTTAGCATTCCTGGATGGTACTGGACATCTTAATTAACTGGGCTATTCTAAGATTTAGAAACAGATGTCAGAGGGTATTATAATAGAAGATTAAGAGTGTGGAACCAGGTTTCCTGGTTTCTTGAGTAAATTATTCAATTGTTGTATGACTCAGTTTCCTTATCTACAAAATGGGGCTAATATCAGTACACTCCTCCTAGGGTTGTTATGAAGAATAAATAAATCACTAATACACATAAAGTACTTAGAAAAGTATCAGGATGTGGAAAGTGCTAAGCAAGTGTTTAATAACTAAAGTTAAAAGGACCTTAGAAACCAGTCAGTTAGCTATTCAGAGTGGGCTAAAGCATAACTGTTCTTCAAGGCTGCTGCAGAATAGGGGTTACTCAGAACCAAAGCTGCATCTAGCACACCTGGAGTCTGGGGGAAGGACGGGGTACCTGCTTGATACAAATGGAAACACATCCTCTGCCTCAAATGCACTGGCTACAAGTCTCAGTTCCTCCAGAAAATGCCCACTAGAGGAACAGCCTTACTCCATATCTCGTAACATCATCTGTGACATCACTCTGCATGCCATGCGGGCTCGTTATCCACAGTCAGGATGACTTCCTGGTTACCAATAAAAACAGCACAATCCCATTATTTCCTGAAAAGCCTGAGCAACAGCCTATGTCGGAACAATTTCCACAAGTCAATTTCTCTGTTGCCTCCCTTGGCCGTCAAGGACCAGCTCTATTTCGGTACAGGCTGTGGATGCTGGGAAATGTTAGGTGGGAACAGGAAATCATTCAAATCCCTTCATATCTTTTCTCAAAGAGCGTTTTCTGAGAGCCCATCATGCGTGTGCCATGGATTCAGGAATCAGTGTTACCTTCTGAGTTCCCCTAGATGCCTTGAAGCAGGAGTTAGTTCCAAGGCTTTAAAAAAGTAAAATCTAAAATACATTTTTTTCTGGGCTAGAGTTTAGTTCCTGGATGAGCCTATGAGCATTACTTAGCTGTGATTTGCCTTAATATTTTTGAGCTGCCCCAGAATTATATTAAAAAACTACCCTTTTCTGGATTAATAATTTCCTCTAAGTCCATTCAAAATTCAAGCCCAGTTGCATTTTAGAGCATAGCATTTCTCAGATTTTAATGTGCTTCTAAGCAGCCCTAGAATACAGTGAACATGTGGATTCTGATTCTAGGGGAGAATCCGAAGTTCTGCATCCCTAGCAGGCCTCGGGTGATGCTGGTGTTATTGATTTTGAACCCTACTTCCCCACAGCCAGCAGTAATCAAGGCATTTATAGGCAAGAGCAAGTCCTCACTCACAATTCTGACTTCCAGAAAGTTGCTTTGAATGTATTTTCTTTTAAATGCTGTGTTCAGCCCAATCTAGAGCAAACTGTGAATTTCTCTGCAGTACTGCTAAAACCCAGTGGACAACTGTACAGTGTATAATATAACACAGTGATTTCAATTCGGTGCTTATAATAATCAATCATCTATGGCTGGCTAGCTTCTTTCCCCACTGAATGAAAATACATTGTCTTCTCTGGAAGTTCTTTCACTTGGCACTTAACTGTTAGGTACTGACGTGAGTCTTACTTCAGCACTTATCTGCATGTCCCAGACCTCTTCGATGGCCATTCCTTGCTGTCTTTCTGTAGTGGAGTTTCATGTTTGGGTCATCCTGAAGGGTTTGGCAGGAGTAGGTGATATCACCCAGGGGCCTCGGTGTGGGAGACATTTGTTTGCCACATGGGGACACATCTCTTATGGCACACTGAGGTTTCTGCAGCTAATACTATCTGGGAGGCCTCCTTAGTGTGTCACTTTGGAAAGGCTCATGGCTGGAACCATGTCTGCTTTCACCCCCTCTGCCAGGTCACCCCCTTAGGCTCTGGATTTCTGAATCTTGGGGTTCTTACTGGGACAATAGCTATGATGGTGTGAGTCTATTCCTTAGACAAGTTCCCCTTTAACATTTTAACCTACTCGTTAGAATTTTGTTGCTAGAATACTTCCCCCTTCTTCTTCCTCCTTCTTCCTCTTCTCCTTCCTATCCTCTTCCTCTCCTCCTTTTTATCTTCCCTTCTCCCCATTCTTCTTTTTCCTCTGCTTCCTCTACCCCACTTGTCCTCCTGCTGCTCTACTCTTCTCCTCCTCCTCCTCTCTTTCTTCAGAAACTGAAGCTTCGGAAATTGGAGGGATTTTCCCAGGTTCCTCTATCTGCCAAGGTTCACTTCTTTATTAATGATGGATCCAAGAAGCAGAATATTTAGTTCCAGACTCAGAGTCCAGCTGTACTCAAATTCATGAAAATATCCTACTGACAATGAAGTAGGATAGAGTAGAAGTAAACAATTTTCCTTTACAAGATATAAAGATATGTTCATGTAATGACCTCTGGTTCTAATTAAGCATGATTAAGTCCACAGAAACAACTGGAAAGAACCTAAGGCCGGAGGTAGAAGACACAGCTAGCTGGGTGTGGTGGCACACGCCTGTAATCCCATTACTCGGGAGGCTGAGGCAAGAGGATTGTTGAGAGTTTGAGACCAACCTGGGCTAGAAAGTGAGGTCAAGGTCAGTCTGAACTCCATAGCGAGACCTTGTCTCAAAAAAGACAAAAAAAAAAAAAAAAAAAAGACACAGCTGCCTTTACTGCTGCACTGAGAAATCTTCCCTCTCTTCCACCTCAGTTTCCTCACCTGCAAAATGAGAGGACTGAGTTCTAAATTTCCATTTTAGACCTAATATTCTATGATTCCTTTGTTTTCATAGTTCAAGGTATATAAAAGAAAGTCATGCATCCAGTACCCTTCCACTGACATGCAAACAGGCCTCAGTCATCTCCAGGAGATTCCTTTATATGGATTTCTGTGCTAAGTAGAGGCTTTGAGGCTTGTCCCTCATGAGTGGACTTTAAGTATCTACTGGCATTGATCATGACAGACAACACTATCTAGGTAACAAAACAGAATGAGGCACTTATTCATGCACTATGATGAATAGTAGCCTGTATGCAAATCTTCAGCCTGTTCAATTGCTCCCTGGGCTCTTCCAGATCAACAGGAAGAGTTAACACTTAGAATATGCTTAGTTTTTCAAATTCTATCACTGTTCATCAAGGGAAAGCGCACACACACACAAACACACACACACACACACACACACTGAAGCTCCAGTGGCATTGTAGACCAGCTTCTTGTGTGAGAGCAACCTCGCCCCATTTAAGCCTGAGACTTTGAGTTTGTGTTGTGATGTATTCTAATTACAAGCTTAAGAAAGTGTGAGCATTTTGCAGCCAACCTGGTTTTTTAAAAAAAATTTCAGATTCTAGATGGTTTTATAGCACTGGCATCAAAGGATCTGAGGATCACTAGATATTTCTTTTGTCTCTTGCTGGTGTTTGTTGTGCAGTTTGCTGGGCACACATTTGTTCTACAGAGCTGCTTATTTCAGTATTCCGCATTGCAATGGACATTGTACACAGACAGCAGCATTCTGTGGAAGTCATATCCTGAAGTCAAGTTCTACTGAAGATATCTTTGATCCTTGCAGTCCTTGATTTCCTTTAATGCAATCAGGCTACTCCAGCTAATGGAGGACGTAATTTCAAACAAATATTACCACACAAAGTCCATACCATGCTCAGGGGCCCTTTTAGCTATGGTATATAGCATGGAATACTATTCTAGTCTGCTGCAAAGACTTGTACTAGTGCAGCTGTTAATGTTATGGAATTTATCCAATTTACCAGTTCTCATGGGGCCATAACTGTAGATACAGTATTTCATTTAGGTAAACACAAGATCTTAGCTTTCACCAAAACACAACATAAAAACTAAGACACAGGCCTGGAAGTGAAAACAGGGTCATTTTATATATTATTCTAAGCACATCCAGCTACTTCGCTCTTCCCTTTCTAAAGAATGTTTCTTTATGTATTTTTCTTTAGGCAGAGAATTTGGGCTTAAATACGGAAAATTTCCCACTACCACTCAGCCTTGGAATGTCTTTCCCCCAAGTTTCTCATGATGAAAAGACTCAGATTTGGAGGCAACTACTGGCAGCTGAATTTCATTAAGATTTTGATGGGAAACTTAAGTTGGAATTACAAACATCTGTGGTTAAACTTCCCTTTAGTAAACCATTTCCCAGAATTTAACTTCACCACACCAGGAGCAAAAATGAAAAACAGTTGACAAGAGGATGCTGTTCTTTTGCATATACAAGAGTAGATATTTATGTGTCTGACTTTATGATCACCATATCTGTATGAACTAGAAAATTTACTTATTTTAGAAAACAATCGTTTGGAAATGCTAAATTTTGAAACTCAAAGCACGTACTGGAAAGCTGATTTTAATGGTCTTTAACCAATCAAGTACCTCAAAATTATGTCTGACCATCATTACATTTATAGGGTTGCTATAAGCAACATAAAGTCCTAAAAGAGTGAACTAGTTTGGGCATTATTTACATCATAAAACTATGAAAAATCAGATTTGAAAATTTGTGAAGAAAATACAGGTTGTGGTCCTTGTCATATCAAAGGTGCTGGGTATTTTTGTTTTTGTTTTTAGCTTTTCTAAAAACTTAGAAAAACCTGTTCGTTTCTTTTAACTGTTCAGATCATCCTCTTGCTGGGGTTTTTTATTTATAAAAAACCATTAAAGAGAAGGATTACAAAAGTCAGCTTTGGTCTCCTTTTCCAGCATGGCATAACTAGTAAATTTATAAGCAAAAGTTGAAAGTAATCAGATCCAAAGAATAAGTAAAGCTTTACATAATAAAATATTTTTAACAGGTAGAAGCAGTGGAAGACAGAGAAAAAGGACAGAACCAGAGAACAGAGGTGGGGGGCTCATGTATATTATTTTACTTACATTTTACAACCATCTTGCAAGTCAAAATATATTTCTCTTTGTTTTATAGCCAAAGGAACTGAATTTCTGAAAGATTATCTCATTTAACCCAAAGCAAACATCTATAAAGTCCTGGAGCTGAGTTCCCATTACGTCTGGCTGGCTACAAGCACACATTTTGCCCTTGATGAAAGGTGGATTTCAAATACTGTAAAGAACAGACTGCAAATACAGTAACTAGTCCTCTGCCTGAATCTGACCTTCAGAGATACTTAGCTTATTGGGCATTGAAAATATTGAGTCAGCAATTCATTTAAGAATCCAGTTCTTCTCCTGGAAAAAAATATCAGCAAAACAAAAACCCCAGCTCTGGCAGTGTGAAGTGGCTGCCCTTCAGGAGGGGACATTCTTTCTATCTCTGTCACCCAGGACCTCATCACACGCAGGATGTGTTTCATTCATTGAGCCTACTTACCCAGATTTTCATTTAATATTAATCTGAATAAAGAGGTTTTAGTGTAGACTGTAACATTATATGGAGGAAACACACTAGAATTTGCTTCTAAAGAGAAAATAGAATATAAGAACATGCTACAAACAGAGAAATTTATTATGGAGATATAATGGTATAATGGAAAAAGAAAATGAAATCTTGAAACTTGGGCAAGGAACTTACCATCTACAAATATTAATTTACTCATCTGTAGAATGGGTATAATTTTCACTATTGAGTATTTAGTAAATATTATATGTAAGCTCATGGGACATAGTAGAAATCAACAAATGTTAAGTTTTTTTTTTGTTCTTGCATGAGTATTTTTTTAAAAGTTATGATCTAGGGATGTAGCTAATTAGTAGGGTGCTTACCCAGTGTGTGCAAGACCCTAAGGTTGATCCTTAGCACTGCCCAATAAATAAACAAATAAACAAACAGACTAGTCTGGGAAGGGCAGTTATTTTAAGTCTAACAGTTTATGTCCCTTATGCTACTCTTTTAGCAAGCACTGCACAAATGGTCTTTTGGTGGCATTTTATATTTCTGTGTTTTAAGAAATCCCCAAAACTTTGAGTATGATTATCCCCCCGTACTTCTATTTACTTAGTCACCTTTTCCTAGCTATTCCTGCACAGTCTCACTGCTTTTGTGAGCTCCTCCTAACTGTGCTACTTACTACTTCACAGATGCCACTTGGGCGTCTGCTCTGTCTCTGCCTCCACGGATGTAAAAGGAGACCACTACACAGTTCCACTGATTTGCCATGGTCTGGCCTGTGCTAAGTACTCGGTGAGCGTCAGCTACACCACCACTGCTGCATTTCACTCCTTCTAATGCAAGTTTTTTGTAAACCTTCTTTGATGTGTGTTGAGTACGTTGTTGCACCCTACTGGTGTGGTCGAGCTACTTTTCTCCACGTTTATCTCTGTGGTGTTTGGTTTGTACTCATGCTGCATAGCCTGTACTTCATTTTGCTTTGTATAGTGGCTACCCATATTTTTGTCGGTAGAATTCTTACCCCATGAGAGTAAGGGTGATGTTTTGCCTTCTTCCTATCCCTCTTGGTGCTCACTTTATTGGGCTGTAAATACTGTCTCCCAATTTCCCTGTTGTATGAATAAATAATTAAGCGAGTGGGATAATAGCTGCATATAGGGGGTTCACGTTACCTAGAAATATTGTTGGAACAGCAGAATAGCTGGGTAGTGGCTGGAGGACTTTTTTTTCAGAGTAAGGGGCCAAGATAAGCAAAAGGAAAGCAGATAGTGAAAGAGATATAAAGGGTTTCTAAGTAAACATTCTGCGGTCCTTCAGTGGCAGGGAGCCTGACATTGCGTTGGGGCAACAATGAAAAGAACCAAGAGGGAAAGTCCCTCAGCCTTAGTCTCATTCCTAGTGCATCTCGTGAGCGAGTCAGTTTGCCCAGGGTAGGTACGTAGGGGATTACCGAGTACTGATTTCCTAGAGGAGTTAACCCAGTAATGACAATGACAGGAAAATCCAGGCCAGTTCCTAGGAGGTAAAATCCTGCTTTCCTCTTGCAGGGTACTTGGTTCACCATTGTCAACTACTTCTCCTATTTTCTTATTTACTCAACAGGAACAGCACTGAGGCCCTGCTCCAGGGCCTCCCCTGGGCCCCTCAGCCCTTCCCTTGCTCCTGCTCGAGACCAGACAGCATCACCAGGATCTTGACCTTGTTTGCCTTCCCCTTCTGCTTCTTTCTGATGAAATCTCACTCTTCCCAAGGACATGGTAAGGACATCTCCTCCTGGGGGTGGGGTGGGTTCTCACTTCCATTCCTGCACCACTGTGGTGTTTTTGCTTCTCTGTATTAGAATTCCACCTAGTTTTTCTTGCCGTAATGCGTATGATGAAACAGACTTTTTAAAAATGTGAATTTTAGAATATTAAATCATTTTTGAAACTACCTCGTCTCTCCTTTGCCCACTTTCACATACTGAAAATCACTGCTGTCACCGTAACTCAACAGTAACGAACTCAGTACATTGCTTGTCAAGAAGCAGAAGGTGGGAAAATCCTCCCCACACCTTGTGCAGAGTTACCTGTGGGGGCTGCTCTTTTCAGGTTCCTTCCCTTCTAGGGGAAGCTTAGGCTTCTTTGATGAGAATGGGGCCCTCCTCTACAGCCAGCTAGCGTCCTCCATGCTTTCATTCTGCGCTTGTGTCTGCTCTCAGATCTCACTGAGCACCCTGGTGCTCCAGAGCCCCTGTCTGGGGCCAAGCACTGGGGTGAGCGGGTATAGCACTGCAAAGGAGCTGGGAAGGACTTCTGCCAAGCACCTCCCACTATCCCAGGCTTGCCTTAGTATTTTTCTTCCTTTCCTTTGAAGGACATTTGAGGAATAACCATTCATACAAATCCAATTCAAATAAAGTGAATGTATTTTTAGATTATCCTCCCATCCACAGTTTGTATGTCTCCCACGAATAATATATCCACGGTCTCTTTCTGTAAACACACAAATATAATCTCCTAGTCCAGTCCAGTGAAGTGGTCATGACATGTTATTAAGTCCCCCAAATATATTTGGTTTTAGATTCGCTCACTGGCTGTAAAGAGCATGGGAAAGCTGAGGGTGGGACACTGGGATCACCCTGGGACCACAGGCTGACTGCAAGCATTATGTGAAACTACGTAATCTGCACATAAATATCTCAATTCCACCCCTTTTACACCCTATACTTTGACCTTCTTGGAATGACTAATATCTGCTTTCTGTCTCCCTAAACTAAAGCCCTCAGTTGGCATTTTGAACCTATTTGACACGAAGAATATTACACCTTTAACTTAAAATGGGACATTTTCTCTGATTGGAAGGATACAGAGATACAACAGTATTGATAATATTAAGTAAAATAGTACTACAGAAATAAAATTTTGAGAAGTATTCTCAAAGTCTTAGCACATGTAAAGCATTTATAGTATGTCAGGCCCTGTGCTAAGCACATTGTATTTTACCTAACTTTACTACAAGAACTATATGAAGTGTAAAGTAGACATCAGTGACATCTCTACGCCTCAGGTTCTTTGTCTACAGTTTTTACGACCGCAATTTTCCCATGATCAAGGAAGTCAAGGTTTAAACTTGGAAGCACCAGTCTGAAAGCCTGCAGTCTAAAACACTTCAC
The DNA here is from genome assembly GCF_000276665.1 of Chinchilla lanigera. NCBI lineage: Eukaryota > Metazoa > Chordata > Mammalia > Rodentia > Chinchillidae > Chinchilla > Chinchilla lanigera. The sequence continues at coordinate 4,331,985 of NW_004955526.1, read as the reverse complement.
TGAGCTGTTTTCTTCTTTACTACTTTACTGAGCAGATGATCATATATGAAGGTCCTCAAGGGGTCAACATAAATTTTAAGGCTCCATAACAATCACACTTTTTAAATTTTTTATGAGATGACAGTTACAAAAAATAGCTGTGTGTACTTGCTTCCTTAGATTTAACAGATAAAAATAAGAATTCCTAGATAAACTTGAATTTCAGGTAAATAAAAAATTTTATTCTATATCTGTATCATCTCTATCTATATCCCATGCAATATTTGGGATGTGAACCACAGTGTATCCATTTTTTACCTGGAATTCAAACTTAATTAAGTGTCCTGTAATCTATCTACTCTAGGCATTTCATTCAGGGACTTTCCAAGCAACAGGTGGAGATAATGCTTCCCTGGGTTTAACTGCAAGACTGCAGAGAAAAAAATACCTGCGCACCGCGTGGAGCCTGTCTTGGGCTGGCCTCTCCCCACTGTCTGTGGAGCTGACCACAGGCCATGTCTCCCCTGCCCCGTGGAAGCTATTTTCTCCACCAGAACGAAGGCTTGGCACACTCGGTCTGCTTCCCCTCCTCCATTTTCCGGAGGCGCGGGTGAGGCTCACTCTGGAGAGGCCCATCTTCATGCTCCTTACTTTTAGCCAGTAATTAATAACTAAACGATTAGAAGAACTGACAGCAGAAGTCCAGATGCTAGCGGTGTTGGAAATGGAGTCACTCCATATAACTGTCTTAGCAGCATGGTTGTGGCGACTGTGGGTGTGTGTGTGTGTGTGTGTGTGTGTGTGTGTCTTTCCTTTCCCATGAACTTAGGTGACTTGATTTTCCTCCTACTCAGCATCTCCCACTCACTAGACCCTGCTGCTGTCTCTCTGGGCTCCGGGGCTCTTAAATCACTTACTCTGACTGGTCTCCCTTCACCCAAGTTCGCGCTCTGATTATGTTTGCAATTTGAAAGCTCTTTTAAGGTGTTCCCACAGCAGTTCTCCGAACAAGCATGTGATCAACAGCACATCCTGATCACTTTACTTTGGGCACAAGGCTTGACCTTAGCTTGCTCCTGGACGTTAAAGAGTTGCTTCCATCGAAGGTGTCCGCTCTGCGGTTTCCTAACAGCTTCACTCATGGCTCATCACCCTCACTACCCCGCCCCACGCTCCCCTGTTGGAGAAGACCCTTTGTTTAATTTAAAACAAAAGATTAGGTCCTGTAGTACTGTTCCCGCCACCCAGCTGGCAAAGAAGCGCAGTTAGGCCCTGTGACAGGACACACACAGTAGGGCTGGGACACAAGGAGCACAGTCCCTGACTGGCTGCGCAGCCCCAGGTGAGTCCAGCAGACCCACCCAGAGCAGGACGCACGCACGACGGCACTTCGAACAGACACGTTCCAAAGCCCCCACTTTCAACGCGCAACATCCAAACCCAGCCTTCCAAGCAGAATTCTATCTCAGGTCTCAGAACCGACCCGGCCCAGGTGAAACTGAAGCGGCGGGGGAGGGACAGAGGCAGAGGCAGCGGGGAGAGCGCGGGGCAGGTGCCGGGGACCGTACCTGGGGCGCAGCCTCGCGGGGCGCGCTGGCCTCGGGTGCGTCCGGCCGGCC
>NW_004955526.1:4288981-4330062 GCF_000276665.1 Chinchilla lanigera | reverse complement strand
CTCCGCGCCCGCGCAGCGCCCGGGGCTGGGGCCGGGACGGCGGCGATCCGCCGGCTCTGCGGGACTGAGGGCTGCGCGCTGGCGTCCTCCCCACCCCATCGCACGCCCTCTCTCCACCGCCACCGCCGGGCCCTCCCACTCCAAGCCGGCTCCCCAGACTCGAGTCTGGCCCTACTCCCCCCGACCCCCCACCCCCGGGATCCCGTCCACGCCCGGTGAACAGGCAACGTTCGCGGTTGCTTGCTTGCACCTCCTTGCTTAGTCAAGGTGCCGGGTGTCTTATCTCCAAAGGACCTTTCATGTTGCAGGAAAGCGGGCGCAGAAGGGACCCCAGGGGCTAGGAAATAGGACGTGGATGATTTCAAGACAGCAGGGTGGGGAAGGAAGGGCGCCCACTTTTGAGCAAGGTCTTCAACTCTCTAGGTGGGCTGCCGCACACTTCGTGCTGGCTGCTTCTCCGAGTCTCTCTGGCCACCCCTCTTCCTTCCAGCAGGCCTCACCCGGAAGGTTTGGGAGAAGAGCATCGTTCACTGCAGTGCTGGAAAATGACTTCATTATTCAAATGCATGAACTTTTATTTACAAAGAGCATCTTGTTTTCATCCTAAAGAGGTGCTTTGTAAGGGCCCAGAACAAGGCCTGCAGTGTATGAGCCTGTCAGATATACTGCCCACAGCCTGGACCTCTTCCTCTTGGCCTGCAATCTCGTGCCTACTACGTGTCTGAGGCGGGAGCCCTCCTGAGATTCGGGGAGAAGTCACACTGCAGTGAGGCGGGCCACTCGTGGATGGGTGAGTGGCCATTGCAAGGGATGGGTGCTTTTGCTTACGTTGACTTCATGACAGAGCTTTTCCTTAAAATCCTAGCGTGCCTTAGAGAAGTCCAGATGAGACAACCATGAAATGATACCCGGGTAAGTTTCTAAGTGTTTGAAGTCACAGACGGTCATTCGAGAAAGCATCCTCATGAAGCCTAATTATTAGCTCCAACTCATACAAGGTGTTTTATACAGAAATAAATAAAAATAAAACAACTGTGTATTGTGCACCAGTGATGTGCTAGGTGCTGAACATACGTCATTTCTAAGCTTCATGGTATTCCTGCAAAGTAGGGCTATGGTTTCCTTCTTATGGGAGAAAAAGATGGAGGTGCAAAGAGACCAGGACCTTTCCCCAAAACCACACAGCTGAGAGAAAGCTGAGTTGAGGTCTCATTATACCAAAGCTTCCCTAGGTCACACTAACACTCACCAGATAAAGCCCATGGTTTCGGGGGAGGGCACCCCCATATTTTGAATGCCTTCAGTGTACCACAATTTAATAACAATTATTTCATTTAATGTAGTCCGGAAGATAATCCCAAGAGGTAATTATTGTTCTCCACACTGGCAGTGGAGGAGTGGTGCTGTAGCTATAGCCTAAGTCACCCTAATGGCAATTAAACTGAGCTGTAAGCCCTCAACTTCCCTGCTCTGAAAATTGTTCAAACTATTTTTCAGGATTCAGGTATAAGACTCTATAGGATCTGATTTAAATGATCTTGAGAAGCAAGGTTTCTGAGTAATAGAACTTGAGGGAGGAGAATAGGACCCTTTTGGACCAACTTTAAAAGTACAAAGGTATCAGCCGGAATTAGTCACAAGTTCCCTCTGTTCCTGCCTCCCCGTATAAACTATCCACCAAGACTGGGATTACAGTTAATCACCTCTCTGTATCCCCTTACCTCAGTCCACTTTCATTCCTTTGCTGCTAGCAAACAGGAAGACAGGCTTGAGGGTCCCTCCTGTCTCCTTGTCAGGGGGTCTTCAATAAATTTTCTTTTGCAAAAATTAAATGCCATATTATTGACTACAGTGCACAACAAGCCATGAACCCTTGCTCTGTAACAGGAAGATCCTTTATTTGAAATAATAAATGATATGATACAAAAGAGCCAAAACAGAAGAAACAGAAAGAATTCTCATGGATCCTGAGGTATTTGTAATGTTTTCACTTGAAGATTAAAAAAAAATAGCATTGCATGGAACTGTTAACTGAGGCAATCTTCTTTCACACAAGCTGGTTAACCTTATTTAGTGACAGAGAGGACATGTTTGGTTTGGTTGGTTCTTTCGAGAAATTTCCATTGGGAAACAAGGTGTCAAGACACTGAGGGGGAACGATAATGTCCTGTCTGCCCTCCCTTTACTGTTTTCTGAAGGGTTACATCCTATTTTCCTTTAGCTGTCAATTAATCTCCCCTGTGTTTACCCTGAGACTTATCCCTGCCCTGCAGGCAGTGTGCAGGTTCTACAAGAAGGCCTGAGCAGTAAGGAGAGGAGTATATGAGTGCCGGACATATAGATTTCTTATTTAATATCTAGTTCCAAAGATTTTCCTTTATCTTTTTGCACTCACTATTATTATTTTTGAAGCAAAGATGCACAATACAGAGCATGAATATTTATATGAAATAAAACATGGCTCAAATCTTAGGCCTGATTCTAAGAGCGTGACACAAAATTTAGTCTGAGTGTCAGTCTCTTCATCTGTAAAATGGGAATAATGGTGCCTCTTCCACTCCATTATTATGAATACTAAATGAAATAATGTAAATAAAGCATTAATAGATTTGCATGTAGCCAGTGTGCAGCAAATGCTATTTATTTATGCAATATTTTCAAGTTTTGAAAAACAACAGAATGACTATTTCTAAGAAAGAAAATTGATCAGTCTTACATTCTTTTTTTTTTTTCAGTCTTACATTCTTACATCTAGTAATCTGAGCAACTTCATTGAAGATAGCAATATGTAATATAACAACCGCTGTTAGTTCCTATCATTTTGTTTTGAAATCCTGTATCATTTTTATAGTTTTTGTGATTTTTGTTTTTGCCTATGTTGTTATTTTGTTATTTTTAAAAATTCTCTTTAAAATAAAAAAAATTAATAAAAGAAGAAAAACAAGCATGTTTATTAATCCTGACTGCCCATGAGCGGAGAATAGCACATTTTCATTACTGGCTGCCCATGTGCAGAGAATAGTCATTTCATTACTGGCTGTATTAATCTTTGAATGAGGCTGCCTGGGTGATAGAGTAGCAGAGCCAGCAGGCAAGGAGAGTGCATATGTGAGAATTTTACAGCAACTGGCAGACAATAGAACCAAGGGAATCAGTTCCTCACCAAAGGCCACTCTCTGACCACGAGTGAGCATAGGAGAATGGTTACTTTTGCTGAGAGTACAACTAGGGCGCATTTCCAGGTGCTGCTCTCTTGTCATGATGCATCTTCTTTCTTTTTCTGGGAAAGGGATGGGTGTTCGCCATATACCTTCATGGCCATTGTCTCCTTTGGGACGCCTACCTTCCCCATGATCAAAGGAAGGCAGCTCTATCACTCCCGGGGTACAGAAGAAAGCACAGACATTCAGAGAGGCTAAGAGGCTAAGAGCCCTGCGCAGGGTGCCCAGCCAGTGTGTGCAAACAGAGCGGCTCACACCTTCCAACTTCCAGGCCAACTACTTTCCTAACTAGACCAAGTTATTTTTAGTTCTGACAGCAGCAGATCTGGTGGCTTTGAGGCTTTATCAAAAGAAAGTTCTCAAACTCCCCTGAGTCCCCCAGTGCGGTTTTCAGTAGATAAGCATCAGGGCTGCCTGTCCCTCCAGCCCTTGGCTGTTGGGCCTGTCCTCGCATCCAAGGAGCAGGGGAGGGTGTTGTTAACACATCCCATGTGTGCTGCTGTTTATAGAAAGCCATGTCAGATACTATTTTGGATGCGGAGGTGCTAATCCCAACAGAACTAGACAGGGGATTGTTGTGGGAACTGTGTACTAGTGACAATATTTCATGATGGCATGGCTAGGGAGGCAAGTGTGAGCCACGCTGTCCCCTACTGTGCACGCTGTAGCTGATGATCCTGCGGTGGGAATGGAAAGTGTAAGATGCTCTGCTCCTGCTAATATTCCTCTCCTCTAAGCCCAAGATTCGCCTTCATGAACAACTGTCACGGAACCTCAGACCATGTGAGGAGGAGCAGGACAGTTAGAAGATGACAGCTAGAGGCATTTTAGATGTTATTCTTCCTCCCATGAATTTTTTCAGGCTTTTGATCAGCTGTGGCTTTTTGTTCTGTTATAGCTTCATTTGGTCCTGAGTATATGTTATTTGCATTCTTTACCACCCATCCATTTATTAATTTATTTAATCAGCATGTACCGAACACTTCAATATACCAAGTTATATGGCTGAGGATAAAATAGTGCAAATATGATCCTAACTGCGAAAAGGTTAAGAATGGGATGGGACCGATGTCTGCAGATCCTGTAAGGAACGCTGAATGATTAACAGGAATTCAGAGAGTAAATGCAGACAGGCTGCTAATAAAATTAACAGAACAAGCTTTTACACAGATGCAGCTGGGAGAAGTCAGGGAAGATTCTAGAAGCAGGCAGCTTACTGGCTGGGGGAGGGGAACAGTGCTACAGGAGTGGAGAACCTCACAAGCAGAGGGAGAAAGGCAGTAGCTCACAAGGGGCAAAGAAGCCATGTGATTTTTACAGCTCTCTGAGCTTCTGTTCTCAGGATGCAGTTCTTGCCCTTTGGCCCAGAAAGACTGGGTGAGAAGAAAGTATTTTGCAGCCCTTGCTGGCCTCTCATCCTGCCTTTCAGGGAAGGCCTGATATGCCACACAAGGCCTTCCAGATGCACAAGTATGCACTGCAGAGGAGCTATGTTTATGCACCAAGCAAAATCCTGGCAAAATGGCAAAAAGGGTAACTCTGAAAGGAGCTTGCCCATCTCCTGAATCTGCTGCTGTCACTTGGCCTCGTCTGGACTGAACCTCCACCAGAGTCCTTCCCAGAAGACAGTCTCAGTTTGAGAGGAGAAGGTTGTTAGTAGAGAAAGGGACACCTATTTTTCTGCCACTTGAATATCAGTTAGAGTGCTCACGGTGGGGGGTAGCTTGTATTTGCTTCTTTGAATTTATCACTTTTATGATAAATATTTTTTAAGTGGTGAAACGTAAGCCTAGAAATGACATGGTCATATTTCCATTTAAAGAATTTTTTTTTTTTTTTTTTTTTTTTTGGTTTTTCTCCGGTACCGGGAACCGAACTCACGACCTTGTGCTTGCCAGGCAGGCGCTTTGCCGCTGAGCTAAATCCCCAGCCCCCATTTAAAGAATTTTAAATGTACCAGATAACATAGTTATACTAAAATTGGAAAGTGCAAATATCATGAAGGAGGAAATAACAGTCACCAGATATCATGCTACTTTGGGGAAATAACTATGAACACTAAAAATGTTTTGGTGGAAATAATTTTCAGACTTTTGCTGCATCTGTATTAATGTAGTTCATCTATTTTCGTGTTTCGTATTCCCAGTTGTACACTGTACATATATTTTATGTATGTCAATATCATCAATCTATTTTTTTACAAAAATAAATCAAGTTGTACATGATATTTTCTCCATGTCACTAGAACTCCATAATGTGAGCAGCCATTTTCATGTTTAAATTTGGGAGGCTCCTCTAGTAAGGATAGGATTTCCAGTGGAAGATAAATTGACAGACCAATTGGAGGATGGGGAAGGTTCTTCTTCTCACACAAGCCCTATAAGCCCTGAGGGCAGGGACTGCACTCCTGAACAAGTTGACTTAGAAACCATTTCAGAATAGCAGCAATGAGGTCTTCCTGATGCGCGGCGTTCAGCCTCATGGATGAATCAGACATGAGAATGATTCTGCCGAGGATTACTGACCTGTCTGTGCTGTGACCATCCCTTCTGGTCAGGTAGGGTAATTGTTTTGTCAGTGTTAAAAGACAGTGATCGATGCTCCTGGTAATGTATTCAATAGAGACTAGGAGCTGTCAACATCAATTAGCTAGTGATGAGATCAGTATACAATAGCATCTCATGAGACTTGATAACGAAATGATGCAATTAAGAGGAATTGGGCAACAAAGAAGAGGCTTGATAAGCTGATTTTTTGTGTATCTAACCCAGCTCACTCCCAGTGTCACAAAGAGACTGTCCATTGAGAGAAAGATTGCTGTTACTGTGGGTGTACATGGAGGAGGCTTAATGTCTAATCTGTGTTATGTGAACAGCTAGGGACCAGCATGTAACACTTGACTAAAAAGCTTCCTAACTCAGCTCTAGAAAATGCATGAAAGGCATGCTAACTTTAAAAAAAAATTTACTGATTTTAGAGAAAAATTTCAGAAGTATGGAGGGCAAAATTATAATAATGTCTCAAATTTTCATAGTGCTTCAGTATGGAATCAAGTACAGCTGTTATTTTTCCTGCAAGTGATAAACGGATCTTGTTTTAGATGGGCAAAAGTACAGATCAGGTCTTCAAAAGACAGGCTTTCACGCCATTGTTCACGCTACCCTTTATTCCTAATTATTTAACACGCTACCCTTTATTCCTAATTATTTAACACTCTAAATAAGACTGATTATTCACCATCTATCCACAGCAGTTTTCAAATTTTTACTTTGCATGCTATACAGCAAAAAAGAAATTAGACAGAAATTCTTGTCTTCAAGGAATTTATGTTACAATTGAAACAATTCTAATTTATATTATAATTGATGAGTAGAAAGTGGTATAGAATAAACAATCATATTAGAGAAATATGCAACCTGTCAAATGGTAGGTGCTTTGGAGTAGAATAAAGCAGGGTGAAGAGGAAAAGGATGCGAGTATGGAAGGGTGAAGATCTTTCAAATTGGGCTGTCAGAGAGGCCTTATTGATAAGATTGGGGCAGCGGTTAGAAGGTGACAAGGGGCAAGCCAGGCAGATAGCAGTGTGAAAAGTGATTAGAGAGAAAGAATAAGTTAGGCAATGGAAAAGAACAGGATGCTTGCCTTTGAGGAAGAGGGAAGAATGAAATGATAGAGAAGAGTAGTTGGAGATCAAGCCAGAAAGGTAAGGGATTGCAGCACCTAAAGGAATGAACACACCACACAAGTTGTGTTAAGCAAAAGGGAAGAATAAAGCAAAAAAAAAAAATAAATAAATAAATAAAAAAAATCAAAAAGAAAAAATAAAGGAATAAGCAACAGAAAAATAATGCAATGACAGGAATCAGTCAATACCTTTCATAATAATTTTCAGTTAAATGGTTTTAATTAGCCATTCAAAAGATACAGACTGGCAAATTAGATCCAGAAGCAAAATTCATATTCTATATGCATACAATTCTATATTGCATACAAGAGACATGTCTAATTCATAAAGAAACAAGTAAACTGAAAATTAAAAGATGAAAAATGATATACCATGCAACAGAAGCCTGAAAGCAAGCATGAGCAGCTATCCAATTTTCAGACAAAGTGGACTTCAAGCCATAAATCATCAGAAGAGACAAAGAAGGTCACTGCATTCTCATGAAAAGAACAATTCAACAGGAGGAGATTATGATTTAAATTATATACATTGAATACATGCACACTCAACTACTTAAAACAAATAATACTTGACATAAAGGATCAGATAAACATCAGCACAATCACAGGAGGACGTCAATGCTCTACTATCACAAATAGATAGGTCTACTTGACAAAAAAAGTCAACAAAGAAATGTCAGTTCAACCACACCTTGAAACTAGTGGACGTAATAGATATGCAATGTTTCACCCAGCAACAATGGAATGCACTTTCTTCTCAGCAGCATATGATACTTTCTCCAAACAGACCACACCTTCAGCCATAAAACATCACCAAGTCAGTATGAAAAACTAAAATAATCTCATGCATATTATCAGACCATACTGCAATGAAACTAGAAGTCAGTGGCAAAACAGATCACAGAAATTATGCCAGCACTTAGAGATTAGATAACTCATTCATGAAGAATCAATATACTGCAGAAGAAATCAAGGAAAAAAATTAAAATTTCATAGAATCAAATAATAACAATAATGCAACATACCAGCACATATGGGATACAATTAAAGTACGCCTAAGGGGGAAGTTTATAGCTTTGAATCCACACATTGGAAAAACAGACCTATTCCAAATAAATAATCTGAGGATGCTTCTCAAAGTCCTGGAAAACAAGAGCAATCTGAATCCAAAATTGGCACAAACAATATATAAAGATCAAAGCAGAAGTTAATGAAATTGAAATGAAAAGATCCAATGAATCGAAGATTTGGTTCTCTGAGAGGATAGACAGATTGACAAACCCTCAACCAACCTACCAAAAGAAGGAAAGAAGAGTCCTCTGTCAATGCAATTAGAAATAAAAAGGCAAAATCCAAAGAAACACCACTGAAATCGAGAGGATTATAAGCAAATGCTTCAAAATCCTGCAAGCTAATGAATTTGAGAATTCAGAAGAAATTGATAGATTCCTAGACACACACATATTACCAAAGCTGAAAGAGGAAAATATAAACAGCCCAATAACAGGCAATGAAATAGAGGAAACAATAAAAATCCTAACAAATAAGAAAAGCCCAGGAACTGAATGATTCACCACTGAATTTCACAATAACTTCAGGGAAGAATTATGCCAATAATTCTCGTGCTTTTCCATGACACTGAAAGGGAAGGAACACTGCTATACTCATTTCTTGAAGGTAGTGTTACTCTGATTCCAAAACCAGACAAGGACAACAAAAAAGAAAACTAGAGACCAATTTTCTTGATGAGTGGAGATGCAAAAATCCTCAAAAGATACTTGCAAACGGAAAACAATAAACCTTTAAAAAGATCATAGATCATGATCAAGTTGGCTTCACCTGAGGTATGCAAGGGTAGTGCAACATGCATAAATCAATAAATGTAATACATCATATAAATAGAAGGATAAAAATCACATGATTTTTTCAATAGTTGCAAAATTTACAAAATCCAACATCCTTTCATGATTTTAAAAAAAAAAAAAAAACCTTGGTGAAACCTGATGTACGACTTTACCTTAAAATGATAAAAAGCCATTTACAAGAAACCCAGAATCAACATCACATTAAATGGGGAACAATTGAAAGTAAAATGGGAAACAATTTTTACCCACCACTCCTGACAGAGGACTAATATCTAGAATATATAAAGAACTCAAAAATAAAAGATCTCATTAAAAAATAAAAGACTACCCAAAATAAAAGACCTAGTTAAAAATGGGCAATTGAAATGAATAGATTCTTCTTAGAAAAAGAAATACAAATTGCCAATAAATACTTGAAAAACTGTTCAGCATCTTGGGCCATTAGAGAAATGCAAATCAAAACAACACTGAGATTCCATTTTATGTCGATGAGAATGGCCTAATCAAGGATTCAATAAGTAGCAAATACTGGCAAGGTTGTAGGGAAAAAAGGAACCCTTCTATATTGTTAGCGGGAATGTAAATCGGTATAATCACTTTGGAAGTCAGTGTGGAGATTTCTGAAAAAAGTAGAAACAGAAATTCTGTTTGACTCAGCTCTACCTCTGGTGGTTGTCTTGCCAACAGAGCCGAAGTCATCATATTATAGTGACACATGTGTACTCATGTTTATAGCAGCCCAGCTCACAAAAGCTAAATCAAGGGATAAATGGATAAAACAATTATTATGTGTACACAACAGAGCTCTACTCAGGCATAAAGAAGGATAAATTTGAGTCAATTGTAGGAAAATGAATAGAAATTGAGACTATAATACTAGATAAAATAAGTCAGCCACAAAAGGTTAAATATTGTATGGTTTCTCTAATGTAAGAGACCCAAAGTATATATAACTTAAAGAGCAAAATAAGAGAACTACATTAAGAAACAAGAGAGGCAGACACTGTAGAGATGGAGAGGGGTCCTGGTGAAGGAGGGAGCAGGGAAATGTTTACTGGGAGTAAACATTATTAAGATGCAATATGTGTATTCATCAAAACTCAGGCTGAATGTGTTCACTCTGTGTCACAACATGCAGAACACTGGTAAAAATAAAAGTAGGGAGCTGTGTGGGACGGCTGCACAAATCCATTGAGATGACTGTAAGGGCTTTGCTTTTGGTCCTAAGTGAGCTGGGAAGCATTAGGAAGGTTTGATGCAGAGAAGTGAAAAGCGATGTGAAGAGCAGAAGGGTAGACTGCAGGGAGACGACACGGGGGCTGTCGCCTGAGATAGGATGGAGGCTTGGCTCACAGTGCTAGCGCTGGACGTGAGAAACAGTGAAAGCCTGGATTTATTCTGAATGTAGAATCAGAAGAATTTTCTGAATATGAAGAACAAGAATAAGACATGACTCAGGGGCGAGGTACACACTTTTGGCCTAAGTGCCTCTGGTGGGTTTGCTATTATTAAAATGGGAAGGACTACAGAAAGAGAAAGTTAAGGGGAAGGAAGATAAGAAGAGTTCATTTTTAAGCAGTTTTTGTTTTTGTAGTCTTGCTGTACTGGGAATTGAATGTAGGGCCTTGCACATACTAGGCAAGTGCTCTAGCATTGAATTACATTCTTAACCCCTTTTAAATGTTTTTATTTTGAGACAAGTTCTCACTAAGTTGCCTGGGCTGGGCTCGAATTTGTAGTACTCCTGCTTCAGCCTCGAGATGTATTGCAGGTGTTTGCCACTATGTTCAATATAAAACGCTTGCATCGCATACCCATAATATACAAAGCATAATGTGCAAACTCTTAAACCACTGGGATCTGTTATGTTGCAAGGCACTGTAGACAGCACTGTAGGTCACCCTTATAACTCAGTGAGGGAAATTTATGTTGTGAATCCCAGTCTCTAGCATTTAGGGCACTAAATGAACACAGACCTGTTGCTCTTGTGGGTTACAGCAGGAAGGAATCTCTCTGAGGTCAGTGAGAAGAGAAAGTGTTAGAGACTTGAGCTGGCTTTCCACACAGGTAAAGGAGTTCTTCCTATGGGAAGGTGACTGAGGAAGGCATATGGAGAAAGTAACTTCAGGCAAATGGAGCAGCATGGTTACACGCCGGGGAGTACGAAAACACCTTGTGTTCAGGCAAAGGCCAGCTGGCTGACTGGTTGGTCAGTGTGTGAAGTTGATTTGAGTGAATAATGGGAGATAATATGACTAGGTAGACGTGATCTGATTGTTTCATAGCTTATTAGTTGGACAGAGGAGATCAGAGGGGAATTAAGAAGGACTCATCAGATAATGATGTGTCAGACACACTGGTATAGCGAGAGACTTGGGCTAAGGGAACCAGCCTGGGGATTGCTGCAATAAAATCTGGGCCTCAGATGATAAGGACAGAATGATACTTATGAATAGTCCCTGTGCTTTGAACAGAACTTCCCATGTCTGTATTAATCCAGATAAAATACAGATATCCCAATTCCCTTAAAAGAGGTGAATTTTAGCTTGAATAAAATCATTCAATGGGAGGATACAGCAAGAAAGAAAGCAATGTATATGTTTATGTTTCTCAACCAACACACTCTGTCCAGAATTTACCAAGCCACAACAAATTTATTTCTCAGCCGACAGAAAGTTTTCTCTGGCAGTGTCTTTTGGGAAACAACAATAATAATTCTATCTATTGCAGAATTCATTCTTGACTGAAGTTCATGATTATTGGCCATGGGTCTATTTTGCTTATTTTGATTACTTACAAATAATCCAATAATAGTTTTGTCTTTTCCTTTCTCTCTTATTTTTGCTTTTTTTTTTCTTTTTTGTCTTCTTTTATTTTCTCACAAGTTCACCACTGACTTTATGTTTATCTCAAGCTTAATGCATATTTCTTATTTAATAAAAAGATAATCTTTCTCATTTAATCAGCTCCCAAGGCCATTTTCTTTTAAAGAATTAAAAAACAGCATATGAAGAAATGAATAATTTTGATGCTATTTGGAATTGTAGTCCATGCAATTTCTTGCTAGTTAAGCTACTTGTGGAACACAGGTTTTCCTCTTTAAATACAACCAAGTTTCTCTATTGCACTCTAGACTTGTTTTAACACTGATGTGGCTGGGATTCTGGTGATGTTGATGAGAATTTGAGGGGGCATGTAGCGGAACACTTCTAGTAACAATTTTTGTTTTTCTTGAATTAGTCACACTTCCTGCACGTGGTCTCCATGCTAGTGTCTCACTGCTGTGGCACAGGCCATTTTGATTAGATGTCATGTAATCAGTGAAATCCCAACCCATCAAGGAGCACACTTACTGGTTCAGGGATGATCACCTGACCAACACTGGAAGAAGCACATGTAAGGCGAGACTAGTAGGTTCTTCTGCAAAGAAAAGTTCTTAATTTAGGGGAGAGCTTCCAAAGATAGAGAGCCTTTTTCCATCTCGTACGAGGAAGATGGACTTTGTTGCCCTTGAAGTTATTGACAGTTCCAAGGGAAATCACCTGAGGAGAAACATCCTACAGAAGGCAAAGTAGAATGAGAGGAAGAAAACCGGTCCTGAAAGTTGTTTAGCTGCAGAATCTGAACTTGCCTTTATTGCCAAGTTGGGTTAGATTTTTTTTGTTCCTGACAACACAAAGGATACCAATAGATATAAGAACGGTAGGAATTTAAGAAATGTGACGTTGATAGAGCTTGTAATGAGTCACTCAGTGAAGGAAATGGTTTGCTGAATAGTGATACTAGCTATCTGGAGGACAATGAAAGATAACTAGAGGCTTTTACAGGTAAATGGATACAACTAGAGACCATACTCATAAGTGAAATAAATCAGACTCACATGTGTAAACATCATAGTGGTTCCCTAGTGTAAGAACCTGCAAGAGTGAATAAAATCTGAAAGGTACAATAGATATTGTGAAAGGGAAAGAAACTCCTCAAAAGGAAAGAACAACTGGGATGAGGGAAAAGAGAAAAGAAAGAAAGAAGGAAGGGAAAAAATGTATATATATACACAAGATAGCTAAAGTAAATATATTATTAATTTGTATTGGTTTATTGAAATGAACAGTTAATGTTTAATTGTTTGATCAATCTTACATGCCTAGATCTGGTTACCTGAGTAACCACTTTGAAGATAACAATATGTAATACAACAATCATTGTTAATTTCCTATCACCTTGATTTGAAATTCTGTATTGTGTTTATTATTTTTATGTTGTTTTGTTTATGTCTTTGTTTTTGTTATTTTGTTTTTGTTCTTTTCTCTTTAAAATAGAAAAAAAGAAAGTTAAAAGGAAGAAAAAAAAGAAAGAATAGATTTCCATAATTTTGTCAGTCTGTGGACAGTTATTAAAAGAGAAACTAGATGTAATTATAAAAAGTCCAGTTTATGGGTCAGATAGTCTGTATTTATAGCTCTTAATTCCTGTATTTATCAGCCATGTGATTTGGGGAATTGTTTATTCTTGAAGCTTCAGCTATTACACATTTAGTAAAAAGGCTTTAGAGTTTTACTAAAGTTTGGCATGGATTAAGCTTTCGAAAAAGTAAAGTGTGCCTGCCTCAGAGGTTTTTTATGAGAATTAAGTAAGACCATATGGATAAATTGCCCAGAATAATGCCTGGCACATAGTAAGCGTTCAGCAAACTTTAGGTGCTATTATTCTTACTGGTAATATTAACACCTCATGTGTTTTCAGAAAAACTAGAAGATAGAGATGTTGATTTAAAAATTTAATAGGATTTATTATTTTCTATAGCATAATACCATATTTTTCAGTTTTTACAGTCACTTTAATGTTTAGAATCCATAACATAAAAATACAAAGGTTTTATTATCAATATGATATTTAATATTTGTTATTTAATATTTGTTGACATTTCTCATGGAGGCTGCCAATCAAAATATCAAATGGGTGTGGTCTCATGAGGGGCCTAAGACCACATCTAACTCTTGCTTCTGGGTCCTATCTTAATTCTTAGCACTATCCAGGTAATCCATGACTAATTACTCTGCTTTAATTACTTGGTTCTTTCAATCTAATTTTATTATGAATCTTGTCTGTAACTGACTCAGTTCTTTATTTGAGTTTCCATTTGTAGACATAGTAAAACTACCTAGGAATAAGTGCCTAGAAGTAAACAGACTTTTGCAGAGGCTGGAACATATTTTAGGGACTGTTTCCTGGCTGGTGTTTACAGGCACTCAGATTTAGAATTTAATTCACAAAAGGTTTTTAGAATTATGGTATTTGACATTGGCTCTAATTTGTTTTTAATCATCTTGAGTATGCAGAATCCCAGATAACACCCCGGACAGCTGTGTGAAGTGAACATCAGTATGTAACTTGAAGCTGAGAGAGACAAAATCATCAGGGACAGAACATGACCTAGTGGCTGATATTCTAGTCTCAGCCTCCTGTGATTTCTTCTCCTTCTTCCTGGCTCCCGA
Organism: Chinchilla lanigera; assembly: GCF_000276665.1. Lineage (NCBI taxonomy): Eukaryota > Metazoa > Chordata > Mammalia > Rodentia > Chinchillidae > Chinchilla > Chinchilla lanigera. The sequence continues at coordinate 4,315,797 of NW_004955526.1, read as the reverse complement.
AGCCTTTGATCTTTTAAACTTTACAATCCAAATTGTAAAGAGCAACATGGATACAGAGGGCAGTGTTTAGGATTCCTGCCCACCAGATTTTGTTAAACAGTTCAGGTGTTACCATTCTTTAATGAATTTTTATTAGAAAACAAAAATACCATGGACAAGAAATCGGTGAGATAGGAGGGGAGCAGGAGCATATGAGTGGAAGGAGCCCTGTTTCTTCTGTAAATAACTGAATAAATATGAAAACTTGTTTGTATTTTTATCTTTCTTAACTAAGGTTTTGAGAAAAATTTAGGGATAGGGCTTGCCAGAAGATCTTTCAGGCGAATATGTTCATGCACCAAGGACACTGAAAGAAGGATTCTTTTGGCCAACTACTAAACATGGTTCTGTGGCATTTGTGTGCTGAATCCAGCTGAATAGCCTTTTTCTTTTTTGGCAGCCATAAGGGTTAAATCGGGGACCAGTCACACAGAACAATAGTTATATTCCCAGCCCCCTTTATGAAAATTTATTTTGAGATGGTCCTGCTAAATTGCTAAGTTTCCCAGGCTGGGCTAGAACTTGTGATTTTCTTGGGGTTTCAGGCATGCATCACCACATCTGGCTGCTAGTGTGAGTTTTAACCTCCAGTTAAGATGTGTGACGATGAATAGCTCCATGAAGAGTTGGGACAGAGCACAGGAGCTGGGGCTGGAAGCCTGGTATTCTCATCCCAGAGCTGCTTTTCCCTAGTTATAGCTTTGAATTAGTCTCTTGAGCCCCCTCACCTTCTTCCTCCTGTCTAACAACCTTGAGACAAAACAGGCCTGGAGTCTCATCAGCTTTAAAGCTATGATTTTCTAGGAAAGGAACTATTCATAGATGCTGGCTATTCTGCCCATACCAGGAGCAGTGGATGGTTTAGAAACCAATACACAGAGCACTGGAATAATCAAGCCCAGGGTCTGGTAATTTGTGATAAAACTATATTTTAGTTGACCGAGAAAAGCCTGTGGACTGTGCATGCAACAAATCAAATGTAACAAAAGGAAGAGAAACGTGAGTTATAGCTTTAAAGTCTGCCAGATTCCGAGCTGTAAGTCAGAAAGGAAATAATGTTGCCTGAAACCACAAAAGGAAAAGAATTTTCAAGTGTTTCCTGTCCCTGTTTCACCCCTCTGTTATACAGCCTTTTACTGGCCCTAAAGCATGTGGTTCTTAGAACAATAAGCCATCAAATCATGTAGTGCAGGAGATGGGAAAAGACCAGGCAAACAACACAGGACACTGTGATAGGCAGTTATGACCCCACTGTCAGAACGGTGCGGTTGTTTCAGCCACCTAGTTCACCTGCAAAGCTGATTTAAGACACTGAGTTACAGTATTTCAGTGAAGCTGAACTTCCTTGCCTTAGGCGGTATCTTTCCTAGCTGTAAGTTGTCTTATTCTTGCTATTTTGAAAGTCTGAATATACAAGCAGCAAAATACTAAAGGAGAATAAAACACAGCAAGGTTCCCAAGCCCAAGGCCCACAGCAGACTCACACCTGTTTGAACTGTGTAGATGAAGAGCACCTGCTGGGACAGAAGATGCTGGAGAATGTGGAGGATCAGTGTATACATAATTCTAGATGTGGAGCTCATGTTCACTCACAGATTCTATGTAATCTACTACTTACTAATTAGAATTCAATCTTTCATAGAAAATGCTCTTACTTAACCCTACAGGCAGCTATGAAACCCAGACCATTAAGCAGTTTCAAGTAGCACATATGGCCAAAGTAGGGCACAAGCAAACTCTTCTAGTCTATATGTGACATAGTCGTGAGGACAAATCATATAAATACAATGAAATATAAAAAGAAACAAAACTCAAATCTAGGAGCTGCAAAACACAAAACAGTCATACTGAGATGAGAAGAACATTGTCTCTGCCTTCTGTCTCCTCACTCCAACCACTTTTAATAATTTAAACAGTTGCTGTGATCTTTTCTTGGAATGGTGGACAATTCCATATGCTGCAGTCCATGTACCACCCTGGCCATTCCACTACTGCAGTGTGGCTGGATGTCACAGCCTGGAAAAGCCAACCTGGGCAGAAGGCACAAGACCAAAAGTATGTCCAACAGGCTGCTGGAATGAGGTGGATTAGGGGACTGAGGCTGTATTCTAGAAACAACTTCCAGTATATTTAGCTCTGATCTGCTACAGTCTCCATGAAGGGATGGGTGGCTAGCTCAGCCTCTTCAGAGTGGTAGGTCAGAATCCATTCCAAGAAGTCTGGAAACCACCAGACCTTTTGAATTCGTGTTTTATTATACCAGTGAGTACTGGGTTTACTACTGGAACAACACCTCTATCCAGTCGCCAGTTTGTGAAATTAGTGTAGCCATGATGCTTTGCAAGAAAGTGGAGCAATCCAATGGCTTATTGCTTATTTGTGTCCATCAATCAGTGTGAGGCAAGTCTGCTTAATCGGCAATGTGAGAGCCAGCCTCTCATTTTGTTGCTCTTTTCCTACACTCTGAATTTTTCTCATTAACCAAGAAGTCCAGATTCTCATTCTATTGTTTATTGGTATAAAATAATTGTTACCTCCCAGGACTCATCACTGTGTTCTCGTTCATTCTCCTCCCACACTGCCTCACTTCTGCTCTGGTGCAGAGGCTGTCAGGCATTGCCATAGAATGTCTCAGACTAGTATGGGTTCTGTGTACCCCAGGTCCTTGGTTTTAACCTTCAAATGGTCCTCACAAATGCCTGGTAATGGATTCATTCATCTGCGTTGAATGGTTTTTGCATATTTTTAGATGCTATTGTCCTGCCCAGTGGCTTTGGGCAGGACAAGAACACAAATTCTGTTCTTTAAGTTCTTTAACATTACAGTGTGTAAAGCGAGCGGCTGGGCAGAATGGCCTCCAGAGCGCTCCAGCTCCACAGCTGAGTCTGTGTTTTGGACCTTCTCGGACTTCCTCAGATGCCAGTCCTTCTCTGCTGTCCTTCGTCTCAGAGGTGACACTGGCTTCTGCGTTATTGAGATACACGCTTGGTTTCCTTGTTTTTCCTCCTTTCTAAAACCTATCATTCACTACTGTCTTGCTGGCAGAGGGAGCCTGACCCTTGCTAAGGCTCACCCATCCAACTGTACTTGTTTCTTTTCTGTCTCTTAAAAATCATATTTTTATCTTTTATTGACATATTAAAATATGAAAATGTCATACTTGTTAAAATTTGGTGGTACAGAAATAACTAAAATAAAGTGAATGTATTTACTTCTTTTCCTCTAAGTCCCATTCAATCTTACTCTCCAAGGAGAATTACTTCAATTTTCTAGGTACCATTCCATGGCAAATAAATATTATAAAACATATAATATAAATATACTTACTATATAGTTTATATATAACAAGTATGAATCATTTTATGTATGTTATTCTGCAAGTTGCTTTAACAACTCAACGTCCCATTCAACAAATATTTCTCACATCGAATTCATTTCTAAATCAACAGATTGTACTCACACAGCCTTTCACAAACCAGCATCTTGCAGAATAATGGGCTGAAGAAAGTTTAAAAGAAAGGAGCACTTCTTAGAGCTTTGCACTGAGAATCCTTCAAAGTGAAATTTCTACATATTCTGTACTTATTAGACCTAAGAATAGTTTACACAAGAAGTTGACGTTTCTCAGAAAGAAAAGAAATATATTTTAGAAAGCATAGAAAAATGTCACTTTTTTTTTTTTTTTTGGTTTTTTTGAGACAGGGTCTTGCTGTATAGTTCAGGCTGAACTAACTATATAGCCCAGGTGGGCCTCAAATTTGCAGCAATCCTCCTGCCTCAGCCTCTCAAGTGCTGGGATTACAAGAGTGCACCACCACGCCTGGCTTTTAAAAAGGCCACTCTTAATGAAAGTATATGATGTGTCATTTAACTGAATTCATTCAGAAGTGAGCAATCAGAGAGGGCCAGTTCTGGTGAGAGCCATGCAGAAAGGATGGTCAGATTGCCTGACATTATCTCTGATTCCAAAAAGTACATATTTTTGCCGTTTATAGAAGTTTCACAACTAATGAGAAAATAATCACAGATGCACAAGCATTTTAAAAATGTGTTAAAACAGTTTCATACTAAGTATCACCATGGCTCAAAATTCTTTTAAGACATCATAAGACATCTCACTTTGGCTCTAATTTGGTCCTGCTTGGGTTAGAAAAGAGTTATCTTTTAAGTGATATATGTGTTAATTTCCATTAGATGCTACTATATCTGTATTCCAGCAAGTGAAAAACCTGTGCTCCAAGATTACTTCAGTGCACTGACAAATTTGACTTCTCTATAAAACTAACTACAAACCAATACACTATACTTTCTTTTAAGTCTTAGAACTGAGTTTACTTTTACCTACACTAGCCTGCATGTAGCTGTAAACTTAGCCCTAGGAACAGTTTTCACTGGTACTACAGCATTATTCTGTGCTTCCTTTCATTTCCAAGACTATTTCCAGAATATAAGGTCAAAATGTATGGAAAGTAAATATTTCATTTAGATGTATTTCTCTAAAAAACAAAAAGACATACATTGTGTGCAGTAGCTGTAATATATGTGCAAATAAATTTTGCAAGTGACACATTTCTAGAAACAACTTGGCATGTCCTGCTGTATAAGGAGTCACTCTCAAGAAAGACAATAGTATCCCTTAGAATTTAAAGAACAAAACTTCTACTCACACTTGCACAGATAATAGGAAACTTAGGTTCTCCTATAAAAACGGGTCCAGAAGCTCACAGGTACAGCATGTGAGAGCTCTGGCTTTCCTTTTCTGAGCTTGGTTCATCTTTCCTCTACATTGTTTTATTATTAGGCTGGGGGCAAAATAGTTACAGCAGCTCCAGGTCTCACAGTCAGACTTGACAGTATCTAGACCAAGAGGAGGCTGTGTCCCTTAGCAGATCCCCCCTCAGATTTCACTGCGTGTATTGCACCACATACTCATTTCTTACCAACTAACAGCAGCAGATCACTTACAACTTGGAGATAGCAGAGCTTAAGCAAAAGGTCATAAATGACAAGACACTACAGTAGATTAATGACTTAGATTAATTAAGCTTAGTTTTAGAGGAGGGGATTAGGTCACTATCTTCTGAATCATTTGAGCTAATTTGCTCTGCACCAGCAAGAAAGGAGAGGAAATGGATGTTGAATGTACCAGCTGTCTATGATGAAGTCACAAACCACCCAAATCTTTAGGCCTAAAGCAATTACATTTACTTATCTCACAATTCTGGGGTCAGCAGTTTAGGCTGGGCCATCTGGATGGTACTTCGAGTTAGTACGTCTCTAGCACGTGTCTGAAGTCATACTCGGGTGACTAGGGGCTCTAATTTGGGGAATATACTAGCTGTTGACTGGGGCAGCTTTTTTCTCCCCAGAAGGCTGATGTTTATCCAGCAGGCTAGTCTGGGTGTTTCACTTGAGGTAGCTGAATTCAAAGAGCAAGACAGCACGCTTGGATATGGGAGGGCAAGTACAGCCTCTGGATATGCAGGTTCAGGCCTGCCCCACTGCCTGAAGCAAGATTCGGGACTATGCTAGATTCAAAATAGAAAAACATCCTGCATTTCTTGAAGGAAGTAGATATTTGCCATCATCTTCTTTGGTAAATTTTAGTCAAAGTTTATTAGAAGAATCCATATACTGTTCCTTTTGTCTTTTTTCTTCATTTTATACATTTTAGTACAACATTGTTTTTATGTAACAGATTAATGAAAAGTTAGAAGATTTTTAGATATTCAGAGTTTTGGATTTTTTCTCTTCATCTACAATATATCTGGCTTATGTCCAGGTATGATATTATTGTAGGAGATGGAATGCTTGTTAGGAAATTTCAAATTCTTAGCCTTTCGCCTAAGGAAAGTTTCAGAAGCTAGGACTTTTTTAGAGATTTCTAAGTAGAGGTCAACATGCTCCAAGGTAATCTGAATTCATTAGGATAATGCTTCATGGTAATTAAGCCTGCCAGCAGAAGATTAAGGCACATAGTAATGACCTGTCTTTCTATGCCTGGAGAGAGTGGTTTTTTTCACTGTAGCTGTGTAAACTCAGAGACCTAAAGGATGGTTTACACTGTTCAGTCAGTTAGCAATCAAGTATCAAAACTGAACAGATCCTGAACCGTGGTCTAAATCCTTTGCTGAACCACAGTTGTATTTGGAATGTGGCCCATTAGTAAATAAACTATCTCACTCAAAGCACAACTGAGAACCAGGAAACCAGCAAAAGAGACCTTTAACCCTTAAAAGTTACATTAGGAATCCATGAAATTCACTTTACTGGAAAAGAGCCTCTTCAGACCAACTTCTAGAGCCCATTTGCTTTTCTATTATACATGATTGTGTCAAGTCCAGGCAGCAGGTCTAAACCTATACTAGATCAGAAAAGGATTTCAAAGGGGAAAATGGGCACAATTACAAGAGAATGTGAAGAGGTACCTAACAATTTAACAGGAAGAATAAAAGACAAAATGTAACTAAATTCAGGGATTAGAAAGTACAGCATTTGGATCCTTTCTTAAAAATGAAAACAGATCTCTATTGTACTGTCAAGGGGGGTGTGGCTATAATTTTTATTTGTAGAGTAACCATGTATGTCTGTAAGGCAGTATATGCAAACAGTATAACACAATCAGTTGTCCTCTTCAGACACCAGGATTATGCTAGATACATTATTGTCCTCCATACCACTCTTCCAATTCAAGGATTTGCCAAAACAATAGTTGGAGAAACTTTTAATTTGAAGATTCATAAAGATATAGAATAATTTGAGAATCCCCAAGCCAGCACTCTACAGAAAAGGCTTTACTTTGCTGAGTGACTTATATGGTCATAAAATATATACTACAAAATGTAAATATTTTTCATCATAGTTCTAATATTACCTTTGAGCCCTTCCACCAGAATTAGAAAAGCTCTTAGTGATCTGGGATCCAGGGCTCATCTAATGCTTTCTCTTAGTCAAATTTACACCAGACACCATGAGTCTCTAGAGGAGCTGTTTTCTTGTAGGGTAGGATTTGAGTTTAAATGAGGAATCACACTTGCCTGAGAATAATCAACATTATATTGTGAAGTTCATATCCATATAGTATGTCCTGTGTACTAGCTATTCCAATATTCGCAAAGGACATTCCTGCCCTGCCCAGCAGGCATATGCAAAAGAATGTGTTGCTCACCACAAGGAAAACACAAAAACAGTCCAAATTCTCCACTAGTGGGAGATGGTGAAAAACTAATATTTAGACAGAGGATGATTATAGTCTAAGTAAATGGATTAATTTGAGCTATATAATATTAAGCTAGAACATGAAGCTTTAAAAACAATATATATAGTACGGTCTTATTTTTCTATAGTTAAGAATAAGTAGACTAAAAATTATATTTTAGAATGTGCATAAATATAAAAAGAGAATTTTTAAAAAGAAAGCAGACAGTGAAGTGATTAATACTTGATTCAGGGTGATGTTACTTTTGGATGGTGAGGTAAATAGGGAATGAAGTAGAATTATATGGATAAATGTAGGCTTTTCCAAAGTTTCAGCTCCTTTGAGGTATGGGTAGCATGATAAGTACCTAGTAAATTATTTGTCATATGCACTTAAATAGCTATCTAGGTAAATAAAAGTAGAACATACATGTGCCAATAATGGGCGTGTTATGAAATGGGATTAATCCAATGCTTTGTATCTGAAGGTCCATGGAAGGTATTGAAAGAAACTTCAGTAAATTAGCAGCTGAGGTCTCCGTGGTTTGATTTGTAAGACAGCTATTCTCCTTCGCCCTGAAAAAGAACCAAGGTAGGCGTACAAGTGTGACTTGCTGAAAAAAGTGAGAGAAAGACATGATGATGTGAAGCAGCAATTTCCCATTTATCTTCAAATCTGAGCTTTCTAGGAGGTTGACTTGCCAAGCCCAGAGGTTGGCTCCATTCACCCTACTACGTAGAAGTCCGCCAGCATCTACTCTGCATGTATTGTGGCCCTGACCCAGCCCATTTCGGTGAGCTTTGCACATCCTCTCTGTGAATCATGTTGGAGGTGATGATATAATAAGTAAGAGTAGGTTGAATTGGCACATGTCTTGCCACATTTTTCCCCTCTGAGGATGACTTGTGCTCTTTCTGGTTTTTGAATGGTATCTTAAAACCGAGTTTTTAAAAAGTCTTTAAAAAAATAGTTGTAGATTATTTTTCAGAATTAGCAGATCATACAAGATTCTACGAAACAGACATTTTGCAGAATCCACAGTAGGAAAGGTTAGTGATGTTTTTCCCTCACTTCACAGTTGGTTAGATAAGTATGACAGCCACAGTAGCACTCTAGCCCTCTGAGCAGACGCGCTCCTGCTACAAGGAAAAGGGAAGGAACTTTAGGATAGAGATAATTAGGACACATAATCAGGATGTCAGTCTCAATGGCATCTCTCCCCTTCTGCACTCTGTGTTGCTCCGTCCCTTAGCAAGGCCTTTGGGACATGGCCTTGCCACTCAAGTGAGGCTCAGCCTTTGGCCAGGCAGCTGTTTTTCTTAGGCAGCATATTTGACTTACAGTATTTGGGACAAAAGTTGTATCTTTTCCTTTCCCCACCCAGATGAAATCATTTCCTTTCACTATGCTGCAGCTTAATTCCTATGGAAGAGAGGAGTTAGGGCTGTGAGGGGGAGGGAGGGGAAGGCAGGGCAGAACAGCCAGCTTCTAAACACACCAGGGTGTAACGTTTCAGCAGGGAGGAAGCTCACATTTGGTGAGAAGGCAAGGGTGCACGAAGGCCTGAACTTGCTGTATTTGTGTGGATCAATCACTTTCCGCATCTTTGCAAAACTACGTGCTAGAAATGTACCACACCATGCCTCAAAGGAATCCTGTTAATGAGCTAATTTTACTGTTTTGTTTTAGAATTGTTGAAGGCTTCCAATATTAAAATCTTGTTGGAATCAAAAGACAATTTTCAAAGTCATGTTAAGTCATAGGGTAGAGAAAGTGCTCCATAATCCTCATAAGCTTGCAAAAATGGAAAATGGAAAGCTTTGCCTTTTATTTACAACACATGAAATTTGAAAATAGCGTAAAAACCACATCTAAACTCTCTCTTTGCCCTAAAATGGCACTGCAGTCTGGAGAATGAATATTTGCAGTCGCGTGTGCTGTCATCACTTAAATACAACATTTCTACAATGTGATGCTACTTCTTCAAATCACATCCAGTATTCTCGGCTGCCAGTTGACAGGGGGGAAATGAGCCACTTTTAAGGTAGAGGACAAAGTCCCAAGGATAGGAAAGGAAAAAGTACAGGAGTTTAAAGTTCACTGCTTTACTCACCAGTTTTTGTTCATTTTTAAGGTAGATGGAAATGAGATGCATAGCATAGGTATTTGGAGACCAAACGCTCTAATGTTGGCAGTATCTGGAGGACGTTTGTATGTATTCTTGTATCAGAAGAAGCAAAGGGCCAGTTAGGAATTTGGATATGGACTGTTAGCAGGAGAAAACAATAAAACTTGCTGCTTCTAAGATGTCTTCAGGGAAATGTCAGGATTACTGCTATGATAAGGCCTGGCCTGTACAAGAATACCTTCCAAATAAGTCAGTAATCACCAGTGGAATAAATTACTGTCTTAAGATACTTAATAAGGATGTGAGAAATTTCTTGATTTTGATTCTGTTGATTCTGGCTCTGTTCTCTCTCAGCACAAGCACAAGTACAAACACAAACAGGAATATAAATACACACACACACACACACACACACACACACACACACACGTCTACCTCTTTGGCTTCAATTCCGGTTTAGTGCTGTTTCATAAACTGGCAAAAATGAGCCCCTTTAAAAGCTAGTCAGTGGGGCCTTCTTCATGTCTCCTGCAGAGAACTCAGAATCTTGGAAAGATTTGAAAATTGATGATAGTGAAAAATATATAGTTGGTTGAGAATATCAGTTTGTAACTATGTTGATTACATGTTCAAGAATTATTATTCCTTTGCCCTCCTCTTCACCCATGTCAACACAGATTCTAAATCAGTAGAAGGGAGGAACAGTACTCTATGCCCTAGATTTTGTAAGATCACTCAGATTTCACATGTTCTGCACTGTGGTCCCCTGAAATACCCAGACTGATCAGAAGACTTGCTTCATAGCTACACTGTATACATGGGCTCACTGCAGAGGGGTTCTTCATCAGAGCTTTGTGGGGACATTAGTGGAACAGAGAGCTTAAATGACAGGTCACGTCTGTAGCTGGTTAGTGGTGCTACCCAGCTGGGATCTCCTGTTGCAGTGTGGCTCCCATGGTGGAAGCCAGAGGAGTAGTAAAGTCCTTCAACAGCTCCCAAGATAGTGTCTTTTAAATTTTTGATCTTGAGGAGTTTTGCTTGACGAAGTGAAACACACTCCAGTGCTGGCAGCGACTGTACGAATGTCTCATTTTCAGGAAATGATTCTCAGCCCATAAATTTTGCCAAAACATGAATATTACTAAAATATCCCTAACTGAACTTGGAATCATTCTGGAAGAGCAAAGCTCCCCAGTGAGCTGAGATTTGCTTTTTTATTTTCAGTTCATCATTGAAAGTTAAATGTTACTTAGTTTCTTGATACCTTTTTCAGTAGTTCAGTTGAAGAATTCATCTTTTTGTTTCAACAGAATCCCATAGCAGTTTAAGCAATTTTAAGTGCTTCACTTTGGACGCTGGGCTTCAATCCCTCCGCCCCCACTCCTGTTGCACAGCCTCTGGGAAGGAAGCCTCTGAGCAGCACCTGAAGCAGCAGATGATCCGTTGTGGATACTCAGCAGCACAGCTGACAGGCGTTTTTGAGAGGCGAAGAGCTAGTCATTTAGGGAGCAAAACAATTTCCTCCATCAGAGCTGAACACTTGGCCTCATACAGAACACTTAGTTCCCATAAAAGTCTCAAGCAAGTGCCCACAGCAAATCTCTTGACCCCGAAGTTGAGGCTGACCACTCCTGGGAAGGGTCAGGAGTTGGAAAAACATGCTGTTAATAGAGTTTAATGGGGTGAGGGCTATTTCTTCTTGAGTCTTCAAAAGCCCTTAGGATGCATTTAACATTTTCTGTTTGTTTAGGAAAAATGGCTTCACTCATTCACAGCCACTGGCCCTTATTTATTGATATTTCTGCATTAGAGACAGTAAAGTAATATAATGAAAACATTTGATATGTATTTTTAATATTTCTCCTTTCTGCTCCAGCCTTACTAAAGTTCTTAAAAATGTGGAACAGCCCTTGTCTTTCTGTTGTTAGCTTTTAAATATACTGTTTTCTTTCTTAAGAAACATCTTCCTTTCCCTCGGCTCCCTTTGCTCAACCAATTCATATTAACACTTCACATTTTGAGCTCCCAGGGATGGCGTCACACTCAAGTTCCTTGAACCCCTGTCCTTCCCCACCCATTCATCCACTTGCGTTTCTCTGCTAGGACTTTGCATCGCTGCACCATAGCTATTCTCCCCAGTGCTTGGCACTTACTAGGTAATTCAAACAATAGTTGCTAGATGAAGGAATACATGAAGAATTAAAGAATGAATAACGAAGTAAGTGACTGTCCAGTTAGTGGAAGTAGAGTAGTTTTCAAATACTACTGTGGTTCACCATCACTCGGGTAGGTCCTTTGATAAAAATTCATATTCTCAGGTTCTAACTGTGGAGATTTTACTTGGAACTTAATGGTACATGAGGCAAGCTAGAAATAAATTGAATACTATAGAATGCAGGGATATGAGGATGAAGCAGTAAGTACAGAGCAGGACTTGTAGGAGCCTACTGCTGAGCTTGGGTTTGACAACAGTTGGGATTATTGGGAGATAGTAGAGGGCTTTCAGCATTGTCATTTTTCTGGTATCCGAGTACGATTAGATTCAGCATTGGTTCTCAACCTTGGCTGCATGCTGGGATTATCTGCAAAGCTCTAACAAATAAGTAATGATTATTGTGCCCACCTTGGGAGATTTGGATTCAATTGCTCTGAGGTTTGTCCTGAGCTTTGGGATGGTTTTAAAGTTTCCCAGGTAATTCTAACATATTATCAGTCTTGAGAACTACTGGGATAGGAGAAGAAATCTCTCCATGTGATTTGGCAATCAATTGTCTTGTAACATGTCTGAAATTGCAGTTACATTTTGGGAAACATCATTTTAAAAACTACAACAGTATCACAGGATGTCTACCAGAATGCCTAGAACAAAAACTAGTGGTAACCCTAAATGCTGGAGGGAATGTGGAGAAACTGTCTCCTATACAGCTGATGGGAATGTGTGGCAATTTCTTGCAAAACTAACTACACAACTATTATATGGCTCAGCCCTTGTAGACCTTGGCATTTATCCCAGAGAAGTAAAAATTTGTGCTGACAAAAATCTTACACTTGAATGTTCTTAACAGCTTTAATTTTAATAACCAAAAATTGGAAACAATCTAAATGTCCTTTAATAGGTGAATGGTTAAATATACCCTAGTGTATCCATATCATGGAAGTATTTGGCAAAGAAAATGAACAAATTATTGGCATGTGTAAAACTAGGATAAATCTCAAGAGTAGTAAGCTTAGTGAAAAAAAGCCAACCTCAGAAGGTTACCTACTGTACAATTCTATTTATCTGATGTTTTTGCAAAGGTAAAACTATAGAAATGGAGAACAGATTACCAGGGATGGAAATGATTGTAGCTGCAAAATGATAGCCTAAGTAGCCTGAAGAAGTTTTCTTGTGGTGATAGAATAGTTCTGTATTCTTATTGTGTTTGTAGATTCAGAAATTTGTACTGCGGATTAAGTTGTACAGAGTGACACAGCCATACTCCACCATCCATTTCTCAACCTATAAATGAACACTGTCCCCTTATTGCGTGGCAGCCCAAAACTGCTGTATAGTGAATCAAGTCAGCAGTGTAGTTAGCAGTGACTGCACCAACATCAATTTCTTGGGCTTGACATTGTGTGTAAGGTTTAGAATGGCTGAGCAGAAGCTTGGCTTGAGGTTCACAGGACTCAGAGCTATTTTTGAAACTACTCACATGTCTACAATTATTTTAAAAATGTATGGTTCTGAATTTACATTTACTAGTTGCATTTAAAAATTTTATGCAAGGAAAATCATAGGTAGGTTGGAGGTTTAAGTATAGGGACAGCGTTTCATCTTAACTCAAGTTAAATCATCCCTGTGATCAAATACCTAAGAAAGTCAATGTAAAAGAAGAAAGGTTTTTTTTGGCTCATGGCTGTGGAAGTTTTAGTCCACTGCTCGCTGGTTCCTGCTGAGCTTGGGTTTGACAACAGTTGGGATTATTGGGAGACAGTACAGGGCTTTCAGCATAGTCATTCTTCTGGTACCAGAAAACCAGACACAGTCCCCAGAGTCATGCCTTCATGACCTACCCAGACACACCCACAAGTGTGGTGTCCTAATTTTCTAGGTGTCTCTCAAGCCAGTCAAATTGACCATCAAAATTAGAAATCACAGCTATTTAATTCAGTTCATTTCAGAAAGCTTTTAATGCCTAATAGACATAAAAGAAATGTGGTTAGTCCTCTCACTCTTAATCTTATATTACCTATCCAGCCAAGCACAATAATAGGTACATGGTAAAGACCTCAAAAATGGTATCATTTGGCCAATTGCCCTATTAATCTTTTGTGGTGATTGTGGTAGACCTCTCATTTACATATATGCTGCATTTTCTCTACATTATTTTCTTTCTTTGAAAAAATCAGATCCATATAGAAAATACAAATTAATTTCTTCTCTATATTTTTAGCCCATAAAATTACTGGGCATACTTTTATGCTCCATAAGTTTATTTCAGGTTTTAAGCTGCAAAGTGTGTTCTATTTTATTATTTTATATCAAAAGACAATACATATACATCTCTAAGCTTATGTGGAATTAGGACAAAATAATTTAGACCACCAAATGATACTCTTGATTTTTAAAAAATAATTACTGAACTTAAATTTGTGGGGAGGAGAGCAATCTCTGTAATGTTTGCTTCTTGGGTCAACATTCCCATTCAGCAGTGACAAGCCAAGTATCATTTCAGTAAATGGGAAATTCTTGTTTTCATGCACTGATTAGCCTTATTACATGCTAGGGTTAAATGGGAGCCTCCTCAGGCTTATCTGTTAATGATGCGCAGCTGCAATGGATGGAACTCTCCCTCAGTCTGCACCATTTTCACAGAGCAGCACCCAAACAAAACTTTTCCAATGTGAACGTCTAAACTTGACCACAAGTTATGGAGCAATTCTATCTGAAATTGTTTTGCAGGAAACCAGCAGGAAACAAAAACCCTGAGAAGGAATTTTCACATTAGCAAGGTGGCCACCTCATACCACATCACCTATAAGATTTGGTGACTAGAGTTGCAGTGTACAGTGCACTTAACTAGATAGTTCATTTTGCTTAAGTCGGCGGTGCCACTCAGTTAAAATGCACTTGCCCGGTCCAAATGCCCTCAGTGGCAGATTTTGCTTCCCCAATATCAAAATTACATGGCAGATTTGAGTAGCTTTATGATGAAGGATGCCTCTGACTGCTTTGAGGAGCATTTAAAATGCTTCCCTGTTTTAGAATGTCTGCAACCTGCAGTAACAGACTGCTAATCTGTTGGAGGACTTACTATAGGCTAAGCTAAGCACATCTTGGGCATCATCTCAGGTGATCCTCTGCATAACACTCAGACAAAATTAGTTTGCAGGCTTTATAAATGATGCCTAGAGTACTTACTGAGCTTGTCTGATGTTACAGAGCCCACAGGTATTAGAGCCTGGATGCAAGACCAGCCCCACCTTTCAAGGACTCTTATCCTGGCAGGTGGTTTAATAGCAATTGCTTTATTGCCAGCTCATTAAAAGAAGGGTGTAGTAGTGCAGTCACTAAGCCAGAAGACACTGTTTCTAAGTCAATTAGCAATGGGTCAGGGCACCAGTGATAACCCATACCCTTTGTTTATCTGTATGCCTATTCAGGGTGACTTGCCTTCTTCTATGTGGTATTGTCATGTTGTGGCTTTTGTTAGAGAGTTAAAGTGTTTAAGTCAAAGCAGTGTGATAGTGATAAAGTCAGAGCTTATCAGTAACGCTTTATACAGAAGATGGAGGAATGTGCTTGGTGACCCAGGCTGTTGCTCCTTACCAAGGGGCTCCTGCTCCCTACTGCCACCTCCTTGGCCTCTTCCACCTAGTTTGGAATTGTCATGAGTTTTATTTGGGACTTGTAGGGGCTTAGTAAGGAGCTATTCATCCCACTATCTGCTTTTTCAGTAGTTCTTTTCATCACTTTTGCCTTCTGAATCAAACTTGTGAACAAACGGACTTAGTAAATGTCTACAGAATATTCCACCCCATAACATCAGAATATACATTCTTCCCAGCTGCACATGGGACGTTCTCCAAAATAGACCACATACTAGCTCATAGAACATGTTTAAGTAAGTGCAAAGGAACAGAGATTATTGCATGCATATTATCAGACCATAGTGCAATGAAATTGGAAATCAGTGACAAAAGAAACCACAAGAACTTCATAAACACATGGAAATTAGCATCCTCCTGAACAACCAGTGGGTCATAGATGAAATTAAAGAAGAAATTAGACAGTTTCTATAATTAAATGATAATGACAGCAGAACATACTGGAACTTATAGGACACAATGAAAAAAGTCCTAAGAGGGAAATTTATAGCAGTGTGCATATTAGGAAAACAGGGTAAGCACAAACAAACAACTTAGTGGTGAACCTCAAACATCCAGAGCAGGATAAGCCAAAAGCTCATACAAGGGAGGAAATTATAAAGATCAGAGCAGAAATTAATGCATTGGAGACTAAAAAACAGTACAAAGAATCAATGAATTGAAGAGTTAGTTCTTTGAAAATTAAATAAAATAGACAAACCCTTAGCCAACCTTATCATCACTTTTGCCTTTAAGTATAGGACAGCAAGAAAGTAGTGTAACAGTTTCAGAGGGCAGCTTTGGAGCCAGGGTAACTTGGTTGAAATCCCAGGATAGGTACTTGCTGACACTGAGACACAAATTTTCATTTGACTTCCCTGAGTCCCAATTTCCTCATGTATAAAATGTAACAGAGAGACAATCTCATTGGGTTCTTGTGAGAATTAAAAGAGATAATTCATATAAAACCAAATTTTTGACACAATAGAAGTGCTCAAATATTCCTCATAAATAATTGTCAACCACAACAGTCCAGTTTCACTAATTTCTAATCCACTATACTGGCTCTTTTCATAATTTAGAGTTTTGTTTTTCTTCATTAATCTCTGAGCTTCCGTAGCCTCAACGCTGTTCAGCACCCATGAAGCCTTTTAGAGCTTCCATTACTCTGTACTCTCTTGCCAAGCACTACAGTAATCCCCACATTCCTAACTTTCCCTGAGATGCTATTTAGCACCTGTGTAAACCTATGCAGCTGTGCTCAGCTATGTCTAAATGTTTGCTGTGTGCTTCTGTCATATTTATTTGTGTGATTCTCTGTATAGCCAATTCTGGTATGAAATTATAAGTGCCTCAGGAGTACACTTCCTACTTCTGCAACAAATCCAGATGTTTTTCCAGGATCAGTTTTCAAATGGGCTGAAACTTAAGCATACAACTTGCTTTAATAAAATGATAATGACAAGTTTTTAAACATGGTGTTCTTGTCTAGGCCTTATTTCTTACCATAATTTCAGTAATCCTTCTACAGAGGCATTCAACTTAGGGGACTTTAGCTGATGATTGTCCACGTTTGAAAAATTAAAAGAACTCTTCCACTGGTGAGACAAGGCAACAATAAAGCAATAAAGGGTTAGTGATTGTTATGTTCAAGAAAACATCGGACATTTCCTTTGATTAATGAAGTGATTGATACATTGGATTAAGAAAAATCCATCATATATAATAGAAGGAATGAGAGCTGTACTTTTAGAGCACTTAGTACATGTGAAGTGGCTTTCTAGGAGCTTCTCTTGGCTTTTTCAGTCCTCTCAGCATTCCAGGGGGTGGGTGACTTGTTTCTCCCCATGTTGTATACAGGCCATTGATTGATAAAAGGCTCGTTCACTGTATGTACATGGAAAGTGACCCAGCTGAGCTCAGAACCCAAACCTGTGTTTCCCACTGAGATATTCTGCCTCCCACGAAGGAGAAGGGGTTTTGCAGATGACATATAAAGATAATTCTGTAATAATCCTTGTTTTTGTCTTCTGCAATACAAGCCACCCCCCTCCCTATTTAAAGAAAAGGAAATTCTATTGGTATACAGAATTTGCTTAGGGTAGATAAATAATGATAATTGCAGGGATGTTGGATGGTTTTCAAGAAAAATTTAAAAAAAATTTTTTCCCTCAGTGGTTGCTTGTCTTTATTTGCGCCTGTCCTCCAAAGGCCTGGCTCAGCATTCGCCGAGCAACAGTGAGGTCCTCCGAGGGTGTCTCCCTGTCAGAGCGAAGCCATTAGGGACACTGCCTCATTGCTTTTCATGAGGCTGGAGCGGAAACAATTTTTGCTTTCTTTCTCTTTACCCGGTCTTCTGAGTTTTCCCTCCTCAGCTATATTCTTTTGGAATAAATAGCAGGGTTACATCTCCCAAGAGTTGGGTAACTTGAGCCCTCCCGGGGCACCCTCTGAGAAGCAGCTCTCTGCACACACTCCACTCACAGCTGTGTGGGGCCTGTTCTTGGCAGCCTCGTGACTCTCGGCTGCGCCTTCTGGATTTCAGGACCCTGTGATTGCAGGCCAGGCCTCTGCATGCTTTAATAATAAAACCATCCAGTTGGTCTCTTCCAACTCTGAACATTCTGAGTTGCTCAGCCTTGAGTTGTACAGGATCCAAACACCTCTCACTGAACCATGCTGTAGCTATTTTGTGGAAGAATTCTTACATTTGTCCTGTTTCACAGCATGGGTGCTGAGAGCTTTGAAGTCACAGGAACACGCTGCATTCCATACTGTGCTGGTGAGGAGCAGAGGCGCTCTACAGGAGGCCCATGATAACTTTGGTTTTAGGCTCCTTCAAGCCCAGGCTTCTGTCAGGCAGCTGCCCTGTTGCATACATAGTTTATAACTGTGTGTTCTGTTTCTTAAAAATGGCCTTCATATTGTATGCTTAGGTTACTTAAAGCCTGGATTTGACCTCAATTGAGACACTTTTGAGCAATAGTTCAATCTGTGCCAAGATTAACAAATGCGCGACTATCTGGAAGAAGTTCAAACCCTACAAGGGAGAAGGTACAGCAAAGAATATGGAAAATCAACTCTTTGAGTCTTTACTTTAGGAGGCATTGTTTTTTTGTTTTTTGTGGTACCGGGGATCAAACTCATGGCTTTGTGCTTGCCAGGCAGGTGCTTATGCCACTGAGCTATTTCCCCAGCCCAGGAGCCATTGTTTTAAGCATTTAAAAACATATGAACTCATTCAGTCCTTGCAACCACCCTGAGCAATAGGTCTATTATCAGCCCATTTTTCAATAGGAGTACTGAATTTGAACAGCTCATAGGGTTCTTGCTAGTAAGTGACTGAGGCTGGATCCATCTGCCCTTAGCCACAGTGTGCTCCTCTGGCGTAAACTCAGAATTTCTGTTTTTAGCCTCGTTTCTTCAGATGTCTTTTTTTTTAATATTTGGTAAATCAGTGAATTTCTTTTTGTCTCCCCATCAGAAGACTTTATCTGTGTTTCTCAGAAGTAAAAATAGATTCACATATGGTTAATGTGGAAGACTGGAGTCAAAGACCCTGCACATTGTATCCAAAACCCAGGAAAAGAACAGGCTTGCCGCTGGACAGCACAACCGAGGCAGGGACTCAGCAGGCTCCGTTTCTTCCTGTCCACCAGGGCAGCCCTTCTGCAGAATGCACTGACTCACAGTAAGCACAGAGTGCAGATATAGTTAAATGGGCACATACTGATGCACAATGCATTCATCGTGGGGGACTGGTACATATAAATACTGCATCTCGGTCACATTACTTTCCCTTCCATGTTGCCTTCATTTTGACATCCTTCCCACATTCCCTTCCCATTTCTAAAAAAATCAACCCTCTTGTTTACTACCATCTCTTTTTTACTTTGTTCTCTAGATTATTTATATTTTGGTTTTCTCTAAAATAAAGGAAACCATGTGATGTTTATGATTCTGTGTCTGACATTTCACTTAGCATTATGGTCTCAAGGTGCATCCATATTCCCTATAATGACTCAAAATTATTCATCTTTATGATTTCATTGTGTATATTAGCTATTGTGAATTATTTTGCTATAAAGATGGATATGTGTCACTTAAATATGGTGTCTTTAAGTCTTTCAGGAAGATAGCTAGAAGAAGAATAGCTGGGTGAAATGCAATTTTTATTTTTATTTTTTTGAGAAACCTCTATACTGATTTCCTTAGTGGGTGTAGTCGCTTACATTCCCACCAATAATTTAAAAGGGTGCCTTTCCCCCATAGCTTTTGATTTTGTGATGATAGCCATTCTTCTGGGGGGTAAGATGGAACCTCATTATAGTTCTGATTTGCATTTCTCTAACAGCCAAAGACATTAAGCATTTTTCATATATTTATTGGCCATTTGTACTGTTGAGAAATGTCTAATCATTTCAATTTACTATTTTTAATTGGGTCTTTTATTCATTCAGTTGTTTTGAGTTCTTTATATGTTCCAGATATTTGTTCTTCGTCTGAGGAATAGTTAGAAAACTTTTTCCCCATTTTTTAGGTTGTCTCTTCCTTCTGTTGCATTTCTTTTGCTCTGCAGAAGATTTTTATTTAATATAATTCCTTTTTTGATATAATCCATTTATTGATTATTGATATTATTTGTTGTAAAATTGGAGTTTGATAAGAAAGTCCTTGCCTATGTTTATGTCCTGAAGAGTTTTAACTATTTTAAATCCTAGCAGATTCAGTGTTTATGTTTTCATAACCAGGTACTTGATCCATTTTCATTTTATTTTGGTGCAGATATGTATCTAGATTCATTCCTCTGAAAGTACATAACCAGTTTTCCCAGTATCTTTTTTAAAAAGGCTATCTTTTCTCTAGCTATGTTTTTGGCCCCTTTGTCAAAAATAAGATAGCTGAAAATGCCTGGAACTATTTCTGCATTCTCAATTCTATGCCATTGGTCAATGTGTCTGTTTTTGTGCTGGTACCGTGCTGTGTTTATTACCATAGCTTTGTCACATACCTTGAAATTCAGGATTGTAATACCTTCCACTTGTTTTTGGTTTTTTTTTTTTTTTTTTTTTTTTTTTCTGGTACTGGGAATTGAACTCACAATCTTGCGGTTGCCAGGCAGGCGCTGTGCCGCTGAGCTAAATCCCCAGCCCCCAATAACTTCCACTTGGCTAATCACTCATGATTGCCTTTCTGAGTCTGTTTGTGCTCCATATAAGTTTTAAGACTTTTTTTTTCTAGTTTTGTGATCAATACTTTTTGTACTTTGATATATCACTTTTGTCTTCAAAAATATAGCTATTTTGATCTTTTTGCTGTTGTTGTTAGTTCCTTGTCAAGTTTCAGAATCAAGGTAATGCTAGCTTTCACAAATACGCTTGGAGGTGTTCCTTCCCTTTTGTTTTTATGGAGGTATTTGTGGAGTATGAAGTGTTAGTTCTTCCCTGAAGTTCTAGAAAAATTCAGTGAAAATTCTGTTGGGTCCTGTGTTCATATTAGTTGAAAGAGTTTTTGTTACTGCCTTTATTTAATTGCCTACTATTCGTCTCTTAAAATGTTTTTATATTATCTTAGTTCAATTTTTGTAATCCATGTGTGTCTATGAATTTATTTATGTCTTCTAGATTCTCTAATCTATTCAAATATGTTTTTGAAATAGTTTCTCAAAAATTCTCTGAATTTTTGGCAGTGTCCATTGTGATTTTGCCTTTTTCTTTTCTAATTGAATTGATATGTATATCTTTCTTTCTATTGGTAAATTTCAATCTTGTTTATATTTTCAAAGAACCTTCTCTAATCCACTGATTCTCTGTATTTTTTCTCAATTTCAATACTTTCTGCTCTGGTCTTTATAATTCCTTTCCTTATACAAGTTTTGGACTTGGATTGCTTTTTTTCTTCCTGGACTTTGGGATGGATCATTAGATTATTTATTTGAAATTTCTCCATTTAAAAAAAAGCTGACTTTCACAGCTATAAACTTTCTTCTGAGAACCGGTTTCATTGTGTCCCACAGGTTTTGGTATGTTGTGCTTCCACTGTCCTGTGATTCTAGGAATCTCTTAATGTCTTCCATGACTTCTTCAGTGACCCACTGATTATTCAAGAGTATATTAATTAATTCTCATGTGTTTGTGTTGTTTCTGTTGTTGTTGGTATCTATTTCATTTCCCTAATTGGATAGTATACAAGATATTATTTCAATACATTTTATAGGCTGGAGATTTAGCTCAGTGGCACAGTGCCAGCCTGGCAAGCTCGAGGTCATGAGTTTGACTCCCGTTACAACAACAACAACAAAAACTTTACATTTTGTGAATGTAAGGATGTTTTATAGCCCAACAAGTGGTCTAATTTGGAGACTAATTTGTTGCTGAAAAAAGTGTTTATTCTGTTGTTGTTGGATGAAACAGTTTGTAGATATCTATTAAATCCATTTGTTCAATGGTGTGGTTTACTCTGATATTTATTTAAGGATTTTTTATCTGGTTGACCTATTTGTGTGAAATCTGCACTATGTTGTAGTCATGTTTATCTGTTTTTTTTTTTTTAATGGCCAATACTTTTTTTTTTATAAAATTGTATATGATGATAGTTGGTGCACATATATTTACAATTGTTGTCTCTTCCTGTTGAAATGTTTCCTTTTTCAGTATGTAGTGATTTCCTTTATTTTTTCTAAGCAGTTATGGATTGAAGTCCACTTTGCCTGAAAATATGTTAGCTATTCCTACTTGCTCAAAAGTTCTCATTGCATAGAGCCTTTTCCTATCCTTTTGCTTTCAGTGTGTGTTTTTTTTGTGTGTTTGTGTATGAGGTGTTTCTTTTGCTGGCAACATATGGTGATTTTTGTTTTTTGATTCGATCAGCAAGAATGTGTCTTTTGGTTGGGGAGTTAAGGCCATTGATATCAAATGCTATTATTGAAAGATATTTGTTGAATCCTGTCACTGCATCATTTTAGTGTTGATTCCTTTATTTTTTCCTTTTGCTCCTGGTTAGATATATTCTTTCTTTTACACTCTTTTTGATGTTGGCCTTGATTTCTTTGTCAAGGATTCCATTATATACTTTCTGCAATTCTGGGTTGATAGCCATGATTTTCTTCAGGTTGTCTTTGTCATGGACAAGCTATTTCTCCATCAATTTTGAAGGATGATTTGCAGGTTATAGAATTCTCTGTTGGTAATTGTTTTCTTTTCAGGGTCAAAAAACTTTACTCCAAGCTTTCCTAACTTTTAAGGTTTGTGTTGAGAAATCTGCTGTTATTCTAATAGGCTTACCTGTATAGGTTACTTGTTTTTTCCCATCAGTTTTTAGTATTCTCCCTTTGTACTGAATTTTGACTATGAAGTGTCATGGACAGCTTCTTTTCTGATCATGGGTATTTGTGATTCTATATACCTCATTGACTAGAATATAGAATTTTTTTCTTTAGATTTGGAAATTGTTCTGCTTTGATATCAGTGACTTAATTTTTATTCTTATAATTTTAGGCTTTTAAAAAAATCTTTGAGCTATCTAAGGCGTTGTTGGATTCAGTTTTAGGGTATCGCTGAGTACATGATCAACTACATAAACCTTTTCTTTTAGTTCTGACAGACTCTCAGATTTGTCATTCTTGTTGCCTATAGTTTGAATTGAAATTTTTTTTATATCCAAGATTTCTGCATGATTTCTTTTTGTAATCTCTAATTCTTTATACAAATGATCATTTATATCTTGTATTATCTTATTTAATTCAATCAGCTTTTTCTATGTCTTGTTAAGGCTTCTTAACATTTGAATAATTAGATCCTTTATCTGTTTATTTACATCCTTTTTAAGTTCATTAAACATCTTATGGACTTGCTTATTAGTTTTTTTTTTTGGATCTCTTCAAACATTATAACTTCTGAAACTTCCTCCACTGTAGTGCTTGTGAGATCAGCTTTTGGGGAATTAAGATTTCTTTAGAGGATACATTTTACTGCTTTGTTTTTTCATGTGATTGTACCATGGAAACCACACAGAACCGAACCAGGCCATCTGACATGAGAAGAGTCTTTATTAGGCGGGAGCGCGACGCGGTGGGCTGTCTAGCGGACCCAGACAGCCTCGAGCTGTGCAAAGCATGGGGCTTATAAGAGTTTTTTGGGGAGGGGTTGTGGTTAGGGTAGTTGGCCCTGGAGGTTGTGGTTAGGGTAGTTGGCCCGGTCCCCGCCAGACAGGTTATGGGGCAGAATGACCTTTTGCGGTTGAGTCATTTCTGGTGATAAAGGAAGTGAAGTCATAGCTCATCTTGGAATATCTGGTCCTCGATATGGGAAGTGAAGACATAGCTCATCTTGGAATATCTGCTCCCCCATACGGGAGGTGAAGTCATAGCTCATCTTGGAGGAACACCTGGTCCTCGCCAGGCAGGGTATGGGGTGGGGGAGGGCCTCGGGTAACATCATGCTTCTATTGTTTTTGTGATCAGTTAAGATAGAAAATCTGTTCCTATTTTGATTCCTGCAGTTGTATACTTCCCTGTGACTTGACCCTGGCTTTGTTGTTTTGGGGAGTATACATGTGTTTAACCTATGCAATGTAATAGAACCAATCTCAGTCACTGTGGTGCAAAGAAAGAACAACTATTAGTTAAATCAGCATCTGTAGAACCTACAATCATACATTTTAAAACTCATTCTAAAAATTCTGCATTTTCCAGTGATGCATGAATAAAATAAAATAGTACTGATGAGCAGTGAGTTTGATGACAAGTGAGGAAGGAGAAAGACAGAAGGAAAGGAAAGAAATAGTTCAGAAGTAGGAAGTAGAAAATAGGTAACAGCAGATGAAACAAAGATAAGATACCATTTTGGAGGTATTATTTTTAGTTTCAGAATTTGAAAGAGAGTGAAGGGAATCTGGGAGGTTATTTTGGGGAAACAGGGAGTAGAAAGAAGGGGTGAGGAAGTATAACTGAGTATTGAGGAAGCTGTTAATATGCTGGTGTTACGCTTGTGTTTTAACCCTTTGTACACAATTTTTGTTGAGGGTTAACTTGACATCACCATGAAAGCTACTATTAAACTAAGGAACTAATCAATTCTTAATGTGTTTCACATATATGAACACTATATCTATGTCTATATCTATATCTCCAATGAGAGAAGACAAAAACACTCATACAAAGGCACAAAAGTTAGCATCCTTTCAGTCCTATTTATAATTCGGTCTGAATTTGACTGATGTTGTCTCCACCCTTAGTTCAAAAATGGAGAAACCTTGTTTTGTAGCAGTTGTAGGGGGCTGAGCTCAAGTTTTCTGTGATTTTGGCTTCTTGCCTACCAGTGCGTGAAGGGCATTGGCTCCAGGTGGTCCACCCAAAGGCTTCTCATTCCCTGTGCAGGCAGCGCTCTACCAGGTTTCAGCTGTGCTCCTGTGGATGTAACTGACTGGAGATTCCCCTCTCTGTCTTACCATAAGACACTTCCAACTGTATTGGAAAGGAGGACGCAGTGGAACTGGTCCCCTGATCTTTGGAGAGGCTTCCCCTCCCTCCACGGTAAATCCTGCAGATGCCCACGTGGGCGCGGATGAGCACTCAGAGCAATACCTTGCGAGCCCGCTGCTCCCCTCCAGCATTCCAGCCACACTACACTGTCTGTGCCTGTCAGGTATTCTCTATCAGGCCCACAGATTCAGTGGCATTTAGGGCTCAGTGGAGGAAGGCCTGTCTGCTGGGAACTCAGTAGCATTTGGAGCCAATGAGAGAGAGCTCACACAGGCGCTGAGGTCAGCAGCTTTGGTGGGTGGTGCAATGGATCCCACATGGGGATCAAGCTCTCTGTGTGTTTGGAGGCAGGCAGTGGGTGGGATGCCACACAGACACAGAGCCCGGTGGTGTTTGCAGGTGGTGGGAGAGCTCCCACTCTAGTCCTGCTCTGGGGTCTTTTCTCCATTCCCGGATCACCAATCACAACCCCTTCATGCCCTTGCAACTCATTGTCCCACCAGCTGCTCAATGCCGGATTCTAGGCTTCTATCCAGAACCATGTGTTCATTTCTTTCTGTCCTAGGGATCGCCAGTACTAACTCAGTCACTGCCCTCTGAGTAATTCTTTGGAACATGACTTCCTGTAATGTGCAGAGGTCCCCTCTTGAGAATATGTTGTTGGCTGGGCCCCATTGGCCCTGAGTGGGAAGAGAGGTAGGGCATGTGGGCACTGGGCAGTGGCTGCTTAGCGGGAGACTGAACGCAGCAGCATGGTGGCTGATTTCTTCAGCTTCCTTCCTTCTCCAAGACGGTATGTTTGCTGAGTCTGAGCCGCAAGTAGGACTGGGGCAGGAGGTGCCTGTCTTCTTCCTCTAAACACCCTGTTACTGGAACTCATCTGATGGGCTTCTCCTTTAAGTTGTCCTTTTATATTTTTATTTCTTGTTCATTCCCCATTTCTGAGCCCCTCAGGATCCCCGTTAAATATCTTCCAAAACTCTGGTGAACACTACCGTCTCTAGCCCTTCATCCTGCCTCTCCTAATCAATGTTTTCAACTTAATTTTTAAAAAATTAAATTTAAGTATTTCTTTTTGTTTTACATATAAATGATCCTGTGCTTTGTCCACATCAAAAGGAATTCCAGGTTGTATTACAAACAGAAACAACAAACTTCTGTGACTCACATTATTGTTTTTCAGATAGAGTTATTCGATAATCAGCCTGTATTTCAGTTCTGTATTATGTTTTCAATACATTCTTCTATAAAATGTAGCATAAATATGTAAGTTGAAGTCGTTTGTTCAGATGAGTCTAAAACATTGACTCCCATGTGAGGATTTTCCTTTTGAGGCTTAGATGTCCGCAGTCGTTTGAGTGGAGTTCCGTTCACATTAAAGGTTATTACAAACCTGAAACCCTCAGGAAATGTATTGCATTACTGTTCTCAAACCATCTGAGTTTTATAGATTGACTGACATCAGAAACCATGTCAAGGGTGAATAGCACAAAGTTGTGTTGTTAAGGTTTCATTCTAAGTAATCTCCAGAATTCTTATTTTTCAGTTGTTTCCTCTTTGCCTTATCATTTATCATGATAATTATTATGTCATCATGGGGAGCACGTACATATGCATAACATGTCTTAATTCTTTTGATGCCTCTTTGCATCCCCCTCCCCACCCCTCCATCTCTAGATCAACTTCCTTGTGCAAGAGCTAGCTTTCTGTTTCCTGTTGCTCATCTTTTGTTTTGTTCTTTACTTATATACTTTGGGTTTCTCACATAAGAGAAGCTATGCAATATTTAAGCATTATTCTTTTTTATGGCAGAGTAGTACTCCATTGTATATAATTACTGCACTTTCTTCATGCACTCATCTATTGATGGATGAATAGACTGCTTCTGAGTTTTACCTATTATGAGTTGAGCTGTTTTTACAAATAGATATGCAGGGGCCAGGGGTATAGCTCAGTGGCACAGAGATTGCCTGGCAAGTGCAAGGTCCTAAATTTGATTCCCAGTACCAAAAAAAAAAAAAAAAAAACAGGGGCCAGGGGTATAGCTCAGTGGCACAGAGATTGCCTGGCAAGTGCAAGGTCCTAAATTTGATTCCCAGTACCAAAAAAAAAAAAAAAAA
>NW_004955526.1:4223891-4288706 GCF_000276665.1 Chinchilla lanigera | reverse complement strand
CAACAATGTTAAAGGGTGCCTGTCCCCTGTAATCTCTCCAGCATTTGTTCCTGTTTGATTTTGTGATGACAGCCATTCTTTCTGGACTAAGATAAATTCCCAATCTTGTTTTAATTTGCATTTCTGTGATGGCCAGAGAAGTTGACACTTTTTCATGTATTTATTTCATCTATACTTCCTCTGAGAAGTATCTATTTATTTTAGTTGTGGCTTTTTGATTTGGCCTTTTATTTTGGAGAGGTCTGGTTTTTGGGAGGCTCTTTACATGTTCTAGATATTAGTCGTTTATCAGAGGAGTAGCTGGCAAATTTTTTTCCCTTTCTGTAAATTGCCTTTTAACTCTATTGGTTGTTTTGTTTGATGTGCAGAAGCTTTTAAATTTGATACAGTCCCACTTGTTGATTCTTGAATCCCAGGAATCTGGCTTCTGCAGCACTGGCTCCTTCTCTGGATGTTAGAACCTCTCCTAAGATAGCGTGTTCTCTCGGTACAGGGTGTGGAGGGAGCTGCAGATCAGCAGGGGTCTGCTTCCTTTTCTTAGCAACCCTCGTATTTAGTTCGATCTAGTGGGTTTGTCTCTCATGTTGACTCTGTCTCTGGGAGTGTTTGTCTCACCCTATCATGGTACCTGCGTTATCTGAGGCTCTCCCCTGGGCTCCTCAGGCGCCTCTCTCTCTGATTGGTGATCCTGTAATATCTCCCCTGCTGTTTTAATTTTTAAACTGTACCTTGAACCATGTATGAAACAATAGTTCTTTTAAACACCAAATGCTTTTCATAAGTGAACATCTTAATTATTTCTCAATAAATTCTGTCAACTCTTCCCTCACCCAACCTACACTGAGAATTTCTACTTCCTGTGCTTTTACAATACTTTCTCTTGAAGCATTTGGGATATAAAAGTCATCTAAATGGTAAGACCCCCAACAGACCTACTCAGACTTTTGCAAGCCTTCTTAACTCCAACTGTTTGGTCTGCTGGTCTCCCTGATACTAACAAGAAGAAAAAAAAGAAGAATAAAAAGAAGGAGCCCCCCAAATGGAACAGTATCTTTCCTCTACCCGGCTTCTTCTCAAGATACCACATTATATTCCTGGGTTTGTTCACTCTTGTATTCTTGGAAGCAGAGGTGAGCTGTGAGCTAAGTGTCCTTACCTCTTTTGACCCTTAGAAACCTCCTCACCTTTATGACTATAGTACTGACCCTGCTGCCCACTGCCTGAATTCTGAAATTTTTATGTTCTAGACACCACTCACATCTGCTCTTAGCTTTAAATCCACTTTTCCTTTCTTCTCCCTCCTTACTGGTTCCTTTTTCTCTAAGCAAACATTAAGTGTTATCGAAACTTCTGACTATATTTATTGTTCTTGTCTCCAGCCTTGCAATTTACCCTGAGTGATCCCACCCAATCTTTTTGCATAAGTGTCAACATTTTCTCTACAATTTTGGTCTTCATCTTCCTCCTTTTCTGAATACAAGGTACAGAGATGCAATCAATAGTTAAATTGCTCTGGCTGGAACACTTGAAACCTCTTAAATTTAATACATCCAAAATAAAACCATTACCTGTCTCCAAGCCTATCATTTGATTTCTGTTCAGTTAAACCAATTGGTCTATGTTATCATTGTTGACAGATCCATTTCATCTTTTTAAAATTATTTTTTATTAAGTTTATTGGTATAATTTAGATATACACATTGATCACATTCATCATAGGGAACTTGTACCTGTACATGATGTATCTTGGTTAGACCTCAGTTAAATATCTTCGACTCTTTTCTCTACTCCACACCAGTATACAGTCATTTGGGGATATTTTCCCCCTAAGTCTTCACAAAACATTTGAGAAATGAAATTGAAATGATCTATAAAATACCTGACCTCTTGGGAAGTAGTGAGGCCTTGAAAAGTAAGAAAGATGAAATTTTTATAGGTTGTGGGTGACTGAGGACATATAATGACTGAATATAACATGGTGCCCTAAACTAGAACCTAGGAAAGAAAAAAAAGTCCTTAGCAGAAAAATTGGTGAAATCACTAGTTTAGTAAATAGTAATATGCCAATGCTAGTTTGTAATTTTGACAAATTTTCAGTGAGTTTGTATGTAAGAAGTTAAGATTAGGAAAAGCTGGAAGCTGTCCATATCATAGAAAAATTTCTATAAATTCAATATTACTCCAAAATAAAAACTAAAATAACACAAACAAAAACAAACAAGACCTCCAAACATAATATCATGGCTTCTCACTTCCCGCCCAATGCTTCAATAGGCCTGTCACTGAGACAGGGACACTGTGTAATTGTCAAGTGCCACAGGTGATTCTTATACACTCCAGATGTTACAGAACCACTTGTGTGAAAAACAGCTGGAAGTTGCCTATGACATTTCCCCTATATTGGCTTTTAAGAATTTTATAGGAAGGACCATAAATGGGCAGAATTTTTTTTTAACAATTTCTATTAGGAATATGCTACTTAAGAAAACACAAATGATTCTGAATATAAGGAATAGAACTGGCATGTTGAATGGCTTTTCACACAAAGAATGGCATGATATATATTTTATTTCTAAATACAGTTTACTGTAGCTTTGCTACTTGGCAAGGAGCCCAAAAGCTTATTAATTTTTTATGGACCAGGAAATTATTTGCACATCTTCATTTTGCATTCCATTTGCTTTGTTTAAAATCCGGAGAACTTTCATATGGTATATGTGTGTGTTTACTGTGTAACTGAAACACTTTAAACTTATGGCAATAGATAGTAAAATTAACAACAATGGAAACCAACAACATCTCTTAAGATGTAGGAGAAAGGTTTTAAAAATGTTCCAGTTACAAAAGATGGAAATTAGAGAGGCCATGTGTGTATTGTACTTTCCAGGAAATGTACTGTCGGTGTGCATGACACTGTTCCCTGGGTCAGTGAACACCTAGCGATTCAAGTAGGGTACTAGGGCCTCCTAGGATTCCCTAAATTGAAAGATAACGTATGTATTTACATATTCTTAAAGGCTGTGGTAGTGAGTCAAAAGTATTAGGGCATAGTCAACATGGGAATCTTTTGAGAAGTACAGTTTCATACCCAGCTTGACCTCCTTGAAGAGGTGACTGGATCATAGGAACATCCACTGGTGGTCGTAGCTGAATGCGCTTTTAGGAGGCAGGGCCCATTTGGAGGTGGGTCATGGGCCCTGGCCTTTGTAAATGCATGTCTTGTTGGCACTCGTACCCTGTGTTGCTATTCCTGGCAGCTATCCATTGAGCAGCTTTGCTTTATTATCCCTTCTTCCAGCTTTCTGCCTTGGAGGCAGCCCAGCATGCACTGAATCCTCTGAAATCCTGAGCCAAATAAACCTCTCTTACTTCAAGTGCAGGTGTTGATACTTTGCCCAGCAACATGAACCCTAACTAATACAGATAAGAACGTGCCAGACTCAGGACTTTCAAATCCTTCTAATAAGCAGCGTTTATTTGCCACAGTTTTACTTGAACAAGATCAGTGGAGACAAGACTATAGACTGAGAAGTGGCATAATAACAAGGAAACAAGGAACAATGACACTGCTGCTCCGGTCTGCATGTTTCATACATAAATAAATGATACTGTTCCAGAACTCAGAACACCTAGAGAGAAATCCTCAGTCCCCCAGAGGATGTTCTAAAGGACAGTAACTTATAGCAACTGCACAAACCACTCCCAGATAACTCAAATCTTCTAGGTGGAAATAATGCCGACAGATTCATCTTGATCCCAGAGGTCTAACTCCACCCAGGGACTAAGTTTCTTTTCTCATTTCCACCCCGTGAGTTTCTTAAACCACATACTCCTGTTTGGCTTTCGTGTCTCTTCTCATTTAGCTCTCAGGTCCATTTAGGTGTGCAAAGGCAGTGTGTTCCCACTGCTTTTAAAATGTGACGGTTGTCCCTTAGCATTCTCCTGAGACTCCGCACAGCAGTGAAGCTTTCCTGCATGACTTCCCAGACCAGCTCCCCTCTGGGCTTCCTCAGAGGCAGTGGCAGTGCTGTTAAACAGAGGAACACATTAGCAAAGCAATTTTCTTCAGTCAGTTAACTAGTCATTCTTCTATTAGAACTTTACAATATATGATACTCCTCACTCATGAAGGATTTCCTGAGAAAATGGGAATATTAAAATCTGTAAAAAAATAAGGTAATGGTAGCTATGCAATTTTTGTCTGTATTTTAGAAAGTAATAGAGAAAATTCATTTTTTTTCCACGGTGTGTGTGTGTGTGTGTGTGTGTGTGTGTGTAAATCAGGGCAGATCCTTTGATCTTTCAATCACTGCTTATAATAGACCATTCCAAATCCTCTTTGTTAAAAAGAAACACAGAGGCTCAGTCTTCTAAATGTCTTGCCCAAGATATTAACTAACACTGTGAACTGCATTCAGGGTAAAGTTTCTTCTCTCTCCCTTCTCTGTCAGAGACTGCTCATGGAGCCAGGCTTCTGCCACCTGCTTGCACTTCTTCAGGCTCATCACTTCCCAGGGCAAAGGTGAAGCTGGAGGAAATAGAGGTGGCAGTGGTGAGTTGAGCAATAGCCACCGAAAGCTAATTGTTTTTTTTTTTTTTTTTGGTTTTTCTGGTTTTTCTCTGGTACCGGGAACCGAACTGACGACCTTGCGCTTGCCAGGCAGGCGCTTTGCCGCTGAGCTAAATCCCCAGCCCCCGAAAGCTAATTGTTAAATGTCAGGAATACTGCGAGCTGTTTGTCAAACCATCAGTAGTTTGAAATGTGGTGGGTAGACTTATACCACGCAGACTGGAACATACTACAAATCAGGGTTTGCCCTGTCCCTGGAGAGCTGTTTACCAATAGAATGCTTTGACAGAGAATGAATTTCCCTTGGCTTTGGTGGCTTTGAATTTTCTAGCCTTGGCTGAAAATTCCCCTGACTCCTCCCCAACATGAGAGTTCTTTGTAGACTCCTAGCCTCAGGTACTTCTGTCTCTCCAACCCTATGCCTGTTGTCCTTTGGCTGGCTGCTCCCACTCCTCAGTCGGCTTTCATTGCAGATGACCAACCCTATAGACTCCTGTTATTTGGGGTCCCTTGTGCACTAAGCAGGATTCTTTCTTATATCACCACAAAGCAACTTTCCTATTATATTAGTTTTCTATTGTGGCATAAAAATTACTGCAAACTTAATGACTTAACACATATTTATGATCTCAGTTTCTGTTGTTCAGAGTTACCAGATTCTTTTGTTCAGGGTCAGACAACATTACAATCAAAGTGTCAGATGAACTGCATTCCTTTCCGGAACTTGGAGTCCTTGTCCTTGAGGTATTCAGTTCTGGGCAGCTGTGGGATTGAGGTCCCTGTTTTCTTGCTGGCTGTTAGCTGATGATGCTTGTCAGCTCCTAGAGGCCACTTACAGTCCTTTGCTATGCATTACTTTCTCAAGCCCTTTAACAGTACAGCAGTTTACTCTTTCAAACACAGGAGAGTATCCGGCTCATTAGGATGGAGTGCAATGTAATGTGGTATATTGTGATGTAATGACAAAAATGCCTATCTCAACATCTTCCTAATCAAGGGAGTAAAGTGCATTTCTTTTACCAGCGTGTAGCACAATCAAAGCAGTGATATCCAATTGCATTTGTCACATTCCATTGGCTACAAGCAAGTCACAGGTTTCCCCATATCCAACTGGTCCAGGCTGAACAGACAAATGCAAGACTTATTGGTGTCACCTTTTGATATGTCTGCCATACTTACCATAGATGTGATGTCTAATCCTTGAGTTCCAGAGACTTTTAATTGCCTTTTGGGTGGCGGGGAGCAGTTTCCTTCTAACACAGCCTCAGTTTTCTGTGTATACTGCCAGAGTAGCCTGCTGGCTTCAGTTCTCCTGGATTTCTTGGGCAGCCGTTCAGCTCATGTCTACTCTGTTTTCATTGCAGATACTATGTGCAAGTCCCCCTGGTGGTCACTTTGAAATCCAGAGTCTTCAGACTTTAGGCAAAGAAACTGAAACTGACATTCGATTCTTGACCTCAGGGCACAAAAAGGATTGGTGAGTACAGTGTCTGTTCCTCCAAAGAATTTGTAGAGACACAGTGGTCTCTTGGTGGTCCCTGGGAGAAAATGGGAGGGAATTTACAAAATAAAGACAAGAGACAAAAGCTGGAGTCAGGTGGTGGCCTCTTACCTGATAGGCAAGAGGACTGACTGCATTTATTTATACCTTTGCAAAGTTAGTATCAGGAGACACAAGGTTGCCTAGAAGCTAATGACTGAAATTGTCTGGGCAGGATGTTTTTTCAAGACTGTGGTATCTTAACTGCTTTAGGCATTCTGGCCCTGTCTTGCCCTCACACATATGACTAATTTTCAGCTTCAATTGTTTCCAACAGAATTCTCAAAGTTTTCCCCTAACATTCTAACTTCTTTGTGTAAATTTGACCTTCCCAGTGGACTCACGTGTCAGTAGAGTCTTCAGCTTCCACAGTACAAGCACTATTCCTACACATGACTTTGGCTTTATCCTCTTTATCACTGAAGCAGGCTGCTCCATGCTCTACTGTTCAGTTGGCTCTAACTTCTTATTAGAAACAAAAAGATTGCAAAGCATAGGAGCATGCATACAATGAAAGTGTGTGAGTGGCTCTGAGGAGAAACCGTAGAGCAGGGTGGGTGAGGGCAGAGCAAGGCAGTATTATTTTTCTTTAAAATCATTTTAACACAGTTTAATTTTTAAACATATTTACCTGTATTCTCTGGATTTCAAAGGCATATATTCAAAGAAGTGTTATGTTTAAAATTGGAAGTTTACTCATTCGCAATGCTTTAACATTAAGAGATAAAGCTCTTGGTGACATGTTTGAGGCCTCTAGGAAACAAGCTTACTGTATTAGTGGTGAGGAGCCAGGTTACCTTCATCAAACCTCCTAAACAATGAATCAGAATTTCTTCGTCTTAGTTTCTGTGGGTCAGGCTTGCGAGGCTCTTCTGCCCAGTGTCCCACAACTCTGTACGCAAGGTATCAGATGAGCTGCTTCCAAAGTAATGATGTGGGCTCAGATGAAAATGTATTTGTTGAACATAAGCTATATTGATGACTTGCATTTAACATGGTTAATGTTGGATTGTTGATTACATGTTTGACATTTGTGGAAATTAACTATAACTCTAATAGAATTACTGGAGTATTTTATGTTAAATATACATTAATCTTCCTCATTCCTCTAATCCTATACTTTAGTTTTCTAGACTAATAGGTACATAGGGCAATATAAACCACGCACTAGAGGGAACAAAAGCAAATGCCAGAAGGCTGAAGCCAGCGTTCCTAGCTGGGAGCCGATTGGCTGGTGTCACAGGAGGCAGTCTGTTTCCCTACTCGTACTCACAGGGTCAGGCCCAAGTCACAAGCAAGGACAGCCCCTGTAATTGGCAGCTACAGTAGTCGGTCAGTATCCAGACTTAAGGGGTTTGGTGCTCTAAGCCTCTCTTTTGAGCTGAATTTTCCAATACTTGAAAGGCAGATTAGAAAACAGAATCACAATTACACTTAATTGTCTATCGTAAACTGACCTACACTATTTTGTAAATGTGTAGCTCCTGAGTTAGTTTTGGTAAATAATAAGAGATACCAACTAGTTTGTTGTGGGTGAAGCTTAGCTACTCTCTCACCACCTTGATGTCAGGTGCTGATAAAAGACTACCTCAAAATTCTGAATCATATCCAGGCACTGATTACCCGCTCCAGGCCAGTTCATGCCAGTCACATTAAAAAATTTTATTATATACATTTGAGGTTCACAAAATATTGTTATAAGATGCAACTAGTAAAATGATTATTATAATAAAGGAAATTAATATATCCATCAATTCACACAGTTACTGTTCTAGCTTTCTGTTACTATGAAAAATATTTGAGAAAATCAACTTAAAGGAAAGATGTATTCTGCTTCACAGTTTCAGTGGTGTCCGTTCATGGCTCACTGGCTTGATTGCTTTTGGGTCTGTGGCGAGGTTGAACATCATGGTGGTGGGAGTGCGTGGCAAAGCAAAGCTGCTCATTTCAGAGTGGCTGGAAGAGAGAGAGCAAGCGGGGGGCCAGGGACAAAACACACCCACGAGAGGCAGACCCCACTGACCAGCTTCCTCCTCATAGGTCCCACCTCCTTGAGTTTCAACCACCTCCCAGCAGCCCATCAGATTGTAAATTTATCAATGGATTAATCCATTGTCAAGGTCAGAGTCCTTCTGATCCAATCATGTCCCCACCTTGGGCATTGACAGATGCACCTTGGGGAACATTTCAATTCCAAATCACAGCAATTGCTCTGTGTGTGTGTGTGTGTGTGTGTGTGTGTGTGTGAGTGAAAAGAGCAGCTCAGATCTACTTATTCAAAAGTCCTTAAGACAATACACTTTTATTTATGTAGTTAAATTGTACACTGGATTTCTAACATGTTCATCCCACATGTCTGCTACTGTGCACACCTACCCTAAGCCCATGGAGGTCTTAGTGTTTTGTCTTTAGGTGTTTCACCAACTCTTGAGAATTGGATGCCACTAATCTTCTGTAGTACCTGGGCATAGGACTCAGACCTTGTCAGATTCTTTTTCTTAGGTTAGCAGTGTCCTGAAAACATGTTCTTAGCTCATCTGTGTACCTAACCTGTCATTAATGTCATCAGTGAGTGCCTGGCTCTAACATTCTTCATGTTGACTTCCTGGCTTCTGCTTCGGATGAGAGGAAGGGCAGCTGAAGTTATGTGCTAGTCTCCAGAGTGTGGGCTTCTCAGTTCACTACTAACTAGCTGGGTAACCCCTCCTCAGGGTGGCCATTCCTGCTTAGGACCACAGCAATAAGGCCCTACTTAAATGAATACAACTATGCTGAAATATTTTAAAGCAAAACATGTATGTCATAACAATACCCATCTGTTAGATTACATTTGGTCACATTTTCTAATAAATATCAGTATCCTTGGAGCAGGAGAGCACATATTT
Organism: Chinchilla lanigera; assembly: GCF_000276665.1. Classification (NCBI taxonomy): domain Eukaryota; kingdom Metazoa; phylum Chordata; class Mammalia; order Rodentia; family Chinchillidae; genus Chinchilla; species Chinchilla lanigera. The sequence goes on along the minus strand of NW_004955526.1, from coordinate 4,279,711 downwards.
GAAAACAAAGCACTTGAGGGAATGCTATTACATAAATCTCTCTCACCGGAGCTTGTGTTAGCTGTGGACCAAGAGGGAACATAAATTTTGCTGTTGTACTTCGTTCTTTTTCCATTTCTGAAATAAACTTGGCAAGAAGACTGAGTCTCCTGGTCATCACTAAGCTGATTCAAACCATTGGAAATTATCATTTTTTTCCCTCAGTGGCATTTGCAGAAAATTGATGTCACATATGTGGCACTAGCTTGAGCATGGTGTTGTCTTCCAAGGAGAGTTGTGTTCTTTATCTCATGACTACATTCTCAGGTGGACTCCAAAGAAACCTCTCTCTCTCTCTGTCTCTATTTCTCTCTCTCTGTGCATCTCTCTGTTTATTTCTGTCTTTCTCCCCCATTCCTTCCCTCTTTCTCTTTCTTTACAATTTGCCTTCTCTCTTATACTTTCTACATTGCTATTTTAAAACATTTCTCCTAATAAGGTAATTCACTTCCAGATTCTTTATAATACCAGCACTGAGCTACTTCTACAAAGGGAGCTAGTTAAATTTCCATTGTTCACTGTCAAAGACCTTCCAGGGGTAGCAGCTTCTATGGTTTCTGCTGCATGTTTTAGATGTCCCAAGTGTACAGGTTACCCCTTGGCCAACAGCTTTGCACCTAAGGCAGCACCACCCCTTGATGAATGCTCTAAATCTTCTCTTTGGGCTTTTATTTCTTTCCTCCAAGTGTCACGGGTTCTTAGTTCTTACGTGCAGGCTCTGAAACACTAAGGTTGCCTTTGATCACTTAACTTTTCATGCATTCATTAAATATTTACTCATCATTCCTTCCAAGAGGAAGAAAATAAACATAAAAATGAGGGGAATGAATCCTCTAACCATGACGGTACACTTGAGAATGGCCTTTTAACAGTAATGCTAGGACATTTCCATGGAGCTCCTTGTACTACAGAATTGAACATCTGGAGAATGGTATGTTAATTCCACTTCAAGAAACCATGGGTTACAATGATATACCTAAGGGCTAGAATTAACCTTCATCTTTCTTTTTTTCCCCACTTCCTTTTCTTTCTTTTAAAAATCTGATTTCAGAACTGGACTGACAACTCAGTTAATTGAATCAAGAAGAGATTCCCCTGTTGGTCTAACTCAAAGCGAATTCCATCAAGGGTAACTAAAATGTACTTATTCAAGATTCCTTCAGACAATACAATTTTATTAACTGCAGCCATGTCGCACATTAGATCTTTACACTTGTTCATCCTACATATCTACTACAATTAAACAGGAGCAAGGGAGACTTTGAACTTCGACAACACAGCTCAGTGTGTGAGTATGGAGCTAAAAACAGGATGACTTGGCGGCTCACCACAGCTCTGTGTCGCACTTTTAGACAAAATGGAAAGAAGACACCTCTTTAGCTCACAGAGGAGATATATCACATAGTACAACCCTTCACTGTTCTCAGCACATAACTGGTGCTTAATAAATAAGTACTTGTTTGCTGACGTAATATGTGATTAAATTGCTCCTAATGTACCTTTGTTTGATCCCGTGGAATTTATGGGCCTCCTGGGCACAAGCCTGCCACAGGTTTCTGAGCTGAGAATCCACACAGGTAAGTCTTCTAATCTCCAGTAAAACAAAGGATAGCATAAATATTCACTGTATTGAAGGTTTAAATAAATACTGAGCGTCCACTCTCTAACACATATGTGAAATGATCTTGGTTTGTTCCTTGGAGATGAGCCAAATGGTTTAGTGAATGTGGAGTATTTTTTCTCCTTTACTTGTATAGACCTGTTCTAACTTAAAAATAAGGTAGTTTAGTTAAGATAATCTCCAATTTGACCTTTCTTTAAAGCACAGGAAGCTAGTTTAAGCATAGTTGCCCTGGTGACTGGTTCACAGTCTTGATGCAGGTGGAGCAGAGTTCCGGAAGGGAAGTTGCTTTGTGTTCACTGTCTGGTTGCCTTCCTGCCTTCTAGGATCTGTCTAGTGTTCAGCAAGTTGAAACCTGTGGCATAAGAGATACATAGGGTAACATAAAATGGATTGTATTTTTCTCTTTAGTATGACAAACTGAGGTGCTTTCAACTGATGAGTTCATTTAGGTTAGCGTTCAGCACTGAGGCTGATCGTATTAACTGGTACAAAAGACTTGGGGTTTTCATGGGAATAGACCAACGGATGGGCTTATGAAATGTGCCCATTATCTTTCTCCTGCAGTTATCTAGCTCAGAAGCTTTCAGGTTGTGAATAGGAAAAGTGACTTATGAAGAACCAATGGGAAGATGGCGCTTGTAGTTATATCTCATCTCTCAGTTAATTGTAAAATTGGGCAACTATCTTTCACTCTTCAAGAATTTTTTCTTATGTTATAACAGTGTGACATCAGGGGTTGAGTGAAATTTTTTCCCTAGTGTCACAGAATCATAAGTAAGACACCAAATGCACCCCAGTTCTAAGCTCCAAGAACTGCACCTACTGGGGTCTACAATCTCCCTGGGAGGTGTTCTGAGCAGTGTTATATCAACAGACTTGAGCTTTCCACTCCACTGCCCCTCACCCCTGCTGACATAAAAAAAAATAGGAAAAGAAGCCATCAAGGGAGTAAGGGGTTCACTTTCTCTCTTTATTCTATGTGATGAAGGCAAGAGATGGAGGTCCAAGATATTCATACACTTGAAGATGGTTAAAATAGGACTCACAGGCACTTAATTTCACGTTTGAATGTCTGCTTAGCAGTGCTGTGAAGCTGTTTCTGAGCTGCTAAGTGGTTGTGTGTATGTGTGTGTGTGTTTACACAAGTGCATGTAGGCACACACGCATATTGGAGAGAAAACCACCAAGTGGAGAGATCAACAGGGTTTCTCATTGGCCCTTTCCTCCGTATGGATGGACACCTGTCCCTCTTTAACAGGTGCTTGCACAACTCCCACATGGACTTGTTACAGACCCAGGAATGGGCCATAGTGGTTAGACATGGTGGTGGGAAGCATTCAGATAGTTAAGGGAAAGGCAATTCGAGAGCCACAGCTCTAATGCTCTCGCTTCCTATTAAATCAAAACTAACCCTAACTCAGAATGTAAGAAAACAGGAACAGAAGCTCGATCACGAGTGGCTACCTCAGCCAGAGCTAAATTGTCTTGAACTTCCTGCTGTGATAGTCCCAGTAAAATAATTGCTCAAACTAGAACCAATTTCTTTCCTGTACTCTCAGATTCATCCTATAAAAACTTTTCCCTTCTGCTCGTTCTTCATATAACCATTCATGAATTGATGTCCATTCAAATAAACTGTAATTTTTTCCAGTGCTGGGGATTGAAGCCAGAGCCTTAACTGAACTACATTCCCAGTCCTTTTTATATTTTTTGTTTTTGAGTCAGAGTCTCACACCAAGTTGCCCAAAATGGGCTTGAATTTGTGATCTTCCTGCCTTAGCCTCTCAGACTGCTGGGATCACAAGCATGGCTTCCAGCTTCTTTAACAATTTAAGTGCCAGGGGGGCTGGGGATTTAGCTCAGTGGCAAAGCGCCTGCCTGGCAAGCGCAAGGTCGTGAGTTCAGTTCCCGGTACCAAAAAAAAAAAAAAAAAAAAAAAAAAAAAAAAAAAAGTGCCAGTTGATCCTTTAATGGGCTCAGTTGTCTGCAGAAGAATCCTCTAGTGAAAGATAAAAAGTGTGACCGAGGAGGGCCAGCTGGGTTACCTGGGGGTGCATCCATATTAGTCAGAGCCTAGACTTGCTACTGAGTGGGAACCTGCCAGGAAGCCTGAAGCACAGTGGAGCCAGTCAAGCTGGAGTGGTAGCTAAGGGCAGGTCTGCTGCCTCAGGTTGTCCTGGCCCACGCTAGGAGTGTTTGGTCAGGAAGAGGGAGGGCGGGAGAAAGCATCAGATAAAGACCATACCCTGGCTGGGGGATGGGAGGAAAAAAATTTTTGAATGGGATATAACATTATATCTTAGTAAGATAAAAAGATGGAGAAACTCAGAATAGAGAGCTGTTGCTTTTAGAGAGCGCTTGGCATAGTATAGCTGGGGACAGTTATTTGAAGAAGATAAAATGGTTTCATATTCACAGCTTAGTGGGCTGATTCTCCTCAGCTCTTCCTCCTACCTTGGGGTCCATTACTCTTTGAGCCTTCCGGAGCTATCTGCTGCCATTCTCTGTTACCTTGTCTGAAATGCTTGGGACCAGAAATGTTTCGAATCTTAGATTTAAAAAAAATTGGAATATTTGCATATTCATAATCAGCTATCTTTGGGCCGGAATCCAAGTCTAAATACAAAGTTCCTGGGTGTTTTTTATACACATAGACCAGAGGTAATTTTATGCAATATTTTTAGTCCTCCTGCATCTTGACTGCTTAGTGAGGTCAGGTGTGGAATTTTCCACTTGTGGCACCATGTCAATGTTCAAATGTTGCAGATTTTGAGGATTTTAGATTTTGATATTCAGACTAGGGTGGCTCAACCTGAACTTGACTCTACTTCATCTCCATACTTAAATTTTATGAACCTTGGGAATTGTTTCAAATCTTATCTCCTTCCAGAAATCCTCCTTAAGAAGTCCAGGTCTACTGCTTTCCACCCTAACCCTTCGCATTGCCCTCCACCATCTTGGTACTTTTTGGAATTCATCCTAGCTTATTCCTCCAGCTGACTACACCCCAGCTCAGGACCTCATCTAACTTGTTTGCCTTATGGTTGCCACACAGAATCCCAGGACAACTGTCGAGGCCTGCTGTGTTTAACAAGCCACATGCTCTGAGAACAGTCAGCAGCAGTCCAAAGGAGCACCTTTTTGTAAATTTCCTAAGGGAGGCCTCAGCTCGTGAGGTGTGTGCCTGTCACTCGTGTCTGCTCAGAGGGACGATCTTCTTCTAAGTTGCATGAATGTGGCCCCATGCTTTTAACTACCCTTCTCCTGCGCTGGTCTCTTCTGGTTTCAAATTATCCTATACACAGCTGACAGATTTTTGTTTTTAAAGGTCAAACAAATCTCTTTTTGTGCATAAGAGTCACCCTCAAGGGATCCACATACATTTTACGCATCTAGTAGTATATAAGGGCTGTGAAATGACAGCCTGGCATGGAGTGGGACAAAAAGCTTCCTAGCACCATGATTCTTAAACTTTAATCTACACACAAATCGCTATGGGATGCAATAACAATGGAAGATTCTGATTCAGAGCTGGGGGTGGGTGCAGACATTCTGAAGGTCTACCAACTACCCATGTGATACTCATGATACAGATCTGAGGACCACTCTTTAAGTAGCAAGAAAATCTCATTTAATCTTCATAAAGATTCTTAATTAATCCTACTTCAGGAGTGAGGGCACTGATGTTCAAACTGATTAAATAATTTACTCCAGGTTGCACATCTTATTTATTATTTATTTATTTATTTATATTTTTATTTTATTTTAAACAGAATTAAAAAGTTTAAATATTAAAAATGGTACAGAATATCAAAACAAGATGAGAGGAAATCAACAATGGTTGTTCTATTGCATATTGTTGTTTTCAAATTAGTTGTTCTGATTACCAGATATAGGCGTGCAAAATTCATCAAAAAAATTTTAAAAAGTAAGCACTAACTGTTCCTTTCAATAAACCAATAGAAATTAGTAGAACAGTTATCTTACCTATCTTGTGTGTGTATATATATATTTTTCCCACTTTCTTCTTTCTTTTCTCCTTTCTCTCATCCTAGTTGTTCTTTCCTATTGACCATATTTTATTTATTGAGTCACTGGGATTCAAATTCAGGTCTGCCTGATTTAAGACCTTTTTTCTACTACTGTTAGTGATAGAAAGGAAAAAGCAGACCTAAGGAGGGAATTCCACTCAGGAAATAAGACAGGAAAACTTGACGGTGGATTGTCCTTGATCTTGCAGTTGAGTTGGTGAGGATGTCACTTGCTCAAGTAATGGAGCCTGAGGTATTGCGAATGGAAAACTTAATGTGAGCCTGCAGAATTGGGGCAGCTGTGGGGACTCATTTGCTAGGTGATCTACAGTGGAACAAAGGGCTGCTTGGGCCCACATAAAGCTGGTGAGACTGAATTTGCCGAAGCACTCACTTAGAGGTTCCCAGACTCCACAGCGGGGTCACCTGGGGCTACTTACTTTCAGGTCCAGGTTGTACCTCAGAGCAACTAAGTCATCAACTCTGAGGGTTGGGAACAAACCTCAGTAGTTTTTTAAAATGACCCAGGTAATGGAAAAGTACAGATTATTTTGAAAGCCAGTGTTGTGAACTGCTTCCAATGCTAAAGGAGCAAAGTGTTTCATTCTTTATAAACAACCCAAAGAGTGTGAAAGGACGGTATTCTGGTTTGGCATAGTTTGGGTTTGGCAAACTTTGTCATGTACAGCCAGTTAATAGATAAACTATAGAGGGTTTTGTGATCCAGAAGCAAAGTCCAGACTCTCAAGTAAGTGTTCATGTAATAAGAAAGAAAGCAAATTTCCACACTTTTTTAAAAAATGAAATTGAAAACTAAGGACACAACTCTGAATTTCATATCATTTTTGTAAGTCATAAAATCTATTTCTGGAATTTTTTTCAGTTATTTAAAAATGTAAAAATAATTCTTATCTTCTGATTATAAAAAAAGAAGCCATTGGGCGAAATGTGCTCCCTCTATGCTGCTTGATGAATCCTAGTGTAGTTAACGATGGATCCTGGTGAATCCATCATAAATGTGCATCTAACTAAAAATAAATCAGTGTGCAGATAAGTGTCTTGTGCACCTAGCAGTAAAACTGACCTTTGAAAAGTCACTGTGTAAGGACAGTATACAAATTAAATGACAATGTTTTGATGGAAAGCTTACTTTTACCTATATTCTTCACAATAAATTAAAAGTAGCTGCCTGAAAAACATAATTTCCTGCAGTCTATTACCTAAAGTAGTGTATTCTGTACATAATTCAAGTTACTTTAAAAGTGTCTTAAAAATATATATAAGATTTTAATTTTATATTGAAACACCCTGGTTTTTAACCAGATGTCAGTTTTTCACAAAGCCTTGAATTGTTAAAGATTCTTAATTGCTGAGTACAGCCCTCTTGTGTCTGTAATGTCTGCATTTGCTCTCTTTTTTGGGACAAGGTCTTGCTATGTAGTTCAGGCTGGCCTTGAACTTACTACATAGTCCAGGCTGACCTTAAAAACATGGCAATCTTTCTGCCTCAGCCTTCCAAGTGCTGGGATTACAGGCATGTGCCGCCATGTGCAGCCATAATTTGTGCATTTGGAAACAGGGATTATCGGTTAAAAATTACATTTACACGGAATTACTGTCTGTGTCATCAGGTAGGTAGTTTGAAATACCTTAGACATGTTATAGAACTTACTGTCTTGAGATATCTTACACCTAGACTGTCTTGAATTATTGCATTGATAATGCCAGATAAAGTTTCTCACTAGCAAAAAGCACAGTAGAAAAATAAATTTAAAAAAGAAAGGAGGCTTAGGAATAGGATATCTAAATATTGTGTCTGTAATTTATTTACCAAGGTAGATAGTTGCTCTTTCTTTGTATAATTTCTTCGAAATTCTCAGCTGTAACTCCCTCGTTTGGAATTTGCCTTGAGCGTTGCCAGGCATTGAAGGGAGCCCTCTGCTGTTAGTTTTATTCACTACAGTAGAAGTGATTTACACCGTATGCCCTTCCTTGAACCTACTCAGGTTTTTAATGTTTCTGTTATGATTGTACATTTCACATCACAAAGAAAACATAAATTCTACCATGCCAGCTGGCGTGGTTAATAATCCATCAATTCTGTCCTTTTTGAACTATAACATAGCACTGGAACATCTGGCGGTTTCCAATTTCCATGTTAGAGTGGGGTTTTGACCTCTATTTCACCTTCAGATGGGTCTCTTTGGCAGAATAACTCTGCTTTCTCGATTAATTTTATTGTTCACACCCTTAACAGTGAGTATGAAGCTTTGAACATAATGCTTTACATGGGAATTGTGTGAATTTCAGAGGAAACTCTGCCTCTCCTCGGCTCCTTAATTGCTTTTGTTAGCGTCTCCTATCCATTCACTGCGAATGTGGCCTGAATCTTACTCCTTGCACCGCTAATGCTTTTCTCATTTGCTGTATCTGAGGGCTCATCTATTGACACATCCTAGCTGTCATGTCTACACCATTAACCTTCCAAAGTGTCATCTCAGGGCCCTAGGGGTGCAGTGGGAAGCAAGTGTTTATTGGATACCTGTAAATGAACACAGGGAGTGTGTGTGTGTGTGTGTGTGTGTGTGTGTGTGTGTGTGCGTGTTTGCTGTAACTGTGTTTCAGAATTTGGAGGTTCTACATAAAGACCAAAAACATCTCTTGAGAAATATCAATGATCTCTATTACCAAAAACTTTAAAAAGGTGAATGTAAGTATAAAATTGAGATCATAACAGGATTAGGAGGAGGCTACCTGGGGAGTTGCCATATGACAAATGGGGAGTTCCAGGCCCTCCACCTTAGCAACCCCCAGTGTGTGTTGGGGGCCTCCCTGAGAACTGCTGTCACTCCAAGAAGTACTTGATAAATGATTCCATTTACGTAGGGGTTCCAGGCACACGATATGGTGTCCAGTCTCCAATCCTCTGCCACCACCTGAGAAGATGGTGTACATGAGGGGCCTGTAAGGGGCTGAATCCCAAGGGTGCACACTTTCAAGAAGGCAAGGCAGTTTGTGAAGCACTGGCTTGGTGTGAACACAGTCCACCTACCCCCACCTCTCCCCTCTGCTCCATGCCTCCCACAATGGGGCAATGTGCCTGGGAAGTTTTCTTTTCAAAGGAAGGGTTAAGTTCTACAGCCTTAATTACTTGGCCAGCTGTTCACAGGTAAGGACAGTGTCTCCTTTTAACATTTCCAAGACACATCCTTGATGCACTGAGTACCTTTGAAAGTCTTTTTCCTAAGAGCAAACACTCATTTGTGGGGTAAACTGCATTGTTTTTGGAGCATTTGTCCCGAGTCATATTGTGTAGGCTGACTGAGTAATGTGTTTCCCTTTAAGGACATTGAGAAGTGTTTCTTCAGCAGTAATGCTTCTGTGCTAGTTTAAATACCTAATTTTTGGGGATATGCCACCTAGTTCTTTATAATTCTCTTCTTATTTGAAGCTTCTTCTCCTTTCATGGGAAAATAGGCAAAAATCAAGAGTGCTCAGTGTGATGAACGCTGTGGGGTTGGGGCTGGCCAAGGGGAACCTCGCTCTCCAGATCTGTGAGACTGAAAGGGGAGAAGTGGGAAAATTTCGAGAGCCCACATCAACACTGATGGTTAAAACTTATTCCCTCACCCTGGCCCATGCTGGAGGCTTGAGGCCCTTGAATCTCACTGTGTAGAATTTATGCTCAGACAAATTTTCCCTGATAACTCAGCTTTGACTCTCAGCCATAAAGTTGTTAAACTGGGAAATGATTACTGGGTACTTTCTCTCCTATAACAGAAAGTTAAGCAATTTTCTTGTATTAATGGCAGCATAGCTGTTCTTTTAATGCCTTTCTATTTCATGATGATTTAAGTACTTTGCAAATAATTTTGTGAAAATCTTGTAAAATCATATTATTCTACCTATTTTGTGGAAAGAAAAATGGAGACATAAAGAGATTAAATTAATCATTTATTCAATCAGGTAGTAAGTTTTAAAATAAGAGTTTTAGCCTATGATATACTACCTCCTTATAAGTCCCTCTTTTTAGTTACAAATTTATTAAATTAACAAACTGCAGCATCTGACTTAGCTCAACTTATCATCATCTGCAGTTACTGCCTGGATGATGACTCTGGATAGCCTCTCAAATGATTTAAAATGCTTATTTTTATAGTTGTAAGAGTCAGATCCACGCAAATTATTTCAAAGAGAAGAAAACAAAAAAAATCTCATTTTAACTTGAGAGGTAGCTGGATACAGGATCAGGATTATATTCTTCTTTTGCACCTTGCTAAAAAATCCTTCACCCTTAGCACTGATGTTTCCTTGTCTAGAAATTAAATTTAATGATCTTAACACTCTCTTGCAATGCCAAGAATGTGTGAACTTTCTGTCACTGATTTATGAACCAATGAAGGATGACTTTGTATTGTTATTGTAAAAACTGGCCACATGCTTGCCTGTAATTGGGGATAAAATTTCCTCTGAGGGGTATCCCACAAATGTTTTTAATTCAGCGGCATACTGAGTCATTTTCTTCATGGCTGTATAAATAGTGTGTATGTCTTGGTTTCTGCTGTTTTGCAGTAAGGATCTGATTTAAAAGTTCATTTCCTTACACCCCAGGAGCAGTGTTTATGGGTCAAGCTCTCATGCTGTGAAATACTTGAACTCTCTAGGAAACATCCTGGGCATATGATTTAATTTCTGACTGTGTTGGTCTTCAGTGAGAGATTGAAAAATGTGAAACAGGAAGAAGGGATCTTATCAAAAACTGGTGCAAGGGCTTCAGTTTACTTTTAGCTTGAAATGACGCTTGCCAGGAGTCTTAAACTGTGATTACTACATCCTTCATTGCTTTTGCACAGTAAGACTGAACCTTGTTCTATTTTCCGCCTTGCTCCCATGCACAGTAGAGTGAACACACTGGGTGAGATCCCACCTTCTGATAGATCAGGAAAATTTGAACAGTTGGTCCCCAGGGTTAGCCGACCTCTCAGGACTTCTTGTCAGTGCTTTTACTTGTTCAAAGTTGTGAAACTTCCCAGTTCCCCTAGAGATTCCCACGCATGCGCTATGTTTCTTCTGATCTCTTGGCGTTACCTTCCGTCTCATTCCCTTTCAGTGCCTCTTTTAGCTCCTTTGCTGGAGACATATAGGCCCCAGGTAAGCCCTCCACCGGGCACCGTCTGCACCCCTCCTCCACATTCACAGCGGTTCTCACCACCGGTTCATCCTCTCGGAAGATGAATCGCTCCTTTCTTAAGTCCGAGTGCTCTCGGCCAGTGACCTCGACTCACAGGCCACTCTCTTCCGCAGCCAGTTCTCCTGTCTCCCTTACCTCTGCTTTCTCCCTCTCCGCAGGCTCTTAGTGAAGGTCACGCCTGTGATGCCGTCTTCCTCGCTTTCTAGCCTCAAGTCTCTCTTCTTTTCTGAGAATTCAAAAATTTCAAAGGAGTGGGCTGGAATTCTAACTGTGCTTTCTCACCTTACACAGACATCTGGCATTTGTCGCCAACAATATTTAGCTGTTCTAAGATTGCCAAAGATGCCCGATTGACCAAGATACAATTGACCGTTTTGTGTCCTGTCCTCCAGTCTGTGTGTTGGGCTTGGCAAAGTTGACCACATCCTTTTCCTGGAAATGTGATACAGATCCTTGGTTTCCCTAACAGTGTCCTGATTCTCTGCATCCTGACCTGGTGCTTCTCTACCACATGGGCTCCCTCTCCCTTACTACTCCTCAAGAGTCTGTGAAAAGCAGAAGCAGATGTCAATCTCCAGTATGAAATTTTGGTGTCAGTTTGTCTCTTATTCCTCATGTCTTCATAAATTCTTAACTCCTATGTGCCCCAGTAGCCTTATCTTTTAAAACTGGGTTGATCATATTTCACACTGTTAGAAGGATTATATCCCTAGTGCATGAAAATACTCAATATGCAGTTTTCCTTTAAAAACTGTTCTTCTTTACGAGAATACTATGAAGAAGTAATAAAAAAAAAAAATCAAGTTTCCAATTTGCAGTTTTCCAATAGCAGTGCACCAACGCCCCATCATTCTTTAGGCTTTTCCAACTGTAAATTTCCTAGGTAGCATTTGAAAAATGAAATAAGGTGGTTTTCTGCATTTGTTATGACAGAGACAGTTAGAATCTTTAATTACTGAGGGTCAGGTTAGTGAATATCTAAGATTCTTTTTAAAATATCTGGATATTTGGTTTTGATGACTACTATAGTTTTTTTTAAAAGCAAATTTATTGCAATTAAAACATTCAAAACACAATATCAAAAGCATTTGTCTTCTTGGATCATAGAATTTTTATGTAACTTGTCTTTATCTTTAAAGCAAGTCATTATTAAACATGACATAAGTTTAACCTTTATTTTTGACAAATCAATACAAAATAAGAGATTTATTGGCTCTGATATATAAATATAACATATGCTTGACCCAAATGAAGGTGATTTCAGATTTTCACCTGAAGCTCATGATAAATTATAGAAAATACCATTGAAATGCTCATAAGATTATGATACAAGTTCAACAGAAAAATCTTACAGTTTAACTTGGTATTTCTTCTATTTATTATTTGGCTGTTCTAGAAAATATTTCAGTATTTCTGATTTTTGATGCACATGCTTTTCCCAAATCCAAACTTTATTTTTAATCAAGACAACTTTATATATCCTTGGAAAGCTAAATTAGTTCTTTAGAATAGTAAGACATTATTTAGTAAATTTTTCATTCACTAAATGAATATTTTGGTTCTTTTAAATTTTTGATCTGAACATCAACTATGATTTCATGTATTGGTGTGAAATGAAAAGTTGAAGTGTACAAAACAAATTTTAGTATTGAATAGCATTACTTTTGATGTGACACCAGTAAGAGATGTAGATTTGTGTGTCTATATGTGCCATATTTCTATATGTGTACATGTGCTTTGTATGTATATCTTATCAAGTGTTATGAGTAAGTTGTCAGTGAGTTAGATTCATCAAGACAAAACTATATACAAAAGCCAGTAAAGTATTGAATTGTCTACTCTACTCTGTGTGTATGTGTGTGTGTGTGTGCATTTTTTCTATTGATTTTGTTCCTCTAGAGGTCCCTGACCAATACAGCCACACAACTAGATGTTTATGAAGTCAGCATTTAAATCAAAGCTACATAACACCAGAGACTGCTCTTAATACATATGTGAAATGCTTCTTTGTTATATTTAATCTTTGTTATTACAAGGTCCTTATGACGTAGGGACATATGAAATAGCAATTTGATGTTGTTCAATCTAATATTGCCATTTTAATCAGGAGAAACAGAGAGTTAAGGTATTAAAAAAAAAATCTCCCAAGATCAAAGTGTATAGCATGGAGGCAGGATACAAATCCAAAGCCATAGGATTCAAACTCTATCTTTTCCACTACCTTACACGGCAGTGATATCCTTTGTATTTATCATAACCATCTAATTTCTTTGTCCCTGATCCTTGCAAACAGGCTATTAGGCACATGATGTCCTGGTTTTCCTGGGTATATCCCCAGATTCAAATTATTCTTGGGTATGTACCTGCTGTTCTAATACCTTTAACAGTAATGACCAGCTCCAAGTTTTGCTGTTTATTGTCATTGTTGTCACTCTCTTTTCTATCATCTCTTGAACGTGATGGCTCCTACTAATACAACTTGGAGTTTTAACTGCTTCTCAAACTGTGTATTGAAATTTTCTAACAAGTAAAGTATTGTTCATGGTGTAGGATCTTAGTGAATGCTTTTTAATAATTTCTACAGTAAGCGGAAGTCTTAAACCTTTCGTGAAGACACAGCATATCTTCATTAACATGCTGTAATTAACTTTTTGTTGATATTTTCTTCTATGATTTTGTTGCTTCTCCTAGAAATTATTGCTCAGTTGTTGATATTTCCAACTCCAATGGACAGTCTCCTCAGGAATACAGTCTCCCAATGGTTTCTGAGCTATGGCTGAAGTGAAGATTTTGATTCTAATTATTTTAATGAAGATTGTATTTTGTGAATGAGGAATCCTTTACTGTGTGTATAATTAGCAAAAGTCTTTCATGGAAGTTAAGGATAAAAGAACCAATACTTTCTTGGGGCACCAGTGGAAAATTTCTCCTGTCTGTTCATTAGAAAAGGTGGCTCAACTGCTTTATAGATTTTGGAATAGTTACTGCTCTCAGTTTAAGGAAAAATTCAAGGAGAAAAATATCCATTTTAAATTCTTAGAAGCAAATATCACAAAACATCTCTGGAAAAGTATCTGAGTTTTAGTTTTTTCCAAGCAATGTAAGTACATCATTTTAATTCTTGTGTCATCTGTGTTTCTGGACATTCACATTTATGCAGAATTTTCTACATCGGAAGTCCAATTAGTAACATATCATTTTCATTTCACTAATTCTGGGATAAACTTAAAAGAGTAACAATTCAGTTTGGCAAATAGATTCCATGTTTTTAGGTGTAGCATCTCTGCTAGGCTTGCTAAGATGAAAAATTGTCCAAGTTTTTCCAGGTATATCCTTGTTTGAACACTGAAAGTGCTTTGTCTGGGGAAATATCTTGGTCCCAGGAAAACCAGGACACTTGCACACCTATACGTAACCTACTCCACCATGAGGCACCGCCAACATTTTCTCTTTGATTCAAAAGAAAAACAAACAAACCTCGTGTTGTCAATTCCTGTGTCCTTAATTAGAAACGAAGACAGCAATTTCATGTTGCAAGAAACCCAGCCAGATTTATTTCTAAGCTTCATTTCATGTTTTTTTTTCTTATAATGGTAACATTTTCAGAATAGATCAAGTTAGACCTGCCTTCTGGGCCTCCATTTCTTATCAAGAGATCTTTTACCTTTCTTATCTCCTCAGTATTTAGAAATAAGATTTATGATTAAAGACTTTATACATCATTGCATTTGGAAATATGCGACCATAATAATATGAAAATAGATTCACCCTTGCCTTTTCATGGGAAGATTACCATCATGTTTGTTTATTTTGTTAGTTAGTTGACCCACTGAGAGGCACATCTGTTACGCCCCCTGTGGGAAGAAATGAAAAAATGCAGCAGCTTTAGGACATGTCACATGAAGGAGACACAGTGAAAATGGGCAGCATGCGGCAGTGCCATTTAGTGCTTTCCTCCTCACCCATCTCTCCTTGGCATTGCAATTTAAGGTGGATGAATGGTTTGCTCTGGGCTCCAGGCCAACTCCCTGGCCCTGGGGAAAATCATTCTCACACCCACGCTTGAAGCATACACCCTTCAACTCTCTTTCCTGTCCTGCAGCCCCCGAAATGAAACTCTTATCCTCTAGGAAGATGCGGGTCCTTTCATTGCTGTATCTGGGCTACAAGAATCAAAGAGCAAAAGGGATGTTTTCCTCTGAGAACTGGCAGCACACAGAAGGAAGGAAATGCCTATTCCAATTCAAGCATGTTTTAATCTCTGCAGAAGTGAGTACAAGGGAGGGGCAAAACTGGCTAAGAAATCAGTGGGAAAGTCATAAATTTTCTCTTATCCCAACAGCTAAGATTCTTCCTTTACAGTGCCGCCCACCCTTTTTATTTTTCTCTTGAAAGGATTTGGATAATGAACAATCACTTTCTAAATTCTCAAGTTCAAAAATCTCTCTGCAGGAAGAAAAAGGAGTTTTTGAGTAAATCTCCAAAGGCTGGCGGAGTCATTTAAAATGCTCAGAAATTTCAAGACTCACACACACCTCATGAATTTGTCATCTGAATCTACCCTAAAGGATCTGGCACCAAAACAAACCAACAATTCTTTAGTTCCTCTCTTTTCATATTTTTGATAGCTAAAAATGCCATATATATATATATCTTGAATGTCTTCTAAAGAATTGTCTCTCATTGAAAGATATGAATGGACAGTAAACATTATTTTGATCCACTTTGAAAAACTCTGGGCAGGTTTGACCTCAACCTAATCAGGGATCACAGTCAGACAAATGGAGATGGGCAGGCCTTGGGGGAGATGGGCAGAATCTTCAGGACACCTCCCAGGGACTTAGCAACAAATCAGTGCCCTGAAGAATTTAACTACAAAAGGTGATGGTGATGGTGATGGTGATGGTGATGGTGGGAGATTTTAGAATGAAGGAGATTTAAGGGACAGAAAAAGCAAATAGAATGTAGAACCGTGCAGCTTGATTTCTGATTACGGCAATGTAATCACTAAAGGAGAACACCTTTGTTCTTAGTATGCTAAAGTATTTAAAGATAAGATGTCTTGATGCATCCAAAGTATTTGTGAAAACATATCAAGAGGGAAGGAGAGAGAGAGAAGGAAGAGGAGGAGGAGGAGGTGAGAGAATTTATCTCACTCTCTGATTTGGAGCTCACTGGAAAAATTCCCTGCTTCTGTTCACATCCAGGCAAGTTCATGAGTTCACTAACTAGCTTCAGAATATAACTTGGGCTTTTTGGACGTGTTTTAGAGATCCGTGTTAGTCGGGCTTCCATTTAAATTTTAGCTCACAGGAAGAGCCTTACTCTCTGCAAAGGTGTGTCAGAGCAGAATTTCTTACAGATGTTCCTTCAAGAAGTATTCCAAATGTGTTTCCCTCAATTAATTTTTCAATCAATTTCTATACCTACTTCATTATATTTTTAATTTAATTTGCAAATAAAATGGCACTTACAGTTTTGTTCCTCTTACTACCCCTCATTTCCATTTCTAGAATCTCAATTATGCTATGTGCTTACTACAATAATTGCATTGTTTGATATCAGGAACCATCACAGCATAGTACGGAGGCTATTCACAAAAAAACCCCTTGCTGTGTACTCACACTAAAGGCTTGATTCATAAATTTGAAAAAAAATTCATGATTTCATGAGCTAGTGGAAATACCCCAGGGCATGGGCATGATAAAGTATGGGTATTTTTGAACATGATTTTAAGTAAAGTCTGGGGGAATTATTTTCTCAAAAATATCAAAAGTACCTCCATGGAAATTTACTTTTTCCCTCAAGGAGTCTTTAGTCATGAATTTGACCATTCTACTCTTTTATTAAATGCTCATTTGGATATTTGGAAATCAGCACATGGCAGTCATTTTGGACATTTGGTAGTGAGCAATGTATTGACAAAATGAATAACCTCAAAATTTACCCCAATTATTTAACATCTTTGAAAGATTCACCTCTTGGTCTATTACATTTTGATCCACTTAGACTTAAAGTATCCATATTGTTAAAGTATCCATATTTTACAATATCAATATTATTTTTCCTTGATGGCATTCTGTAACTCAAAGTATTACAGCTAGAACCTTAATAATGCTATGCTGGGCACTGTGCTGAGCAGTACTTATACAAGATGAGGGATTACAGTGTGCCCTGCTGATGTTTAAGGAGAATGTGATTCAACAGAGGACAGAAGATATATGTAATGATTATAATGTAAGGCAGAGTACAGTCTACTTTATGGAGATTTGTACACAAGTGTTACCCTGGCTTCTTTATTCATCACTCCAAAAGAATTAGAAGCCCACTCTTCATGATTTAAAATGTTTTCTTCCTGCCTTACTGAAAGTACTACATTTACTAAATGATGGTTAGGTGAGTTAATACCCTGAAATAATTCTCCAGTCGAAGTCCATGGTATTCATGTTCTGTCTGTAACACCTATTAAAGTTTGTGGCCTTGGCAATTCTTGGTCTGGAAGGTTTCTTGTTGAAATTGTAAGAGTTTGATGCCAGCAGGGGAAGTTTAAAAGAAGAGACCCAAATGACATTTTGTTTGGCCATATTTTTCTTAGCAACTATTCAGAAAGATGAGATAAATACATATTTGTAGTATGAGAAAGGACAAAACACTTTCCTCTTCTACAAACCCAGCTCTCTTTGGGGGAGAAGGAAATCAGTGATTTTGCTTAGCCCCTTGGGTAGTGAAAGCAGCGGGTGGTCCCATTAGAGGTTTGAAGTCTCCTTTAACTCACAGGAGCTCAGTTGTTTGGAAAGGTCAGGATCAGTCCTGAGGGGAAATGAATGGCCAGAACAGCCAAGGCTTAGAAGTTTTGCTGTATTCTCCCTTCCCTAAGGGACAACCATGCCTTTGCAACTGCTAGCTTCTCTTGAAAAGGAGTTAAGGCCTTTTCTGGAAGATGTACAAAGATCAAAAGGCTTTAGAGCAAGTCATTCTTGCAAAATTTCCTTAAGTAAAACTAGTTGTCCAAAAAAACCCCCCAAACAAAACACAATGACATTTCCTCTTAACATAAGTAATGTAAACAGTGGTAAAGGAGCTCTCTCAGCCTTTCTGATGAAGGATAAAAACCAGCTGTGAACAAGAATCAAGCAATTTCTCCTTTTCTTTGTTTTCAGTGCCCACGCTCTCTTCTGCCCTGTGCTTCTGGGACCCTTGTTTCTCTTTAAACATGTCTATTTTCCAGGGAGTGAATTTTTTCTTACCTGGTCAAGGTTTCATTTAAAGTTTCTCTTCTCCAAAAATAATGTTTTCAATATCCTGCTTGTCACATTAGCAACAGCTGTGTTCAAGATTGTGGCATTTTAAGTCCTCTGTGGATGCACAGTGCCTCTTAGCAGCCAGCCAACTCCTGGCAAAGCCGGCCGTCCAAGGCCTCACCAGCGTTAGGCACTTCATGTGTGTCACTGTGAATAGAAGGCACAGTTTATGAATGCCTATTACTTTGAAAATCACCCAGGGTACAATGAGGTAATGTCTTCGTTACTTTTCTCTTGGTGCAGGAATAAAATACCTGACACTCAAAAGTAAAGGGAAAAGTTTATTTAGTTCACAGTTTGCAGAGGTTTTAGATCATAATTGGCTGGCTCCAGGGCAGGATGGCTTGGCAAAGGGTCATCACAGAAAAGAGCAGTTCATGATGCCCACAAGGTAGTGAAAGCAGCAGAAGACCTCCTCAGCAGCATCTTTCTGTCCCTTTTGTACTCTATTTAGGCTGCTGAGATTAGGGTGGTGCCAAACCAATGAGTGGAACATTTTCATAATCACACACTCTTACTCCCAGAACTGCACCTTTGAATCAATCACTCTCTAGTTTCAGCCACCTCTGAAAAAGGTCCACTTATGACCACACAAGGCTTTGGGGGCATATCTAAACACAAGCCATAACATTCCACCTCTGGACCCCCAAAGACTTATGCACATCCCTTTATGTAAAGACATTTAGTCCACTTCTAAGAGTTGCCAAAGTCCTAACAGATTCAGCATTATTGAAAAGTCCAGGTGCAAAGTCTCCTCTGAAATTTAAGGCAAACTCTTAGCTACAAGACCCTGTAGAGATAAAAAGAGAGTTAGACACTTCCAACATTCAGTGACACAAGATAGACATTTCCATTCCTAAAGTTCCAAACATGGGGATACAGAGTAGTGGTAACAAAGCAAGACCAAAATCCAGCAGGGCAAATATCAAGTCCGCTAGTTCCATGTGCAGCCTCTGAGGTAATCTGTGGCAAGATGTGAACTCCAAATGGCTTGGGTGGCTTTAGCCCTAAGGCACTGCCAGTGGTTGTAGCTCCTATGGCTTTTCTCTGGGGCCAGCTCTGCTCCCACCTTGTTTTCCTCAGATAATTCACATTTCTGGCTTCTCCAAACTTCTGGAGTCTCCACTGCACCTTTGGCTTCACATTCATAGCTTCACACACTGCCCTCCCAGGGGCACACTCTCTGACTACCCTCTGACCTTCTTCTGAAACCTGGGTAGAAACATTTCTGATCACATAACTCTTGCATTCTGCATGCCTCTAAAACCAGCACAGTCTACTGCCAGCTTGAGCAGTACCCAGGCTTTCTTCTCTCTTGGCTATAGGGGTTGAGTGCCTATGAACCAAATCCTGAGGAACAACTTCCCTAGGGAGCTACCATTCTGAAACATGATGGTCTGAGGCTCTGTTCTCAAAGCAAAGTCTTTCACTTTGGCAATTTTGAATCTGCAAAGGGTAGAGTCCTATTGCTTTGCATGATACCCTCAGGCTATCTTTTATATTCTCTTGTTTCTTCTCAGCAATCAAGATCCCCTCTGCTGTACCTTTGCAGTCCACAGTTTTACTGGAACTTCCTTTCTGGCCAAACTCAGAATGCTTTAAATCATTCTGTTGGCCTCTTTGCTCTTGACTCTTAACATAGATCTGGCTAAAAGCCCCCAACAGTAGCCATGCCACTGCTCAATATTAGACTACCTTGAAATTTCTTCTGCAAGGTTAATTAGTCAACTGCCCTAAATCTCAGCCTCAGGCAAAGTCTCTAGACATGAATAAAATGCATAGAAAATTTTTGCCAAGCCATAACACACAAGTGAGGTTGGAGAAGGGTGCAGTTCCCCACAAGCAGACATCAGCAACACAGCAGTAGCAGGCAGCTGAACAGAGCAAGAGCCACCTGCATCTTTATTGGTTAACTCTTATATAGGTTGTTATCAATGTTTACATTCTTGCATAGTGCCATGAGTGTTTACCTGTGATAAGCCATGGTTATATAACTGTATCCTGCTGTGCCCCTCTGCTAGAGAGTGGGCTGTCATTAGATGCCTCTGAGCTTTGAAGCATTCTGAATGGTCCTCCACAAAACATTGTCTTGAGTCCAGCAGCTAATGCAGTCCTTCTTGCCAGCAGAAACCTCCCAAGCCTGTTCTTTACCAGCAGGATTTCTATCAGCCTGCTGGTCTTCTGACCTCTCACCCGAATCTTCCAAACAGAACAGCCTAAGGTGTTCCTGCTGTACTTTTTCAGTTGGCATCTCTGAATCTTTCCAAACTCTTCCCATATGCCATTCTCAAAGCCTCCTGAACCGCATAGTCAGGTATAGTCACATCAATGACCCCACTTCTCTCATACCAAATTCTGTCTTAGTTACTTTTCTTGCTCCTGAGATGAAACACTGAATACCCCTTTAACGGGGTTCATTTAGCTCACAGTTTGTAAAGGTTTCAGTTTATAATTGGCTGCCTCCAAGGCAGAGTGGTTTTTCAGAGGAGAATAGTTCATGGTGGACAGAAGATAAAAAAAACCAAGCAAGCAAAGGGGAAGATGAGCCTCTTTTTGTCTCCAGGCTACCAGGAGTACTGGGGTTTCAAACAAATCAGTGGACTGATTTAGTAATCACCCACCCTAAATTGCAGCACCCTAATCATAGCACTATTCTATGAATCAATCATAAACTCTAGATTCAGTGATCTCTGAAAAAGCCTCACCTATGACTAAGTGAAGCTTTGGGGGGACATCTAGACACAAGCCACCACAGGTAATACTGGAAATTTGGTAAATTAAGTCCGTCATGAAATCCTATCAAAATCTCTTCCCTTCCTTGACCTATCAGGATTGCTTACAAACTCTACCAATTAGCCTTGATGTAACAATTCAGTATTAAGTGTAATCTGCATTTCTTTAGTATTGCAGAGAAATTTTCAGAAGTTAGGTACCAAAATTAGATATAAGACAGTGGATAAAATAAGGACTCTTGACTTTTAAATAATTAATGCCTGATAATACTAGAAAAGATATACTAATCTTTTAGAAATAAAATAGAACTGCATGAATATTTTCTTGTCTTTTACATGTATATAATTCAGACACCTTAGTTAGAATTTTATGCTTTGGGATTTGATCAAAAAAACCAGAATCTATCTTTGTCTGTTGATGGCAAGAAATTATTACAAATTTTATAAACTAATTTCTCTTCAGTGAGAAGTATCTTGTTTAATTTACTTCACTGCCCCTCAGATCACCCTATGAATCTAATTGTGTATATGTGCATCTCTCAGTTGCATCTTTTAATAGTATTCATAAAATCTCTTAAAGCAAAAGAAAAGCGATGCTCACTGATTGGTTTTTCTGCTTACCATCAAGGCCTAATATCGACTCCAGTTCCACAGACACACAGCAGATGGCAGTGTGTGACACAGATTCCAGAGCATCTTAGGCCTGCAGGAGCAGCTGACTGGGGAGAGCTTGACTCTCTGGGCACGGAAGATCGTCAGAGGAAAAGGCTTTCCTCAAAGGAAATGTTTTCTCCACGTAAACTTGTTTTGCTGAATCAGTAAACTGCAGTTATTTGAACTACTTTGACACCAAAGAACATTAAGCTTCTTTAATGTAAGCCTGACAAAAATCTGTCCTTCAGAACTCCTCCTCATTACATGGCATAATCTTCAGTTATATGATGTGCTGACCTCTCTGTGCTTCATATTTTATTAATTTTTTAAAACAGGGTCATCTCGGGAAACCTACAGAGAAGTGTTCTGGATATTTTATAAAACCTGCTGTATTAACCAGGATTTTGTGGTTTGGCTTTTTAATCATCATGAGTAAACTAACTTAAGCATCAATGTGCATGCTTAAAGGACACAATTAGGGGACCATACTTTTTGGTTATGTTAAAGTATTTTTACACTTTTATATAATATTTTCCCCCAAATTAAGTAACAATTCATTAGTAACCTTAACATAGTTATTAAAGAAGAGACAGGCATCTAGGGTAGTTTTGCAGAAGATGCAAACACAGTGATTACTTCCTTAATAAGTATTGAAATCATTTGTAATGTGATATTCATTATTAAATATTAGCCAAGAAGACCCGACTCACAGCGTAACATATTTGTAAAGAGATAATTTTCCTAAAGTGAGAGTTCTTAGAATGAAAGATGTATGAGAATCATACACAACACCCCAAAACACTGATATTTCACAATTTAAACAGAATTAAACTCATATACAGTGCCTCTCCCAAACCTTCCCTCCCATCTGGATTTGTGTTTTCAGATCGGGGACTTTGCCCTGACCTCTATTTTGCAGTGTGTGTGGCCTGCCTGGCCTTCCCCACTTGAACTAATATGCCACATCGTGTTTATTTCTCTACACCTCTTTGTCCATTTAGATTTTAGAGCTCTGTCCAATTCCCCAGGCCCTTGGAACTCCCAGCTTTGGCTTTTCCTGGTCTGACTCGCTCTGCTGGCACTCAGGCTTGGCACAGTTAGGCTAAACCAGTAGGCATCACCAGAATTGTTTCTATTTGGCTACAGCGCTTAGAACTCCAAAATTGTGTGGATGATCACAAGTATCTCTTTCCTCAGTGCCTGAGGCAGAGGCTTTTAGAACATGGCTTTTACTGCTCTTTTAAATGCTGGTATATTTTAGGGTTCTACTCCAACCTCTCTGTCTCGCTCTTCCCAGTTTTCATTGCAGTCTCGACAACTCTGCAGCTCCCAGCTGCTGTCGTTCACTTCCAGGCCTGTACCTGTAGCCTCGATCCTTCTCCTGACCTTCGGCACTGGGTAACTCACTCCGTGTCTCATTGGCACCTCTGTAAGGACAGCAGCTCATGCTTCATTTTCCTCAAGGATTTGATCTTCCCGTTCCTCTCAGTCTAGTGCCTGACGCCAGCAGGCATCTTTGCATCCAGGTCAGAAACCCCATATTCATGTTGATCTTTTTCTTCCTCCAAACAGTGACCGAGTATTGTTGATCCTGAATCCTAAATATCTTGGAAAATAATTTTTTCACCATTTCTTTTGCTAACATCTTAAATCTGACCAGCGTCATCTTTTAAGTCTCTGCATCAGTCGTCTAACTGATCTTGTTCTAATCTCACTCTTTTGCAATCGGTTTCCCATATTGCAGCTTCATGATGATGAAATCATTTGAACATTCATTTGATCAGATTTTCTTTCCTGATTAAAACTCTTCTAAGGCTTACCTCCCTCCCGCTTGACTCCTGCTCATTCACTGGGCTTCCACCTACGCTCCACTTTGCTCTGAACACCTAATCTGGCCTTTTAACTTGTGTGAAATAGTACTTCATGTTGTTTATTAGACCATATGCTTCCTCTACCATAACATTTATAGAATATATTTATTGCGTTACTCAGGTTACCTGTTTCTGTCCCCACTAGAGATTACACACTCTGTAGAGGCAGAGACTATGTCCAGTGTATTCATCTAGTTTGTCTCTGTTATTTAGGACATTGTTTCCCGTATTGTAGGAGCAGAAGATAGGGGTATAGTGATGCCTTATTTGTGGTAGGAATATGTGATTGGATGCACTTATAGCAAAGTATCAACCCATAATATTCATTGGACCATTTCTCTGGAAGGTGATGGTAACTAGTAATTAAAATTGTGTTAGGGTGAAAGTAAAGCCATATCAGTTACTTTTATTACTCTCATGTAGGATAGACTAATTGACATTGCTCTCAAAAATCTCCTGTGTTTTTAAGAAATAACATTACATGTATGAGTATTTAGGAAAGAGAATGTCTTCAAACAGCCAAAATGTGTTTTTGCTTTGTTACCTACATTTGGATGTGGCTAAGGTGATGTATGTAACCAGCAATGTATTCTATATCACAGTCTTGTCAACTTCATGGTGTTATTTACCTTCTCATCTATTTGTCTTCCCTCCACTGTACTGTAACATAAAAGGCATTATCTGTGTTATTCTATTTGGGGGCATATCCGCTACTATTTAGTAGAGTACTTAAAAAAAGTAAATGCACAAAAGATGTTCAAGTGTAAAGCCTGAAATTTTGCAGGCTTTTCTGGCAATTTCTGAGGGAAGATTGGAATTTGTATTGTTTTATTTTGACTGACCTTACAGTAATGAGCAGCATATCATCCTAGCAGCTAAGATGATACGTTGTGTTTAGGGATGATTGTTAGTTGAAATATTTGAGTACATAAGACGGTCTTTGCTGAGCTCATAGGACTATACTGAGTCTGCTTGTTAGTCCTTATCTTTTCTTGCTTTGTGATGATACCATGCTAAGGGGAATCCCTAACAGAATTTTTAAAACTTGAAGGGCTCATGTCCAGGCAGGCAAATACTGATAAAAACATTTGAAAATGTAGGCGACCCAGAGAGTCATGTCTGTCTCTTCAGTTAGTACATACGTTATCAGTAAAAATAATGGTAGAAAATAAGGTGGATTCCACATATCCAGATCACTGGTGAGGTCTGCTGAGTTACTATGGCTGTCAAAATAACATGAATCTGACCAGCTAAAAGAGTTAGGTAAACCTCTTTTTGCATGCATGAAATTTAAAAAAAAATCATAAAATTTGCTGGTAGAACAGGACAGAAGTTGGTTTTTTCTCATTTGAAGATGTCCAGAAGTATGCAGTCCAGAGGTTTTAGCAGCATGTGAAGATCACATCCTGTCACTTGATGTGGTGGGAAGAGACTTTTTCATTATCTGAGAAATTAAGATGATGGTAACACCTGCCTCACGGAGTTAACAGGGTGCAATGACGGAAAATATGTGAAGAATTTGCAAACATCCTGGCTCATTGAAAGTGCTCAATAATGCTATAATTTGGATCTATAGTGGCCACCAAAGGCCAATATGCTAAAGACTTAGCTATCAGCTTGTGGTAGTCTTGGAGGTGGTGGAAATTTTAAGGAGTAGAATCTAGTGGAAGGCAGATGAGTCACAGGGAATGCCCTTGAAGGAGATGCTGATACTCCAGCCTGTTTCTATCTTTCTTTCTTTCCTGGCCACTATGAGGTGAGCAGACCTCTTCAACCACATAATTGTCCCTCAACGTACTGGCTCACTACAAGGCCAAAAGAATAGGGCCAATAAACTATGGCCTGAACTCCTGGAAGCTATGAGCCAAAATAAACCTCTCTTCTTTATAAGTGGCTTATCTCTACTATTTTATCACAGGGATCAAAATCTCATGTGATTTATTAATGGGGGGAGCCACAGATTCATCAAGTGATCCCACTAACAATTGTGTAAGTAACATTCTGATAACACACACAGGAAAATGGTAAAGGGTGCTGTAAGACAATGTAATGAGGTTTCTGACCTAGCGTGGGGAGCTCTGGGAGGAGTTGGCATCCAACTGTATCCGAAAGGTAACTAGGCATTAGCTAGGTGGCTGGCTGGGGTTGGTTCCAGTCAGAGAACCACCCCATCCTGAAATATGAGAGAGCTTCTGAGAGGAGCAGAAAGAGGCTTTGTGTCCGGATTTCAGGAAGTGTGGCCGCAAAGGGCAGGGCCAGGGGGACAGTAGGGATTTTGGTTTTTTTGAAGATTATTGGTCAGACACCTACCGTGATGAGGTGATAAGGAGGGCTTTGCCACGGCTGGCTGAATATCTGCTGGTTTCTGGAGCAAGTTTGGTATTTTCCAAACCCTCTCTGGTTGATGAGCCCCAGGATGGGTACCCGTAGGCAGCTGGTGTGATGCGGAGGATCGCTATGTTGCCTCCCTCGGACCCTGGTGTGATTGTGCTGACTTGTGAGCAGCACAGGCTGTGTAGAGGGACGTCCCTAAACTAGATTTTGGTTTGAATAGTGAGCCTGGCCAAGGCTGTGTGTGAGTCTCTATGGGAGCAAGTGCTTGGTGTGTTGGGATAGCACCGTGCCGCACCAACACCTAGCCAAGCCCAGATAAGCAGGCCATAAGGCTGCGGCTAAGATACGAGGAAACGTCTCTGCTGAGGCCTGTGTGACTCCAGAGAAAATTCCTTCTCAGAATTGATTAAAAAACAGGCTACTCTTTAAGCACAACCTGAATCTGGCTGTTCTGTTCCTTTTGTAAGAATGCTTTGTTCCTTCTTTCACAAACCTTGCCTGCCCAGCCACTTATCTAGCACATCCAGCTGTAATCCGCTCACCATTTTCCTCACTGTGAATGTGATCAAGAAACATGGAGGTTCTGGCTGCCTTGTGGCCTTTTGTTCTCCGAGAATAACTGGCCATCCCAGATCCCCATTACATCACCATTTTGTCTCTTGCTCTTTCTTTTCACTATGCGCCATAATACTTTGCAGGAGACTGAGGTCCACTGCAGGGGTCCCCAGTAGTCTGATATACCTTGAATTCCTATATTAGTATGGCTCATAATTCTGAAGGTACAAGGTCAGGGGCTGCATTTGGGCACTGACTCCTGTCTGACAGAGTCCCAAGGGAGCATGGATGTCATATGGTAAGTAAGAGGGAGTGTGCGTGTGTCTGTCTGTCCAGTGTCTTGTTCTTATAAAGCCAACCAATATTCAATCATGGGGGAAGAACCTCATCCTAATTATGTTCCAAACACCACAGTTGGGTCAAATTTCAACCCTCTCAGTACTGTAAGAAACAAAGTCTTTTCTATCAAAAATATGAACAAGAGAATGTCTCTGTCTTAAACTCTAGTTCATTCTAGGATACCCCTGCTTTGTCTTGTGCACAGAGTTTCAAAAATGTTTATTCAGTTTAGATTCAAGGAACACAGGTAACAGCCAAAGAACTTATCAGCAGCCAAAGAGTTTTAATGCCCTATACCCTCACTGCCTCCCTACCCTTCTCCACCCTTGGCCCAGCAACCCTTCGTGCCACTTAAACTAGCCAATTGTGACAGATTATGAATATTCAGTCCAGCCAATGGGAAAAAAGGTCAGCTGCTTCTCATGCCTTAGGGTAAAATAAGCCTGCTACAGCCTCCCTGTGGACCTGATACCTCGTTGCTGGGGTGTGCCTGCACCTTTTTGCAAAAGTAAAAGCTTGCCTTGTCTAGATTTCTTAATGTCAGAATTCTTTACTATCTGCACTGACAAATTGAGTTTGGGGGCTTACTTCCAACAGTAAATGACAGTGGAGATTCAGTTTCAGCATGTGAACGCCTGGGGGACATATTCAACCATTTCCAAATGGGTGGGGTGCTAGCTGATTGCAAAGTGCTTAGGGTAGTACATTGGAGATCAGATAATTAGGTTGAAGGGAAATTCATCTAGACTCAGACTTCCTCATCTACACAAACATATTTCAGTAGCTCTAAACCCGAAGAATGAATATATGGACAATCTGATAAAATTTATGTTTTGCTCTACAAACCACCAGGATAAACAACTCCATGGGGCAGGGCCGCCCATGTGACTCTTACACACTGGACACTCACTCATTCGGGCTCACACTGAACCCAGCAGTGGGGGAGCTTTGCTCAGGGTCTAGGACTTACCAGAGACAAAGCAGCCTTCTTTGCAAAGCTAAGCACTACTTGTTTCCTTGAAATTGGCCTAAGGTCATTGTCATTGGTACTGGGATTCAGGTTAGAGCTAGGTTTTTTCACAGATAATATTGCAGAAGGAAATCAACACATGTGACATACTTGTACATAAGTCATACTGACATCGCAGGCTTTTATCCCCAGTACGTTTGACCAAAACAATACAGAGAAATGAAAGATAAGGAATGAAGTTCAGGAATAGTAGGACTGCAACAGGGACTACAGATTATCCACTGTGTGTGAAGTCTAATCACCTTTGACTTTTTGTAGTCCACCTACTCCTATAAATGTAAAAGTACAACATTCTACACTTTCTCATTGCCAAAAATATTCTCTTTGTGAAGCTTACCAGATTTGCCAAAGACACCTCCGTCTGAAGAGGAGAGCAAGGAATGCCGTCAGCATGCTTTGCTGGCATTTGTGATTAAAGTGCCTCTGTCTTCTTTCAGATCACCAGCAGGATCCACTTTAATGTGTAAGTGGGCAGCAGAGAGGAGGCAAGGGCACCAACTCAGAGAAGCGACGGGTGCAAACCTTGGTTACCCACACTCACGGATGAAAACTGCCTCACTAGAGCTGCTGCCTGTTGAAAATATCAAACTGAATTTTGAGCAAATGGATCATACTTTTGTTCACATCTTAGATTCCTCGTCAGGCTGATTTCCCCCTTCTCTTCCCCAGTGGCTGCACCTTATCTGACTAGCATGTGTGAAAGTCAATTTATTTTTTAATCAGGAAACTATGGAAACAGGCTTAATTTGTGATTTAATCTTTACTCATGGAAGCACTAATAGTAATTAAAAATTAATCTAAGAGTAAAAAAGATCTTCATGCAAATTTTTGATATGTTGTCATGAAGGTATTAAGATATCACAGAGAAGTTGTTCCAAATATTTCCAGTCCTTGAAAATTTTTTAAAAATGACATTTCTTCTTGAAGTCAGCATTACTGTGGTAATGAGGAAGTTAGGAATTAAAAGTGTTTCTGGAAAGGAACTATTTCTCTTGGCAAACAAAGTCTCAGTAATAACACATCAGTGTATGTTCAAGCCACAGTCAGTGCTACCTAACAAATGTCAGAGTTCAATCAGAAGTAATGCTTTTCATTGGTGTCAAACAAGTGCTGAGGGCCTGTACGGTGTTACACAGTACAGGAGAACAAGCTGATGTGGCATCATTACTGCAGCTAAGTAAGTTAAACAGAAAAAGTGAGATGAAGCCAACCACTATGGTGAAAAAGGAAGAAAAGGGCTCTGTATTTTAACACATCACCCGATTGTGTAATGGCGGAAGAAACCTTGCAAATGACGGCTTGAGTGCATTGCTGGAATTTTTGGAGCCAAGGTTTGCTGTTGTCACTTAGAATCATAGGATCCACTGCATAACAGTGGTCCTTGATTTAGTGTTAGAAAGTCCCGAGGGCCCATAAGAGCCTTTTAAGGTATCTATGTGTCCTCTTTTTCTTTCCAACAAAATATATGTGGGAGCCAATTTTTCTTCACAGACTTCAATCAAAACGACTTATCAAGCATAGAACAAGCAGATGGGCAAATCCAGCCATGTTTTATTAAGCAGGAATTATAGTGATTTGCAAGCATGCAAAAAATCATCACCCTTTTCACTAATTGCTTATTGTCTTAGAAAATGTTTTTTTAAATAAAAACTGTCAGTTGTTTATGTTAATTTATAGTGATTCTGTTATTTTAAATGAGTTTAATAAATCTTTAAAAATTTCTTTTAGTTTCTAATACTATGAATGTAGAGAAATATAATTCTAATAAACAAAAATTTTTTTTTAGGTTTCTTACCCATGTGTAAGGGAATAAAGAATATCATCTTGCACCAGTAAACATGGATTTTTTTTTTTTTTTTTTGGTTTTTCTCTGGTACCGGCAACTGAACTCACGACCTTGCACTTGCCAGGCAGGCGCTTTTGCTGCTGAGCTAAATCCCCAGCCCCCAGTAAACATGGATTATCAATGAACAATAGAGCAAATATTGGTGAGTAAGTGTGTGTGTGGGGAGGGGATACCCTTGCACACTGTTTGGGGTATGTAAGTTTGTATAGTCACTTTGGAAAACAACACGGAGTCTTCTCAAAAGATTAAAAATGCAACTACCTTATGATATACAAATCCTACTTCTGGGTCTGTATCGAAAGGGAAAGAAACCAGTATGATACAGAGGTATGTGGACTCCTATAGTCACTCTAGCAATATTCACAGTAGCTAAGGTACAGAAACAGTGTGAGTATCTGTCTTAAACAACTTCTCAAAACTGCTTTTGTCAGTGACCAAAATACATGACGGGCACAATTTGAAGGGGAAAAAGTTTATTTGGCTCACAACTTCCTCAGTGGGTGCTGAGGAAGAAACATCATGGCAGAAGGGTAGAAAAGCCACTAACCTCATGTCTTAGTCACTTTCCTTATCACTGGGACAAAATACCCAGCACCCACAACTTTAAGGAGAAGGAGTTTATTTTGTCTCACCTTGTTAGAACTTTGGTCCGTAGCTGGCTGGCTCCAGGGCAGAAGAGGCCTGGGAAAGGGCCTATCTTTGAGAAAAGATGCTCAAGTCATGGTGGCCGGGAAGTAGAGAGTGAAGGGAGGCTCTAGGGAGGGAAGTGCACCCTTCTAGGCCATGACCCCAGGGACCTGCTTCTTCACACCAGGCCCCACCTCCTCACAGTAAGTCAGCTATAACTCCCCCAGAACCCAGTCACCTTCCAAACACATGATGATGCCATTTTAGATCTGAACCATAGCACCCCATGGTAGCCAAGACACAGAGGCAGCAGGAAGGAAGTGAGAGGAAGGATCAGGGACCAGATATGGTCACAGCCCAGGACTCACCCCGACACACCCAGAAGGGGGCTTTACTTACTTCTCTGGCAGCATCTCTCCAGCCAAACATATTATCAGTCAAGATGAACCAGCCCAGTACCCACCAACGGAGGAATGGGTAATGGAAATGTGGTCTGTATACATAGAGGAGCGCTGTTCAATATCTCAAATTTTGAGTCATACGGTGCAATTTTCAGTGTGCTTTAATGATGTCATCATGCATAGAAAAGTATACCTGATCAAGCATGCCTGATTAGAGTCACACAGCCTTTCACATGGAGTCTACGACCCAGATTGTGTGTGGAGATGGCGTCTCAGGCACTCTCTGAACCTGGGCACGGTCACCTCAGAGGGGAGCTGAGGCCAGGAGAGATGGAGGTGCAGAGGTCAGACCTTTAAAATCTCAGCAGAAAATCTCCTAGTTTGAGTACGTTGTCCTTTCTGTCCGGGTTATATCCATGGTCTCATTTCTTTCTCTTTGGTACATGTTGTTTTTCCAGTGACTGTTATTTGGATTTTAGAAAAAGAATGGGTCAGTGTTTTTTGCTTGTGGTACTGGGGATTGAATCCAGGGCTTTCACACTGAAATATACCCCCAACCCTTTTTTTATTTTTATTTTGAGACAGGATCTCACAAAACTGCTATGTTGCCCAGGTTTGTGATCCTCCTGCCTCAGCTTCCCAGAATCCTGGGATTACAGGTATGCACTATCACACCTGATGGTGTTTCACTGTGTCAGGTGGACTGGTTGTGAATTTCTGGGCTCAAGTCATCCTCCTGCCTTAGCTTTCCAAGTAACTAGGACTACTGGTGTGTGCCACCGTGTAGTAAGTACATATATTTTTACGTTTTCAACTACAATATGCATGTAGTTTTTTTTTTTTTTAATTTTAAAGAGAATAAAACACAATGTCAAAATAACAACATACACAAAAATAAAAGGGCACAAAAACAATAAAAATGTTACAGGGTTTCAAAACAAAATGATAGGAATTAGTGTTCTGGACTCGCAACCAGAAACGAACCAAATGGTACCGACCGACAAACACCAAGACTCACGGACCGCCAATTGGAATTTAGGATGAGCCTTTATTCCTGGCCAGGGACTGACTGAGAGCCTCCACGCAGGGAAGGATCAGACCAGTGCCCATCCAGGGACGAGAGTAGCTTTTATACCCTAAAACCGCATCCTTTTTGGCAAACACATGTCACATCTGTAACAATGAGGGGACTCTTTTTTTTTTTTAATGGCAGGAACAGTACATTCCGAGAATCCGGGAGGGGTAGAGCATTTAGGGGAAGAACAATACGTTTTGGGAGTCCAGGAACGGCAGGGTGTTTACACCTAGTTTACAACCACACATTCCAGAAATGGTAAACATGAAGATCTAACCCCAGGGCAGGGGTGGGAACTGGGAATTAAACTAGAACCTTTGATGTCTGTGGTGGTGAGGCTTTTACAATTAGTAGTGGTTGTTATATTGCATATTGTCATCTTCAACGAAGTTGCTCAGATTACCAGATGTAAGAATGCAAGATTGATCAAATCATTAAAGAGAATAAAAAATAATAACAAATGTGTGCAGTTTTAAACCATTCTTTTTTGAATATAAAATTTCTTATATACTTTCAGCTTTTAATTAAATATTATATTACTACTAAATTTCTACTTTTCATAGTTGTAGTATAATTAACAGAATCTTTTCATTATTGCTACTTAATTAGGTTGTTTCTGATCATTTGGGATCATAGTTGAAACCAAATGAACCAACTTGATACAAATGTAGTGTGACAGTTAATTTTGCTCATCAATTTACTTGGCTTGAGAGAGAAGAGACGTAAAGTACATTTCTGGATGTGTCTGTGCAGGTCACGGGGGCATGACCTTGAGATCTCTGTTCAGCTCCCGGCCCCTTTCCCTCTGGCTGTTCCCAAGTGCTTTGCTTCCTGAACAACATGGGCTTTCCCAGGCCATGTTCTTCTTTCGTGGTGTTTCTGCCCTGGAGCCAGCCAGCCATGGATTGAAAACTCTGAAACCCAGCTAAATAAACTTTTTTATCCTTTAACTTGTCAAGTATTTTGTTCCAGCAATAGAAAAGTGACTGATATATGTAGCATTTTTTTTTTTTTTTTTTTTTTGCAAAATTGCTAGTCAAATCTCAAAGTGGGCTAGAAAAGTTCTTGTAGATTTTGGGCACTGACTTCATTTACATTAAAAAGTAGTGTTTTTGAAAAGAATAATGGGATTTAAAGAAGCAGATTATCTTTGGTGTTCCTTGGCTAGGCTTAGTTTTCAGTGTCTTTCAGGACCTGGAAGGCTTCCATTGAGAGCAGATATCCTGTTATTATGCGGTTGTGTTTCTAGAGTCCAGTTGAAGCCGGGAACAGGGAAAGCTCTTGATGGACAGAGATGAGTGAATGTGCTCTGGCGTACAACTCAGAGCTATTGGCGCGTTTGTCAGGCAGGCCTCAGCAGCGTCCACTGTTTCTTCCTCTGCGTATGACAATTTTGCTGCACTTCTCTTTCTATCTCTAAGTCCTTTACTGGAGCTACACGCAGTATGTAACATTTGAATCTTGGTAAGAAGCTCTGCTGCTTGTTATGCAATTCGTCATTTTTGGAAGAGTTCTCAGTTCATATTATCTCACAGGCAGTGCTCAACCTTATACGATGTCTTTGGTCCAATCAGACACACCTAGCAAGTCAAAGTCACTCAAAGGTAGAAAACACACAGGAGGCCCCGAAAGAGGCTGTACGTCAGACCCAGTCCCTTGGAGTAGCTCAAGTCTAGAAGCATCAGGAATTCTGAGTTTTGAGAGTGGTTGGGCTTCTTCATTGTCAAGAACATCTTTCTGATTTGTGTTCAGGCATGATTACTTTAGAGCAGTTGATGTCAACGATTCTGTTTGATTTACATTCATTCAAGCCTTGATTAGATTTCTAAGAGTGCTTTAAAGGATATTCACATAAACTTTAAGGACAAAGTAAAAAATTTGTCCCTAAAAGTTGTTCTGTCATGGGCATTTCATTAATTTTGTAGCAGATTTTTCTAATTTCATTCATATGTGATAATTTCCTTTGAAATTCTGAGGATCCTTTAGTCACTCTGTGTGACAACTGCACTAGGACTGGCTTAATTCTTATAACTGGATTTAGACATGGAGCTTTTTTTTCCTCCCTCTTCCTCCTCTTCCTGTTTTTCCTCTCCTCCCTCTTCCCTTTTCCCTTCCCCTGCCATCCCCTACTTCCTTCCCCTCTTCTCCCCTCCTCCTTTTCCTTTTTCTTGAATTGCAGGTGACCTGTAAAGGAATACTGATTGGAGCAGACAGTAAATTTCCACTTCCAGCCTGTTAAAGATCAGTGCGGGCTCAGCTCCCACAAGAAGCTTTAGCTTAGCAGACAACGCCTCACCTGGAGGTCTTCAAAAAAGGTGCCTTGTTTGAAAAGACAGTTTCCACTGTCCTATTTATTTTTTGTGATCACCTGAATTTGGGAGAGTTTCTGACAATTTTTATCTCAGATGATTCCATTAATGATTTTCTGGCTATTTAGTGTCATCTGTACATATACCATAGAAATATTTTATCATTTAAATTTTGTATTGGATTTAGACATCTTGATTATTGAAGAGCAGACTGCATACAGAGGATTTCCAATTACATCCAGACTAATAAAGGGTCATGTAGCTTGATTTACTGCTAACAAGTGACCCTTGAGCCAAAGCTGAAAGTTGGCAAGCACAGCTGACCTGTCCAGTTCACCTAGTTTTCTCCAGGGTCATTTATCTTGCATGTTCACACATTTTCTGCTTTAATTGCATTGAAAATTGGATGATATAAAGATTACACAGTGATGTGCCTGCTGTATTGAGGGGAAGTAGAGCAACCTGTCATGGAAGAATGGCAGGTAGGAGCCCTCACATTTCTCCTCCTGCAGCATGACATGTCTCTGAAACAGACTTTGCACCAGAGCACTGAGGGACTAAAGTCCTGGGAAAACAGGAGTCTGGATATCACCTCTGTGACCTCCCTCTCTATGCTGTCCAGTGATCTAAAGAGCGTCTGGTACAGGAAGATCTGCCACAACTTGGGAGACGGTCTCAGGAGAGTCACAACCTGGGCGTGTCTCCTGGGCTTCCCTTGCCTCTTCTCAGGCTGCACTGCTTGGAACCTGAAGTAGGAGGGAGGGAGTAAACTTGGGGTGTCTGCAAGAAGTCAGTCAACAAAAAGGAGGAACATTGATTTGTTCTCTGAGGACAGTGTCTGGATCTTTGGCATGAAGGCAGGGGCAATCCATCTCTGGCCATCTCTCCCAGAATGACTTCCTGCAAGCCCTAGTTTTCCCTGTGTGGGAATTTTCCTGGATTTGGATAGGGAAGAAATCAAGTTTTTTGATGTTGAAAGTGCTGCCCTCATCTATAAACAGTACTTTCCCTTTCCTGTTTGGCATTTTTGTGTCTGTTCTTTTGTCTTGAGCTACTTCTTTCCTCCTCCTCCTCCTCCTCTTTCTTCTTCTTCTTCCTCTTCTTTCTCCTTCTTTTTAATTTTGCCATTCTGAGGATTGAACTCAGGGCCTTGTGGCATGCAAGGGAAGCATTGTGCTACAGAGCTGCATCCCTAGCCATTGTACTTTCGAGATAGAATTTTGCTAAGTTGTCCAGGCTATCCTCAGACATGAGCTTGTGATCCTTTTACATCAACCTCCTGAGTAGCTGGGGATAACAGACATGTTTTTTGAGTTGAATGAGATTTTTGCTGTGACCAGATAAGAGGTAAGTAGCTATACTGCCAAAATTTGTCAGATTTTAAAATTAATTTTGTTGGCTGTTTGTTGAGAGATGATTATTTGATAACTGTTTTGGTAAATTTTCCAGGTTTTGTAGCTAACTGATTTTTTGTAGATTTTTAAAACATCTTATAGACTGTAGCTAGATAAGTATGGCATTTTCAGAGGAGCTAACTTTGGGGCGTTAGAGTGGGTTAAATATACACATATCATACATTCCTTCTGTAAATTTGTACTTTAGCATGACAGTAGCCAGCTGTGTGTCTCAGCAGCTGTGCCTGGGGGATAAGGGAAGAAACCTTTTTATTTACTCACGTACAACCAATGGCAAGGTGAGTACACAGTCCAAAGTGAATGTCAGGTGGTTCAAGTTCCTGTAACAGTGAAATGGAGTCGAAGAATTGACTGATACAGACACAGGAAGTGAAGAGCTCCCTGATTCAGATGATGAAGCAAGTAGCAATATTAGTACCTGTTTGACTAGTCAAATGGTCTTGCAACCAAATGGGCTGATCTAGTGTTAGAATTAGGTCCAAAAATAGAGTGAGGCTCTTGGGGGGCCGGGAAACACACTTATTGGACAGAATGCCAGCACTGCTGTGCAATGTTAGAAATTGTTGGTAACAGACAAAATCCTACAAGATGTTGTCAAATATATAAATGTTTCAATACAAGTAAAATGTTATGGGTGCAGTGATTTCCAGACTTAAAAATGGATTTATGATGACACCTCACTAGCTGAACTGAAAGCTTTGGAATGTAAAAGACTTGTGGGTGTGGGCTTGAGCTTTGTAGAATAACAATGACACTGAGATTTGGTTTCCTTAAACATTGCCTGAGGTTTGCTGACAAAACCACCTGCCAGGAAAGAAAAAGAACGGGCATTCTAGCAGCGCTCCTCTCATTGTTTGAGAGTTTTATTTCAATTGTCAAGCAATTTATACACCATCTGCATACATGACTATTGATGAACATCCTGCAGCATTTAGTGGTTAATGTAGTTTTAGGTAGTACGGCCAAAAAAGCTTTCAAATTATGGTATAAAAATATATGCCCTGGTAGTTGCAAAGATATACTTTCAATTTAGAGATTTATCTTGGAACTCAGCCAGCAGATCTTCATTCCTATCACAAGAGACAGAATGATTTTGTGAACACACTTCTGTTCCCATCTCCCAAACTAATTGGAATATGATATTCAACAATTGGTTTACTAGTTTCTGATTGATGTTACATTTGCTACCAGAGCACAAGTTGACCAGTGTAGAAACTTTATGCAAGGACAAAGCAGAAATTCCCAAAGAAATATTGCAATTTCAAAACAGAGAATTGTATAGTACGTCTTTGGATTTCAGAAAGATATAACATTGGCCTGGGATATGGAAAAGAAAAACTGGTACTGTTAATGTAAACATTGCACCATGACGGAAAATTGACAGAGAAACTGTTACAGTTGGTTGGACCGAAATGGTGCACTGTCTCTCTTTACTGATGTCAGCACTCTGCGTGACTTCCTAAGTTTGAGCCTGAGTAATCACTAGGATGGTGGAGTGTGCATGGTTGGATGGAGAGAAGGGAGATGGATCACACAACTTCTCTGTTTTGAGGGTATGGAAGAGTGGATAATCACTAAGTTGAATGAAGGAAAGGGGTGACTCAGCTCTTTTGTTTCTAACTGTACTAAGGCCTCCACAAAGCTGAAGCCTGTGGTGGTAACTTCTCACAAGAAACCCAAAGGCAGAATAGATGTGTTGATGAGTTATCCTGGTGCTATGTTGTCCCTTGAAACAAAAGCGTTGGCCAGTGTGTTTTATTCAATCCTAAACACGTGTGGCGTAAATAGTTTGACAGTTTACAAAGAAAATAACAAGTGCAAAATACCATAGAGAAACTTTCTTAGAGGATTTGCACTGGAACTCATAAGAGATCATTGATCACAGAGGAAGACAAAATGTTTCTGTCCAGGGAACTATGCCAAAAAACATTCTGGTGCACACTGGTGATCTGACAAGTGAACAGGCAAGGGGCAGCATCACAAAGACCTACTGCAACAACAGGAAAACAAAAAAGATGTCAACTGTGCCCTACAAAAAATGACAGGAGAGCAAACATACATGCTGTCAGTGTAAGTGGTACTTGCAGATGGAACATGTAGTTTTGATGTGTGAAGACTGCCTCAGGTGTAACAATTGAAGAAAGATTATTTCTGTGGTAGACTTTTGCTTGTATTTACATTGTAATTCACATAGGTTTTTATCTCTGATGTTATCTTTTAGGTTTTGTAAGCAAGTAAACAACTGATGTGAGAATGTTGATGTCCATTCTAAGCATTTGTTACATCTTTGATATTTTACCGATATCTTATTTTCCTGCTAAGTGCACATTGTATAATATATAACAAAACTCCTGACAAATGAGGAAGATAGCAGAGGTGACAAGAATGGCCTGCCACACAGGAAAGGAAAACTAAGAACATGTGTTGTCAGTGTAAGCAAGATGTGTACGGAACATACAGTTGTCACATATGAAGACTGCGGTGGGTGTTACAGTTGAAACAAAGATTATTTTTGTTGTAGAGTTCTCTTGGTATTTCCCTTGTGGTTCCTAGAGGAATATATTTCTGATGTTATCTTTTGGGTTTCATAAGCAAGTACATAGCTAATGTGAAAATGTTGATGTTTATTCTAAATGTGCAATGCAGATTAAGAATTTAATACTTTATTTTATTGATGTTTTAAATTCTTATTGACTACACATTGTATAATATAATGAGAACCTCCTCACAAAACAGCAAGACCAGTGGGATGTTAAGAGTGTCCTACAAAAAGACAGGACAGCAAAACACACATGCTATTGGGGTAAGCCATATGTGTATGTAATGTGCTGTTGTCATGGATGGCGTCTGCCTTAGATGTAATAATTGAAGTAAAGGTTATTTTTGTTGTAGAGTTTTATCGGTATTTTCAGGGTAGTTCATATAGAAATTTATTTCTGTTGTTATTTTTTAGATTTTGTGAAAAACAACAGTTGATGTTGAAAATTTTGATGCTTTTTTTATAAATACTCAATAAATATTTAATATTCCATACTTTACTTTTTAATATTTTTCCTGTTATGTGCTAGTTTTTTAATACAATAAAACTCATAAAATGAAAATTAATAATTCATCAATAGAAATATTCTAAAGAATAAATGCAGGCATTGTATAGCCACCACAATGCTGCTTCAAAAATCGATGTGATGCCAGGTAAGCACATAAGCTGTCTTTGAGTCTGTCATTGGGGGAAATTTATGGTTGAGAAAATAGCTGTTATAACTAAAGACAATGCTATCTGTACACCTGCTTTTCAGGAAGTAACAGTGAAAAATATTAGATTGCAAGGATTTTGCAGATAGAAACAAATCTTTTTCAATATTTCGTGTTCTTTCCTATAGAATTTCTGACAATGGTAGTTTGGGAGGAAGAAGAATCAGAGCCAATATGAGATGTTTTGATGTGGTGTAAAATTTTACAGGGAAACAGATTCTGGGAAGGAGCTGAGTTTTCCATTTGTATTTTCTCCCAAACCCAGCTGCATAAGACTTCTTAAAGGCAAATCACATTTTAAAAAAAATAAATTGCTAATGGTTTATATTTATCCTAAAGGGAATAGCCCTTTGCCCATTTAAGTAATTGGCCCATGTGTGGTTGTCAAAATAGAACTGTCTTTACAATAGGCAAAAAAAGTGCCAATAGGCTCAATCAGAGAATGTCACATTTATAAAATGGCAGATTCTGAACCTTCTGGAGTCAATTATATGAAGAGGGAAATGATTTCTGAAATTGGATCGCTGAAGTTCTGTTCACCACATGCACTTTCATTTGCAAAAATCCCTGCACCTTGTAACTGTGAGATGAAAGAACATCTCCCAGCAGGGTCCAGCTGGACTTTTTTATTTTTAATTTGGAAGAATTCTTAACCATGTGACATTAACATATATTCATCATAGATTGTTCAAGCATGCCTTTGGATTTATTTTTATTTGTAGAATTCACCTTTCCTTGCAATAGAGTGTATAAAACATCTTTGGGCCAACTTTTGCATCCAGTTTGAAGTTGGGAACTGATTTTCTGTATTATATTATGCACTCTGGAGGTGGCGCCTTTTCAAACCACTCAGGCCCTTTAGGAGTGTATTTTTCTGATTTACTGAGCCAGCCCCTTCTGAGATGACATCTCCTGCAAAAGGGCTGGGGAGGGGCACATTCTTGGATCAGCCTCTAACTTCCTTCCCCAGGAAATTCAGAGCTGTCATCCTTTTGTCTCTCCAGCTCCACTGGGGTAGGGAGCTGGCCTTTTCTTCTTTCTTTTCTTTAATCTCTTTTGATCCCTATGATCTTTTAGGGGCTGCCTTACTCTTCCCTAACAGTGGGTTTGGATGGAGTTCACTTCCATCCACTTCACCAGGTCTTTGTAATATTGAGACCAAATTTTCTTAAATAATACTTATTAGTGATACTGTATAATTTTTTTATTATATTTCATTCAGGAAAAAATGCTTGTCTCACATCCTAACTGATTTTATAGCTCATCAATAGGTGGAGAACTGCTCTTTGAAAATCTGGACAGAGCCCTGAGCTTCTTTATCCCTACTTTTGAATACCAAAGAGAGTGCAGCACCTGTGTCCTTTGGGCCAGGGTATCAGCTCATGTTGCATTTCCTTCCATGAACTTTCTATTTCTTTCTCTTGGTTATTTGAATTCCAAACCTCTTTTATCCCAGCTGATGAACTTGAGTGATATCTTTCCTTCTCATATATTGGGGAAAATGCCAGTGCCCAGGGATCCATCTGGTTCCTTTCTCCCGTCTGGTTGGATCATAGTGGCCAAGGGGGAAGGAAACCTTGTGGGGGGCTGGACCTCATTCTGTGCGGCTGCCATTCCCTTTGGATTCTAGCATCTCACCTGGCTACAAGCATAGTCAAAGCTGCACATGTGTCTCTGCGGGACCAGTGTGGCAGCCTCCTAACTCTTGTCTCACTCTTGGCTGCCTACCCAGCTCACTTCCCTCCAGCCCCAAGGATGCAGTCAGATCAATCATGCCATTCCCACCCTGTGTCCTGCAAAGATGTGATAGATCAGTGAGGATCAGTGTTTTCATTTGTCATTTCCTACAGTTACCCTCTTTACTCCCTGCGGGTACGCTAGCTTACACTCTCTCAGAACCTACAGAAGCCAGGTTCTTGGGATTCAAATCCAATTTCTGTCATTTTTAGATCAGTGATCTTGGATCTTGTGATCTAACTTGCCTATGTCTCAGTTTCTTAATCAGTAAAGGAGAATTAATAGGCCAAATATTTAAGATTATAGTTGGCCCTTTATAAGTGAGGGTTTCATATCTGCAGATTGAATTAACCTCAGTTCAAAAATATTTTAACAAAATAAGTCTAGACTGAACATGTAACTAAATTTCCCTTTTTTATCTTTTAACTTAGGAAATTATTTTATGAAATTATACAAGCCCAAGTTTAATAATTAAATGAAGAAAGTCACATTTCCACTAAATAGCAACAAACACTGGTCTTCAAAGGCACACACTCATGGGGGTGGGTTGAAATACTATCATTGGTAATCCCGGGTTTTACTTGCCGTGTTGTATAAGTGCATGTAGTGTCTGAGACAAGTGGGTTTCAGCCTCACTGTGTGTGATGGGCTTGCAGGTAGAGTCAGCCCTGCACCAAGCCCCCCTCTGCAGCCCTTCCTGGTGGTGTACAGCAGTCTGTGCTGAAGCATTGCACAACTGAATCATAAACAAATCAGTAAAAGTCACATAAAAATGTTAAAAGTTTGAGGCTCTATTACAACTGCAGGTTGGACACACCTGATGTACGTTTTATTTTTTTGGTCATCATTCTAAAAACCAACACAGCAAAATAATTTATATAGCATTTACATTGTACTAGGTAATATAAGTAATCTAGAGGTGATTTAAAGTATCCAGGAGGAAATGCATAGGTTATCTGGATATGTGACTCCAATTTATGCAGGGGGTTGGGTATCAGTAGGGAATCCTGCAAACAGTGCTTGGCAGCTACTGAGGGATGACTGCACTGGGAGGATTAAATAAGATAATTTGATTGATTATTTAGCTCGGGGCCTTGATTGCAGAATGTGCTAACAATTTATTGCCAACTCTTAATAGTCTGTTATTATCTTTGGTTAAGTGTGAAGTTGGCTGTAAATTCCACATACCCTGTATCATATTAGAAACATATGTTTAAACACTAGTATTTAAAATCTTTCATTCATATTTAGAAAGAAGTGTTTAAATTTTGACAATTTTTTACTAATAAAAAGATTATTTCATATTACTTAGGGATTGATAGGGTATACTCCTCGTTCCTTCCCTGACTGTGAAAATTGCTTCCTGTCCCTTTCCTTTTTTTCTTTTTTCCCGGTACCAGGAATTGAACTCATGACCTTGTGCTTGCCAGGCAGGTGCTGTGCTGCTGAGCTAAATCCCCAGCCCCTTCCTGTCCCTTTCCTACTCCCTTCCACCCGTCAGCATGCCCCCCACCCCACAGATTATCGTGTATAAAGAAGTATGCAAAGGAATATTAATTTATGCTGCTGGAGTAGAGATGGAACCAGTTTAGGGAATAGAACTCTCTGATTGCCTCAAAAAGTAATGCTATTGTGGGAATAAGTCATAATTCTAAATCCTAATTTTCATAATAGTATTGCATCAGTTATTACAACATCCCCTGCCTTTGCTACAACTGCCCTTCTTAAATTTCAGCTTTCCAGATCTTAACAAGATTCATTCCCATTTGTGATTCCCTAGTAAAATACAATTCTGTAGCTGTCTTCTAATCTCAGCACTCTGGGAGGCTAAGGCAGGAAGTTTGCAAATTTGGCCCAGCCTGGGCAAACTGGTGAGACCTTGTCTCAAAAAAAAAAAAAAAAAAAGAAAGAAAAAAGCCTGGGGATGGAGCTCAGGATGAAGACCCTGAGATGAACCCCAGTGTTTTACACACACGCACGTACACTCACACACAAAAGGTCAGCT
This sequence comes from Chinchilla lanigera, assembly GCF_000276665.1. Taxonomy (NCBI): domain Eukaryota; kingdom Metazoa; phylum Chordata; class Mammalia; order Rodentia; family Chinchillidae; genus Chinchilla; species Chinchilla lanigera. Next base: position 4,237,343 of record NW_004955526.1, on the reverse strand, counting down.
CATGAAAAGCCCTGTTCACATCATACCTGTGACTCTTTTCTCCTCTGCCCCATTATTTTCTCACAGTATTCTGTCTACAAATACTCAACACCAATTGCCTTCTGCCACAGAATTCTTGGTCTAATCCCTTCTTTAACTGATGTGAGTGCCCAAAGCTAAAGCCTGGGGTGTGGGTGGGAGAGAACTAAAGAAACTCAGAGAGATAGCAAGAAAGAAAGAAGACGGGAGCTGTGTTCAGCTCCGAATTCTGCTAGTGAGCGCTGTGAACGAAGTTATGGGGTGAACTCAATCCCCCTCAGCTGGGTCAGGAAGAGGGTGAGTGTAAATACAAATTAACACTTTGACCCAAAAGTCTACAGATTTTGGAAGGAAAACTAGCTCTGAATTGCTTTTGGGATATAGGTGATTTGCATATTTTTATTTGACCGTAAGGGCCAAGTTAACCCGACTGCCAGGCATTTTGGCTCATGCCTGTAATCAGGAAGATTCTTGCAATTTCGAGACCAGCCTGGGCTACAAAGTGAGCTCAGTGTCAGCCTGAACTGCATAGCTAGACCCTGTCTCAAAAACAAAACAAAACTAAACTAAACTAAGCAGACTAGTACCACAGTCCTTTTTGAACATGTTATTATTTCAGTACATATTTGCAGTACATGCATTCTACAATCATCTCGGGGCGTTGGTACATGTACACAAAACAGCTTGTTTCTTTTGGAATCCCCTCCCCTCCTCTCACACCGTCCTGGTCTAATTCCCATTTCTCCCTTTTCATTTCTGTTGATATTATTAACCTGAGTTCGTGTTTATGGCATATAATGTCCACATTCACTGAGGTTATTGGGAACTTGCACCTGGTGTCTTGTCTCCATATTTTCCCATCCTTTCCCTCCCCCTTCGGCCTCTGCACTGGTTCCTTGGACCCCTTCCTATCTGCAAAGGATCCATCCTCTTGCCTCCACCTGGCCTTCCTTTATTCTCCTCTTAGTTTGCACTTTTTTTTAATCTTGAGAAAAAAGATTGTAATTCCTATTTGGGACAGGGCATTTCTAAATTAAAGCTGTTATATACCCACTGGGGGAGGGGGAGAAGAACACTCGGATTCTTTTTCCTATGAAATATGGACACAGTTTAACAATTGACAGCATACCTTAAGTAATAGAAATAAAGCTAACATTGATAGAAACTTCATTATGTGCCAAGTACTGCTCCAAGAATTTTATGTACATTTCTAAATTACTCATTCTAACTTCTCAGTCAGTGGTCATGGACATATCCTCATTTTACTGTAGAGAAAACTGAAGTATCCAAAGGTTAAATAAGTAGCCCAAGGTCAAGCAGCAAAGCTAAGGCCAGGAAGTAGAATGTGTGGATTTGGCTTTGTCTCACCCTCGAGCCATAGTCTCACTAGTGTGAAAAGCTGAACGAGTAAATAAGACCCAAAATGTACATGAGATATTGTGAATTGGGAAGAAACTGCTTGAAAGAAAAGACAAACTGTGATGAGGGGAAAGAGGAAAGAAGGTAAAAGAAAAAAAAATATGTATATATATATAAACAAGATAGTTAAGATAGTTACACCACTAGTTTTTCTTCGTTCATTGAAAAGGAAGGTTTGTGATACTATTGTTTGGACAATATCTCATGCCTATATCTTGTATTCTGAGAACTACACTGAAGATAACAATATGCAATGTATTAATTACTGTTACTCTCCTATTATCTTGTTTTGAAATTCCATTTTATTTATTTTCTTCTTTTCAAAATAAAAAAAAAAATTGAGCAAGACAACAAAGGGATGCAGAAACAAGTACAGACCATATCCTTCTCCGAAAGGTTCTAAGTTAGTTTGTACTTTGCCAAGGAACCTGACTTTAAATTAGAATTACCTAAGAGAATGTAGAAAGATTTCCAAGTCCCAAACCACACTTAAAACCAGTCAAAGCAGAATCCTTGGGGATAAGACCCAGGCAGTGGTAAGTTTCCAAGTTTCCTAGGTAATTCTAAAGTGCAGCCATCGTGGAGAATCACTGGATTAGAGCATCATTCCAAAGCTTTATTGTACTTTAGAACTGGGAGTAGGGGAGAGGAAATGTCAGAATCTGCTGGATAGGTTCAGTAGTGGAAGAATTTCCATTTGTAACAAATTCTCCAGCAATGCTAGTGGGGAACATACTTTGAAAAATCAGTGGATTGAAGGATACAGTACAACCTGAGGCTGATGCCTGGGATTATATGTGGATATATTTTACAGAAGATGATAATAAGAAAGTAATCTTGTCATCATAAATCTGAAACTAATGTTTTAAAAAAGAACAACTTCCCTCCTCCTACATCTTGTCTAATAAAACTCTGTATCATATCTAATGGTTTTTAAAATTCTCTTTAATGGTTTAATCAATCTTGCATTCTTACATCTGGTAATCTGAGCAAATTTATTGAAGATAATAATACAAAATATCACAACCACTGTTAATTGCTACCATTTTGTTTTAAAACCCTGTATCATTTTTATTGTTTTTGTTTTGTTTTTGTCCATGTTGTTGTTATTTTGATATTGTTTTTTATTCTTTTTAAAATAAAAAAGAACAACTTGCTTGAGAGATATCTCACATCACCACATTATGTATATTTTTCAATGACACAAACTTGACAACCTTGTATTTCTGCTGCTCTCACTTAAGTTTTAGTCCAGTTTTTCCTTTTAAAAAACTGGAACAATTTAAAAAGAACTGAGGAAGGAAAGAGGGAGGTTGGGCTCATCTTCACTGTTAAACTCACACAGCATTACAGCCGTTCTTGTTTGCTGTGTAACACCTTCCTCACCAACACAATAAGCTAGCAGATTTCTATCATTAATTCTAATAAGCAGGTAATAACCCAAACTTCTATAAAATGACTGTTTACTGCATTCACCCAAATCTGTGTTTTCATCCTTAATATTGGATTCAAGATTTTTGTGCAAGAGGAAGTCTCTTTATATGGCCTTCTTTGACTAACTTTTTTCAAAAAAACACTCAGGAAAAAGAATTGATTAATTTTTCTGCCTCTTAAGCAGTTCTTGTTTGGACCATTTATAAATACTAGTTTATAGTTTGGTGGACTGCCTTTTTTGTTTTTCAGAGATAACAGGGCCTGTCTTGGCTCTAAAATGGTGCTTAGGAGCTGCGTATGGTCAGGTCTCCACTTTAGCATGGCAGCTTCTAACAGCCTTCCTGGGATACAGTTGAATTCTTCTCTTTGCTCACCTTTTGGCTTCTTCCTTAACTGATACTACCTGGAGTGCGGACACGTGACTGTGGGGATGAGGGCTCACCCACGAGTATGGAACAGTGAACTAAAGAGAACATGGATGGTTGGGGGCTACTGAGGTCCTTTGCAGCACTGAACCACTTGCTTCCAACTCTGGTGATGTTATAAAGAAATAAATGCCCTCCTCTTTTAAGCTACAGTTACATTTTTGTATTCTATTTGCCTTTGAATTTTATTCCTGGCTAATCTTCTGGTTTACCGAAATCTCTCTGCCATGGAGATTGATTCGTGGGCGTTCTCTATAGGATTTACTCCTTCACATAGAATTCATTTTCTGAAGGCATAAGTAGAGACCTTGGACGCTTATTTATTTTCTGATTTTGCCTTTTCTTTCTGGCTTTGGCCTGTAGAGCTTTGATAGATGTCTTTTGGAGTTTGTATTCTCACAGCCTGCCCTTGGCTTCCTATTTGTTCCTTTTCACAATCAAAATCAGAAATGAAAAAGTATGAGTAATGTGTGCCTCAGTTTCCTTTTTAAAATGGAAAATGTCAATCATCCAAAAGTAGAGAATAGTATAATGAATTACCTTTTACCATCTCTCAGATTCGACAATGATCCACAAATCACCAACCTTCGATCTCCTCCCATCTGCACTAATCAAGAGTAAATTTCACACATCAGATCATTTCATGCATTAATGTTCAGTAGCTTTAAATGAAAAGTACTTAGAGAAGTATATTTTACACCATTATACTTAAAAATGAATATTTCCTTAATATAAAGATCCAACCAACACCCACTATCCTCCTATTTGATTTAGCTTTCAAAGCTTTATTTTTGTTCTGGGTATGCTGATTGACATTTGCTTACATTTAAATTCCTATATTTTCTGTATCAAAACTTCCAACTCCCAAACAGGCAGCCCCACCTTTTGCCACTTTTTAGGTGCTTAAGCCTCAACCAGGGCTTTCCTCATCACCTATCCCTCCTCTAGCCACGATATCATCCTAAAGCCTTGTCAAAAGGAAAAAGAACGTTAAGCTAATTATATTAAAAACAACCGAGTTGAGCAATTGCAAACAAAACAGAACACGACAAGTGATAAGTGAATTGGAGAGTCCCCAGAACCAAAACAAGTTCAAAAATCCATCCATCCACGATGTGATCTGACAGTATTTATAGAGTAGAAGAGTAGTGTAGAGACAGCCTAACTGGCTGCAGCTTAATTGGTTTATTGGTTGCGGAACCTCCTGCAGTTAACTAAGCTTCAGCTACATTTTTTAAAATTTATATTTGTTTGGTCTACCAGAAAAGCCTAGTCCAAATCAGTGGCCTCTCATAAACTTTATTTAACAGGCTGCATGGCTCACCTGGGCATCTTGACCTAGTCCCTAAAATGTAGCTTATTTTGAGGGCACCATTGATCTTAAATTTCCACCTTTCACGTTTGTATCCAATAGAGATATTTTCCACATTCTAATTACACAACATCCCAGTTCGAAGGCTTCTTCCTGTGGTTCTGGAGTAGCACTGCCAGAAGATGATTTACTTTCCTTTGAAGTGTCCCTAGTCAAGAGGGAGTAATTTCTGGGCTTAGCCACAAGATCCACTATTTATTGAACCTGTGAGGTTCCCAGAGCACACATCAGCTAGATCAGCTAAGGTCAGCTGTTTTCCCTGAAGGAGTGAAGTCATCCCTTTTAAAGAAACTATGTTGGGTTAAATTTGTTTTTGTTTTGTAGCTATTGTGAATGGGACTTCTTTCTTCATTTCTTTTTCAGTAATTCATTATTGGTACTTAGAAATAGTACTGTTTTCTGTATGTTTACTTTGTATCCTGTAATTTTATTGAATTTATTACTTCCAATATATATGATGGGGAACTTAGGTTTTCTTGTATGTGAAATTATGCCATTTGCAAACAAGGATAATTTAACTTCTTCCTTTATAATTTGAGCACTTTTAATTTTTTTGTTTGAACCTTTTTCCTAAGACTTCCAACATTTCTACAGTTAAAATTATAAAGTACTGATGAAAGAAATTATAAAGGATATAGAAAAATGGGAAGAATGTCATGTTCATGGACCAGAAGGAGTAAAGTTGAAATGTTAAAAGGACTATACTACTGAAAGCATTCTATGGATTTAATGCAATTCCCATCAAAATACCAATGTTTTTTCTCTTCACTCTGTCATTTTCTTTGGTGGACAGAAGCCTTTTAGTTTGATGGCATCTTGCTTGTCTATGTTTTTGTTTTCTGTGCTTTTTAATGTCTCATCCTCCTACCAAATCCTTACCCTTTCAGTGTGCTGAACCATTCCCCTTATGTTTTCTTCTAGTAGCTTCAAAGCTTCGAGTTTCACATTTAAGTTTGATTTTTGTAAATATGGTATCACCTCAATAGATGTAACTGGTGAAAGATAAGGATTTTTGATTCTTAATTTTTCCAGAAACATTTATTAAAAACTCATGTCCTTAGGCCCTTTGTCAAGAGTCAGCTGTGAGCTTACTTCTGGGCTCTCTATCCTGTTTGGTTTTAAAACCAATGCCATGCTGATTTGATTACTACAGTTATGTAGTATATTTCAAAGTTGGGTAGTGTGATACCTTCTGCTTTGTTCTTTTTGCTGAAAATGGCTTTTGGCTATTTGAGGCTTTTTGTGGTTCCAAATAAAGTAGAATTTTTTCAATTTTTGTGAAGAATATTATTGATATTCTGACAGGGATTGAATTGAATCTAAAGATTGTTTTAGGTCATATAAACATTTTAACAATACTGAGTTTTCCAATGCATGAACACAGGATATCTCTGTAGTTTTTGTGTCCCCTTTAATTTCTTTCATTAATATTTTGTAGTTTTCATTTCAAAGATGTTTCATCTCTACCATAAAATTTATTCCTAGATATTTTATTTTATTTACTTTTGTAGCTATTGTAAATGGAATTGCTTTCTTGATTTATAATTCAGGTAATTTGCTACTGATGTATTAAAATGCTACTGATTTTTGTATGTTGGCTTTGCATCTACAACTATGCTGAACTGTTTTATTAGTTGTAACATTTTTGGTGGTCTTTGGGGTAGTCTACATATAAGGTCATGTTGTCTATAAACTGATAATCTGAATTTCTTATTTCCTATTTGGGTGCCTTTTAATTCTTTCTCTTGACTGACTGTTCTGAGTAGAATTTCCAATATGACATTGAATAAAAGTGACAGTAGACATCCTTATGTTATTCCACATCTCAGAATAAAGGCTTTCAACTTTTTCCCATTCCCCATTATGTTAGTGGTTGGATTATATGTGGATTTTATTATATTGAGATATGTTCTTTCACTACCTAATATGTTCAGCATTTTTATTATGATCTTGATTTTTATCAAATGTCATTTTTGCATCTATTGAGATGATATTATGTTTACTGATTCACATATGTTGAATCATTTTGCATACGTGGCATGAAATCCACTTAAATATAGTGAATAATCTTTTAATTTAGTGCTTTGTTGAGGATTTTTATACGTAGTCTTCAATGTACCTTTCTTTTCTTCTCACATCCTTGACTGGTTTTTATATCAGTAAAGATGGCCTTTACTGACTACTTTAGAAGAACTAAACTAATTTAGTTTAGAAGAATTTCCCCCTGTCCAATTTTTGAATAATTTATGAAAAATTAGTGTCAGTTTTTCTCTAAATGTTTGTTAGAACTCAGCAGCAGTGAAGCCATCTAGTCCTAGACCTCTTTTTTTGAAAATGGGAGACTTTTTATTTTCACTTGGTATTGTTCAGTACAGGTTTTTTATTTCTTTATTAATCTCTCTTGGCAAGGTATATGTTTAACAATTTGTTTAGTTCTTCTGGATTGTCAAATTTGTTGAGATCTAACTGTTTGTAATAACATTTAATGATCATTTGTGTTGCTGTGATGTCATTTGTAATATTTTTCTTTTCATCTCTGATTTAGTTTGAATCTTCTTTTTTTTTTTAATTAGTCTACCAAAAGGTTTTCCAGTTTTATTATTTTGAAGATCCAGTTCTTTGCCTTGCTGATTTTTGTATTTATTTTAGTTTCTGTTTCATTTATTTTTGCTCTTATTTTTATTTATTTGGGGGTTTCATTAATTCTTGTTTTTCTAGTTTCTTGAGATACAGCAATAGGGGTTATTGGGTCATTTTTGCTTTATGAATGTAAATGATTGCTATACAACCTCTTGATACTACTTTTGCTATATATCATAGGTTTTATATATCTCTATTTGTTTCCTGTCCTTTCCTCCTCTTCTTCCTTCTACCTGCTTTCCGTCCTTTCTCTCCCTCCCTCCCTTTCCCTTCCCCTCTTCTCTTTCTTGTGCTGTCTTCCCCTCTTTCTGTCTCTTTTTGTCTCTTTCTCACCCCTTTATCTCTCTCTTTCTCTTCCCTTTTTTCTTTGTATTGTAATACCTGAGATTGAACCTAGGGTCTTCATAAGAGCTCCTTCTCCAACTCTTTGTTTAATCTTTTTCATTTTTTGATAGAGTTTCACTAGGTTGCTTGGTTGCCCAGGCTGGGGATCAAACTTGTGACCCTCATACCTCCACCCTTCCAGAGTGCTGGAACTGCAGAATAGCACCACTATTCCTGGGTCATTTCTTTCTTGATCCAGATTTTTTCATCTGGAAATATTTTTATCTCTTCTTCATCTGTATGAATAACTTTGCTGGGTACAGTATTCTTGGTTGGTAGATTAGTTCTCCTTCAGCACTGTGAAAAATCTCATGGCACTGTCTCTTGTGTGGGGTTTCTTTTCTCTCGACACTTTGAACATCTTTTTGCTATCTTTTTCCTTTAAGAGTTTGATAGATGTGTTGGAGTAGACTAGTTGGAACTAAGTCTGACTGGTGACTTTGACCTTCATAGGTTGGAATATTTTTATTCTTCTTTAGGTTTGGGAAACTTTCTGTTAAGTTCTCCTTGAATAAGCTTTCCACCACTTTGACATTCTCAATTTTCTCCTGAACCTCAGTATCCCAGATATTACTTTTGATATTGTCCCAAAGATTTGTAAGTTTTATTTATTCCTATTCAGTCTTTTATATTTTCTCCTCAATGCATTTTTAGGTTGCCTATCTTTTAGCTCCTTAACTCTTCCTTTTGCTATATTCTGCTATTGATACTGTCTGTTATGTTTATAATTTCACTTGTATTTTTCACATTGTCTGTTCTATTTTTTCAAAAATTGGTTCTATCTTTATATCGTCTTTCTGTTAAGAATACTGAATCTTTTGTGTGTGTCATTTTGAAACTTGCTGAATTTCCTTAAAAGAACTGCTTTAAATCCTGAGTCCAATAGTTTACTTATATTGGTTACTGTCTGTTTGATTTCTGGTGCCTTATTATTATTATTGTGTTTTTGAGACAGGGTCTCCCTATGCAGTTCAGGCCGGCCTTGAACTCAGACGGATTCTCAGCCTCCTGAGTGCTGGGATTACAGGTGTGAGCCACCACGCCCGGCTGTTTCTGCTGCCTTATTTTGGCTGTTAAGTGACGTCATGGTTCCCTGAAAGTTCTTGATGCTTACTGGCGGGCAGCATCATCTGAACACTGGAAGGTTATGTGTTTACTACGGTCCTTGTAACCTAATATTGTGCCCATCTTTCCAGAAATTCACGAATGCCGCTTATTTTCTGAGCCTGTTGTTACTTCTGCTATTTTAGCACTAGATGGTGCCTTGACCCCGGGTTTGCTATATGTCTTCTTGGTATTTTGTCCCTGTTTCTGCACTAGAGGGTGATCCAGGTTAAATCTTGTCCCAGATCTGCTTTGGGACTGACATGCTCAACATGAATGTGAGAGGAACCTAGAAAAGGACAGTCCATCTCTCATATTCTCCTGGGCCTGTGTTAGGCCAAAACATCTAACCACTGTCATTGGTCAGCGGTTGGGCACTGCAGAATTCTGCCCCATCCTGGACAGACTCACCATCGGAGACCAGCCCCAGGCTTCTATGACATAGCTGTGGTCATAATCTCACGGTACTTTGCTATACTTCTATGGCTGTCTACTGTGAGATAGAGTTGTCCCTCACGACCATGGAGCCAGCTAGAGGAGATGCTGGCTGGAGTAGAAGTCCAACAGCCCGGGAGCATGTGTCTCCAGTTGGCATAGGGGCTGTTACAGAGGTTCATCTGTGGGCTCTGGCTTGAAAGTTGGGGATGTTAGGGTCTCCCCAGTGCTGTGTTTCATCAGCCTGGCATTGAGTTCCAAGGCAAAGTCCTGTGTTTGCTGCTGTGCTCTGACTCCAGTGAAAGGCATCTTGTTCCACACTATTGTGCCTACAGTTGAGGTGCTGTTAGTGAAAGCGGTATCTGAGCCACCTACGATCATGTTCGGCTGGGCTGCCCCTGAGTCTCCCAGTCACAGGGACTGCATAATCTCGGGGAAACACCAAGCCCTTGCCACAGCTGATGTCCGGCAATGATGTTGGCTGAATCGCAAGTCTACTCTTCTAGGGCACAGGTCTCTGCCTTGGATAGGAGGTAAGTGTGGAGCTCTATCTGTGAGGATTGGCTTAGCAACAGCTATCCTATCTGAGGCTGGAGCAGGTGTTGGAGACTGTCGCTTGGTCACAAAGACTATAGCTAATCTGGTCATACCTAAGTCTCACAACTGCAGGTACCTTCACAATCTGGGTTGCTGTGTGACCTAGGCTCACTTCACAGCTAGAAACGACACAGGCCAAAACTTGAGTGTGTGCCTCCAGCACACAGTTCTCTGTCTGGCAGTGTCTCTGTCAGGCCATGTCTGCCAGCAGTCTTCCAGCTCTGGCCTCCATAGAGTGGGCCTTGTTTTCCACCTGCTGCTGGGCCTCACCAAAGTGAACCCGGCACTTAATTCAAAGCAGAGTTCTATGCTAGCTCTTATTCACTGCTTCCCAGGAGGTGGGGTTTTGCTCCTCCTTTTCTGCACAAGGTTAGGGGAGAGGTGTTAGAGGATTAGTTCTAGTAGCCCAGTTCTTAGGAATAGAGCAGGGGCAGGGGTTATGGGGCTCTTCCCAGAACTGGATTCATTGGGGTGAGCTAGTACTGAGTTTCAAGCTTGAATTTAATTCCCTCTCCTTCCTGTCACCAGAAAGGAGGTTCCTAACCCTGCAAGGTCCTGACATCATGGGGAAACAGCCATAGTCATCCTTGGTCCTTTGTGTCTTCGGTGAAAGATTTTATATAAGACGATAGGATGTCATATAAAGAATATTGCAAAATGATAGATTCAGAGTGAGAAAAAAAGAGTACACGTTCAAGTACAAAGGCGGGCAAATGCCAAGATGGAAGTTGCACTGAATGACATCTCAGGTTACAGTTATATGATTCACTGGGTCTTTGAAGGAACATTCTTTCCTTTCCGTGAAGTCACTGTTCTTTAACAAGAGAATGAGCTGTGTTTACCTGCTGGCTCCTTGCTTAGTCCCTAGGTGGATGTTTTCCTTTTAGATTTTTTAGACCTTGCGGTTTGTCCAGCCTTTACTCATGGTCTGGACTTGGTATGGGCCTTGGACCCTATGCACCTGCTTAGAGGAGTCTATCATCACTTGGGCAGCAAGCTTCTGTGAATTTTTATCTGTAGTTAATGAATAAGAAAGCAAAGGGGAAAGGGAAAAAAACCCACATCTTTGCTTTTCAAGTAACCCCAAGCAGCCTGTCTCCAGATGGCTGGTCTTAACTTTCCGCCTACCAGTACAGTTCCCTTTCAAGGAGCATCTCTGTGACCCGAAGACTTCCCTCTGGACTCTACTTCTTAAAGCTTCTGCTGGCCCCCAAAGTGTCATACTAGGGATCCAAGGCTTTATCCCTCTGGGAGACACTTAAGGTCCAAAGCATAGTAAACGTATTTATACTGGCAAACTAGCAAATGGTAGAATTAGGGTATTTTTTCTTTACCATTTCTTTTCCATTTTTTTCCTTTGAAAATCTATCATTAAACATTTACTAGGATATTTACTATTTACTGATTTATAAGCTAGTAATAAAACAATTAAGAAGAGATAAAATTTATCATTTAATTATTGTAAAAATTAACTTTATTGGTACACTTTTGAATGCATAATAATCACATTCATCATAGAAAGTTTGTATCTGTACATGATATATCTTTCCATAAATTTTATTTTATGGAAAAAAGTAAAACAAAATTTCATAACAAAATAGTAGGACAATGTTATCTTTAAAGCAGTTGCTCAGGGTACAAGATATGGGCATAAAAATTTCTCTAATCGATATTAGCACAACCCTTCCTTTTTAATGAACTAAGAATCTCTAAGAGTATAACTCACTTGCAGTTTTTTTCCTTTTGCCTGCTGTCCTTTCCCCTTTCACCCAACCTAGCTCCTTTTTCCTCTTGAACAATTTCTTCTCATTTTGCAATATCTATTGTACATTTCACACCTTATTTACTCTTTCAGTTTCTCACACCAGGGAGACAATACTATATTTACACATGTGAGTCTGATTTATTTCATTTAAGAGTATGGTCTCAAATTACAACCATTTACCTATAAAAGTCTAAAGTTTATCCTTCTTTATGGCTGAGTAGTACTCCACTGTACAAAAAGACCACATATTTTTTATACATTCCTCAGTTGATTGACATTGAGGTTGTTTCCAAGATCTTGCTACTACAAATTGTGCTGGTATAAGCATGAGTGCACATGTATAGCTGTGGTATATTGTTTTTAATTCTCCCAAGGAGATACCCAGAAGGATAAGAGCTGGGTGGAATGGGACCTCTAATCCAAGTTTTTTGAAGAATCTCCACACTGATTTCCACAGTGGTTGCACCAGTCTACACTCCCACCAAAAGTGGAGAAGGGTTCCTTATTCCCAAAGCCCCACCAGCATTAATTATTGGTTGATATGTTGATGATAGCCACTCTTTCTGAGCTGAGATGGAATCTCAGTGTTGTTTTAATTTGCACCTCTTGAATGACTAGTGATGTTGAACATCTTTTCATGGATTTATATGCCATTTGTATTTGTTCATCTGAGAATTGTGTATTTATCTCAGATGCCCATTTTTGGACTGAGTCATTCAATTTGGGGGGGGGTCTGAATTTTTTCAATTTTTATATGTTCTAGGTAGATGTCTTTTGTCTGAGGGACAATTGACTAAAATTTTTCTCAATCTGTGGATTTTCTTTTTACTCCTTCTTTTTTGTTTTTGCTGTGCAAAAGCTTTTTAATAAGATGACACCCCAGTTGTAGATTCATTGAAGATTTTCTGTGCAGTCTGAGTTTTGTTCATGAAGTCTCTGCCTACTCCTATGTCTTCAAGATTTCTACCTACGTTTTCTTCCAGTAGATTTAGTGTTTCTGTTTTAATATTTAGATCTTTCATCCATTTTGATTTTAGTTTAGTACATGGTGATAGTCATGGGTCTAATATTAGACTTTGGAATGTAGAGAGCCTGTTTTTCCAGCACCACAGTAGCTTTGTACTATAATTTCAAGTCAGGGGTTGTGATACCTCCTATTTTGCTTTTGTTGCCCAAGATTGCCTTTGCTATTCTAGGTCTCTTTTGTTTCCAGATGAATTTTAGGAATGTTTTCTCTAAATCTCTGAGGTAGGCTAATGGTATTTTAATAGGGATTGCATTAAATCTGTATAGTAGTTTTGGGGGTATGGTCATTTTCACAATGTTGGTTCTTCCTGTCCATGCAAATGACACCTAAAGACATGGATGTTCCCTTCAGCTCCAGTATGAGCAAGAAAATTTGGATTCTGTCTACAGCAAAGATTGCTGAGCCAAATGTGGCATCATGGCCACTGAAAGTGCAAAAGGATAGAGTATGAAGGGATCTTGTTCCAAGTGAAAAATAACAAAAGATTTTAGTGAATATGTGAAAGAGAAATCAATAGGATCGATCTAGGATTTTCCCTTCTTAGTAAAAATACGATTCATCAGTCCCTTCCAAGATGCTGTGGCCAAAGAGAACTCTAATTATGGTGATGTGAAAAATGAGGACTAGGTAAATCACAGGGAGCAAACAGGAGTGGTGACCTGGACTACCTGGGGGGCGGGTGGGTTCATAGGCACAGCACTGAGGAGAATGCTCTGGACCTGGACAGCGGTGCCGGGTGCACGGCACTGAGAATGCACTGCATGCCACGATGCTGATTGTTTAGAACAAAACCAAAATCTTAACTTTTATTTGAAAAGAATCCAATTGTTCA